>NW_027442014.1:0-303987 GCF_048569485.1 Anomaloglossus baeobatrachus | reverse complement strand
GTGAGTATTATAAAAGTACTTTTTCCGTTTTACAGAGCGGCCTAGGCTCTTATATACAGTATTTTGGAATGCTGTATATAAGAACTCAGTGGTATTGGACACAGCTTGTAGTCCCCAAATCTGGTGACAGATTCCCATTAAAAAATCGGAAGGAACACAAACTTACACAATAAATCACCAACATATTTGTGCTTCTAAGGGCGTGATTTATTACGCCCAGTATCCATGCCAGAAAATCTACATAGGAATGACCACAAGAGACTTAACCTCTTACAGACATTGGACGTACTGGGTACATCGTAGATAATGGCGGTGTAATCATCGTCGGCTGCTGCTGCAGTCAACCGGCACCGATTTCCGCACATATATGCTGATCTGAACAGCAGACATGTGTAGCTTACAAGCAAGGGTGGATCCACGAATCACCCATGCCTTTTAATCTTTTAGACCGCGCTGTCAATTACTGACAGCGCAATGTAAATGGCCATGGCAGGGAAATTTCCTTTCCTCTACGCTATCGGAGTCCCCGTGACGCGATCACGGGAAACCGATGGTTGCCATGGTAGCACAGGGTTATGTCATGACTCATGTCGCTATCATGACTCACATCCTGTTACAGCCGGCTGGTTGTAACAGGACAGCAGCATTTCAGCTGATCAGAGCTCTGCCGCTCTGATCAGCAGAAATGAACAAGCGATCAGACAGCTAATCCTTACCCCTAGGGGGACTATTAAAATAAAAAAAGTTTAAAAAAAAGTTTTAAAGAATTAAAAAAAACAACTAAAAATTTAAATCACTCCCCATTCGCCCCACTAAAAATCAAAGGGTTAAAAAAATAATAAATATACACTCATTTGGTATCACAGAGTTCAGAAATGCCCAGTCTATCAAAATCTAAAATGAATTAATATAATCGGTAGACGGCGTAGCCGTACAAAAAAAATTCCAACCGGCAAAGTTAAGTTTTTTGGTCTTCGCAAATTTTGAGCAAGATGCAATACCAGGGAGTCAAAACGTAGCATCTGCGCAAAAATGGTTCGGCTAAAAATGCAAACAAATAAGCCATCAGTGAGCCCCATATCCCGAAAAATGAGAACACTACAAGTTGCAGAAAATGGCGCTGAAAGTGCTCCAATTTTTTGGACAAACCTTTTTTTAACCCCTTAGATAAAAGTAAACCTAAACATGTTTAGTATCAACGAACTCATACCAACCTGAAGTATCACACCCACCCATCAGTTTTACCATAAAGTGAACACGGTGAATAAAGTACCCCATAAACCATTGTCCAATCACACTTTTTTGTAATTTTTCCGCACGTGGAAATTTTTTGCTGTTTTTCAGTACCATATATGTTAAAACTCATGGTTTCACTTAAAAGACCAATACGTCCCGCAAAAAACAAGCCCTCTTATGGCAAGATTGACGGGAAAAATAAAAAAGTTACGACTCTCGGAAAAAGGGGAGCAAAAAACAAAAACGGAAAAATCGTCCAGAGGTTAGGGGGTTAAAGGTGTGAGTCCGTGAGCACATCAGGGACATTGAGAAAACAAAGACTCTGCATGAGACGGAACACCTAAAATCCCTACCAAAACATTTCCAATTGTACCATAAATCTGACTCAAGCAAATTAATTATAAAGGCCATAGATCAGAGGTTAGAGGTGGTAACCTATTTAAGGCCCTTGCGCAACTTGAGTCACTGGATTTATAGATTGGACACAAGGACTCCTATTGGGCTCAATGAGAGCTTTGGCTGCTTTCTTTAATTGGGTATTTTTATGTGGTGTGAGAATGGGACTGTTTGTGTTAAAATTATTTTTAATAGTTTTTTTATCCATAATTTAGAGGTCTGTATATGCTAAAACCATACCTGTGGTGGTCTGCAAATTTTGAGGTACTTCACTCGACCCGCTCAGTAACTTAGATGTTGATTTTGATTGGGTCTTTTCCCTGAATGAAGTGCCTATGAGAAAATAAGAAAAAAGATTATTATCTAAGAAAAGTGGAGAACAACATTGTACAACAATTTAATTATAGTTTGGATACAACTAATATTTAATACATTTACTCAATAATTTAGTTTTTTGCATTTCTTGATTTTGCTTGCCTTATGGCATGTCATTTTTAATTTTGCATATAATATTTCTGTTTACACAACAACATGAACACTATGCACTTTTTTTGTTTGTCTATTGATTAGTGATGGACAGACCCGGACTGTAAAATTTAGAATCCGAGAGGTTTTAAAAATACCCGAGTACTGGACCCGGGCCTGGAGTTCTCAGGGAACTCCGGATAAAGATCCGGAACCTTTGGAAATAAAAAATAAAAAAAGGAAAAATAAAGAAAATAAGAATAAAGCAGGCGCGTTATAACAATAGCAGCCCACAGCCACTCAGGATTGTCACATCCATTAGATGTGACAATCCTGGCACTCTACCCGATTCTTCCCGATTCCCCTGGTGCGGTGGCAATCAGGCTAATAAGGGGTTAATAACAGCTCACATCTGCCACTAAGCCCTAGATTAGCAATGGCAGGGTCTATGAAAACCCTACCCCCATTACTAATCTGTAAGTGAAAATAAATAAACACAAACACAAAATAAGATAAAAACAACACCCTCTTTCACTCCTTTATTAACCCCAAAAACACCCAGGTCTGATGTCATCCACACGAGGTCCCATAACGATTCCAGCTCTGCTACATCTGAAGTGACAGTGCGTGGGCATAGAATATGACCACCCGCTGTGATCTTAAGGCAGAGAATGAGTCGCAGCGATGTGTGGTGACGTAACTTAGGTTATTTGCGGTCACAGCTGGAGCTGCCCATTGTCATCCACCTATGATCGCAGGTAACCTGACCTCATTGAACTGAGTGACCACTACTATCCATAAAAGTGGCGTAATACTTTGGCAAAATTACTCCCAGAAATAAAATGTGAGTCAGAAATACATTCAGGCATCTTCCGCATGCTGTTGCCATTCAGTTTCAACAATTTTCCATCCATTGCAATATTTTTACAGCCCTCGCAGGCCTATTTCCAACGTCCTCTGGAAAATTATTCGAGTTTCCCATTGACTTGGATTGGGTTCGTTATTCGGTATGAATACACAAATGTAGAAATTATTGGATTTGAACAATCCGAACCCGAATATTTTAGCATTCGCCCATATCTAGTCATCACTAATGATAATTTTAAGGATGTCTAAAACTGATCAACTGGGAAAAGGTTGTTGCATTACTCGTAAATCAAATGCCATGTCCTTCTTCAATTTGTCCAATTATTAATACCAGGTTTTGGTTAAAATGAGGCTACCATTTCAAGGTTAATTTTTCATCAAGGAGAAACTACGCTGAAAATCTATCTTTTGAATCATGTGCATTGAATATTTTTTTGGTATGGTATCAGAAGACTCAGAAGGAAAAATGTATGTAACAAAATTAAAACATTGTCGTCCATTTGGCTTATCCCTAATCTATTAATTTTACACTAGCTGGTAAGATAGATGACATCTTTATTATCTGGAGGGGTACCGGTCCTGAACTGCAGAGCTTCATGACTTGGTTGAACAATAACCCATATAACATCAAACTAACCTATAAGGCAGATCGGGAGGCAATTGTTTTTCTGGACTATAATATAAAAATGGGGTACCAGACAGAAAAGGGTTCTCCACGGGTACAATTATTATCAACAAGTAAGAGGGAAGAATCTTTTTCCTCACAGATACATTTCATCTCCAAGTTAACAGTCAGAGGGGGGCGATCAGGCAGATCTTGAACAAACACTGGTCGTTACTGAAGACCGACTAGAGTTTGAACGACGTTTTACTCATCGCCCACTCTTACCTGTTAGAAGGGGGAAAAGCCTAAAGGATATGCTGGTGAAGAACCATTACGTACCTAGGGTGGTATCTCGCATTGAGAAAGGGAGTCCCAAATTTGGTTGTTTTCCTTTTGTCTGCCCAGAGATGTTGTCAGCTTGGGATGGACCTAAAGAGTATAAAATAAAAAGTTACAAATCATGCAGTAAAAGTCACGTTATCTATTATGCAGTATGTGGCTGTAGCCTAATTTATATTGGGTTAACATCAAGGGAACAACGCGTCCGCACGAGGGAACATGTTAGGGACATAATTGCGGTGTGTGATGTTGTGGATCTTGATTCCCTGAGGATGATCCAGAGACATTTCAAGCTGCGCCATGACTGTGGTCCCACAGGATTGAAAATTTGTGGTATCGCAAGGTCCATTTAGAATCTAGGGGTATATATATATACACATATTACTATATGAATTTTGTCTCTGCATGATATAGGGACATTAGAAAATCTTTTAAGGACTATACATGGTCATATTCTTTAGGCTAAGGCTGATTCTCCTTATGTTTGGATGATTTTCTTACCACCCTGGTCGTGCCCTTTCACTTGCCAGTAGTAGATATGGTCTCGTTGGGTGCGCATGTGCGGGGCTGCCTCAGCATGAGTCCCCACCAAGGGAGCTTCCTTAGAAGGATGCATGGGTTAACTGACGTTAGTGGAAGTATTCTTCAGATCCACGCTTCCCCTGGAATGACTGGATGAGGCGGACTCTATGTGCGGCGTCCCACCCCCTGCACGCGCCCAAACAGCGACGATCTCGCCCAAGACACCACATAATAAAACATACACATTACACTTTCCTCAAGCGAGGAAGCCAGGTGAGAAACGCGTGTCAGGGCTACTCAAAACATCCAGTTATAAGTGCACTTTATAGGTGAGTCCGGATCACGATGATTCATGGCTGTTAGCTCTATCGGTAATAGTAATGGTAGCCTTTGAGGCTTAGGCTGCGTTACATGGGTGATATTAGATTTTTGTGTTGTTATAGCGCCACCAGGTGGCCATCTGTATTAGTACATGCAGTGGTACCTGCAATGTATTTCAATGACCCCGATCCTGCTGTACCGGAAGTCGCCGGATCCTGATAGACAGAATCCTGTTTTTTGTACTGAGCATGCCCAGAAAGCAGCTTGGCATGGTCAATACAGAAATCTCCCTCTCTCTCAGACAGAAGACCAGGATCGTGAAGGGGTGAGAAGGAGTAATAAAGATGGAGTCCCTAAGTGTGTCTGTGTATTTATTTCTAATAAAGTGTCTGTGTATTTTTTTCTAATAAAGTATTTTTTCTGTGTGATGTCTTTTTTTTAACCCTTTATTGGAGATTCTTAATGGCCGGGTCAAACTTGGCCTGACATTAGCAATCTCAGGCTTTATATATATATATATTTATATTTAGGTCATATAAGCAGTGGGGGTTAGCAGCCAGTAGCTGCTTGGGTTACCTTAGCAATAGAAAATGCAGCGGGAGTCCACACATTTTATTTTTTTTACCCCCTAACCCTAGAGTTAGGGTTATGTGTTTGGGGTTTTTGTTTATTTTTTAATGAATTTAAAAAAAAAATACTCATGGGCTACCGAGAACCCGAGCATTTTAGTGCTCCCTCATCCCTACTTCTAACCATACAGCCAGCAGATCAAGTAATCTGATCAGCTGACTCCAGTGTTGGCCGATTACTTGTTCTGGGTCCCCCTGCATCCATCGCAGCGTGTGCTGCCTGTGAGGTCAGCTGAATTCGTCCGACACTGGAGTCAGCTGATCTGAACTCTGTTGAACTCCAGCCCGAACACTCTGCGATAGATGCAGGGGGACACAGAACAAGTAATCGGGCAACACTGGAGTCAGCTGATCTGAACTCAGCTGAACTCATGACCACACAGCCCGAACATGGTCACACGTGATCGGCAGCAGGCAGTGATTGCTGTTAACCTGCATCCATCACAGCGTGTGCGGACTGTGAGATCAGGAGTTCAGCTTATTCCCGATCAGCTGACTCCAGTGCCAGACGATAAATTCTGTGTTCCCCTTCATCCATCACAAGTAGAAGTAGAAGCATACAATAAAATAACAATTGCGGTTGCATGCGTTGCACATTCAATCCACAGGATCCGGTCATATGCGGTTTGCATCCTGTCAAATGTGAAAGTAGCCTTACAGTTGGAGCAGGAAGAAGAAAGACAAGATGGCAGACTTACTTTGGGAGCTTACAGGAAGAAATCGCACAGACCAATTTTTGGGGCTCCACTCAAGGGGATCTGGGGCTGAGAAAAAAAGGAGACCGTCAGCTGATGATGAAATAGCTAGCAAAGTTATTGATCATTATCTCAAACCCATTGCCTCCTCTCTCTAGTCCGGCATTTCCTCTCTGCGGCGATCGCCATCCTCCTTCTTCTGAGGCCCATGTGCATGACGCGTCGTACATCATGCTCACTAGCTGGCATTGAGGTCCTGCGCAGGCGCACTTTGATCTGCCCTGCTCAAAGCAGATCCATGTATTGTAGTGCATATGCGTAAGAGATCTTTAACCCCTTAACGATCTGGTGGCTATCATGATAGCACAGGGTCATGTGATGACTCCTGTAGCTCACATGACTCAGGTCCTGTAAGAAAAAGCCAAATACTGGCTGTTACAAGAGATGATAATTTCTCCCAGTCTAAATTGTGCTGCTCTGATTGGGATAAATAAATGAGTGATCAGACAGCTGATCCTAATAGCCCCCTAGGGGTACTAGTCAAATTTAAAAAAAAATGTAAGAAAAAGTTTTGAAAAAGTAAAAAAAAAAGTAAAAACACCTAAAAGTTTAAATCATCCCTCTTTTGCCCCACTGAAAAATAAAGGGTTAAAAAAAAATATTCACACATTTGGTATCACTGTCTTCAGCCCGATCTATCAAAATATAAAATCATTTGTTCTGATTTTTAAACGGCGTAGCAGCAAAAAAATTCCAAATGCCAAAATTACGCTTTTTGGTTGCCACAAATCTTAAGCAAAATGCAATAACAGGCAATGAACACATAGCATCTGCGCAAAAATGATCCTGTTAAAAACGTCAGCTCGAGATACTAAAAAAAGCCATCACTGAGCCATAGATTTAAAAAAATGAGAACGCTATGGGTCTCAGAAAATGGCGCAAAACGTCTGTCACTTTTTTCGGACAAACTTCTGATAATTTTTTTAACCCCTTAGATTAAAGTAAACCTATTCATGTTTGGTGTCTACAAACTTGCAGTAACCTCAGGCATCACAGCAGCACATCAGGTTTACCATATAGTGAACACAGTGAATAAAATGTCTCAAAAACAATAGAGCAATCACACTTTTTTTTGCAATTTCTCCACATTTGGATTTTTTTTGCCATTTTACAGTACACTGCATGGTAAAACTCACAGTTTCATTTAAAATTACAGCTCATTCTGCAAAAAATTAGCCCTCACATGACCATATTGACTGAAAAATAAAAAAGTTACGTCTGTCAGAAGAATGGCAAACCCCCCACAAATACCGAAAAGTGTAAAGTCGGCCGGTCGTGAAGGGGTTAATCTTTCCTCGCGCCTGCACATTACAGTACTTTCATCAGCAGGGCAGATGAATGCGCCTGCGCAGGACCGCAATGTCGGCTCGTGTGGATGACGTAGACACATCATCCACACTGTACTGGGAAGAAGGAGGCCGAAGATCGCAGCAGAGAGGATGCGTCAGACCTGAAAGAGGAGGCACCGCACTGGAGAGCTGCGACACCCATTGGACTGGACCCACCCTAGGTGAGTATTATAAAAGTACTTTTTCCGTTTTACAGAGCGGCCTAGGCTCTTATATACAGTATTTTGGAATGCTGTATATAAGAACTCAGTGGTATTGGACACAGCTTGTAGTCCCCAAATCTGGTGACAGATTCCCATTAAAAAATCGGAAGGAACACAAACTTACACAATAAATCACCAACATATTTGTGCTTCTAAGGGCGTGATTTATTACGCCCAGTATCCATGCCAGAAAATCTACATAGGAATGACCACAAGGGACTTAACCTCTTACAGACATTGGACGTACTGGGTACATCGTAGATAATGGCGGTGTAATCATCGTCGGCTGCTGCTGCAGTAAACCGGCACCGATTTCCGCACATATATGCTGATCTGAACAGCAGACATGTGTAGCTTACAAGCAAGGGTGGATCCACGATTCACCCATGCCTTTTAATCTTTTAGACCGCGCTGTCAATTACTGACAGCGCAATGTAAATGGCCATGGCAGGGAAATTTCCTTTCCTCTACGCTATCGGAGTCCCCGTGACGCGATCACGGGAAACCGATGGTTGCCATGGTAGCACAGGGTTATGTCATAACTCATGTCGCTATCATGACTCACATCCTGTTACAGCCGGCTGGTTGTAACAGGACAGCAGCATTTCAGCTGATCAGAGCTCTGCCGCTCTGATCAGCAGAAATGAACAAGCGATCAGACAGCTAATCCTTACCCCTAGGGGGACTATTAAAATAAAAAAAGTTTAAAACAAAGTTTTAAAGAATTAAAAAAAACAACTAAAAATTTAAATCACTCCCCATTCGCCCCACTAAAAATCAAAGGGTTAAAAAAATAATAAATATACACTCATTTGGTATCACAGAGTTCAGAAATGCCCAGTCTATCAAAATCTAAAATGAATTAATATAATCGGTAGACGGCGTAGCCGTACAAAAAAAATACCAACCGGCAAAGTTAAGTTTTTTGGTCTTCGCAAATTTTGAGCAAGATGCAATACCAGGGAGTCAAAACGTAGCATCTGCGCAAAAATGGTTCGGCTAAAAATGCAAACAAATAAGCCATCAGTGAGCCCCATATCCCGAAAAATGAGAACACTACAAGTTGCAGAAAATGGCGCTGAAAGTGCTCCAATTTTTTGGACAAACCTTTTTTTAACCCCTTAGATAAAAGTAAACCTAAACATGTTTAGTATCAACGAACTCATACCAACCTGAAGTATCACACCCACCCATCAGTTTTACCATAAAGTGAACACGGTGAATAAAGTACCCCATAAACCATTGTCCAATCACACTTTTTTGTAATTTTTCCGCACGTGGAAATTTTTTGCTGTTTTCCAGTACCATATATGTTAAAACTCATGGTTTCACTTAAAAGACCAATACGTCCCGCAAAAAACAAGCCCTCTTATGGCAAGATTGACGGGAAAAATAAAAAAGTTACGACTCTCGGAAAAAGAGGAGCAAAAAACAAAAACGGAAAAATCGTCCAGGGGTTAGGGGGTTAAAGGTGTGAGTCCGTGAGCACATCAGGGACATTGAGAAAACAAAGACTCTACATGAGACGGAACACCTAAAATCCCTACCAAAACATTTCCAATTGTACCATAAATCTGACTCAAGCAAATTAATTATAAAGGCCATAGATCAGAGGTTAGAGGTGGTAACCTATTTAAGGCCCTTGCGCAACTTGAGTCACTTTATTTATAGATTGGACACAAGGACTCCTATTGGGCTCAATGAGAGCTTTGGCTGCTTTCTTTAATTGGGTATTTTTATGTGGTGTGAGAATGGGACTGTTTGTGTTAAAATTATTTTTAATAGTTTTTTTATCCATAATTTAGAGGTCTGTATATGCTAAAACCATACCTGTGGTGGTCTGCAAATTTTGAGGTACTTCACTCGACCCGCTCAGTAACTTAGATGTTGATTTTGATTGGGTCTTTTCCCTGAATGAAGTGCCTATGAGAAAATAAGAAAAAAGATTATTATCTAAGAAAAGTGGAGAAAAACATTGTACAACAATTTAATTATAGTTTGGATACAACTAATATTTAATACATTTACTCAATAATTTAGTTTCTTGCATTTCTTGATTTTGCTTGCCTTATGGCATGTCATTTTTAATTTTGAATATCATATTTCTGTTTACACAACTACATAAACACCATGCACTTTTTTGTTTGTCTATTGATTAGTGATGGACAGACCCGGACTGTAAAATTTAGGATCCGAGCGATTTTAAAAATACCCGAGTACCGGACCCGGGCCTGGAGTTCTCAGGGAACTCCGGATCATGATCCGGAACCTTTGGAAATAAAAAATAAATAAAGGAAAATTAAATAAAAAGAGAATTTTGTTTACTTACCGTAAATTCTTTTTCTTGTAGTTCCGACATGGGAGACCCAAACCATGGGTGTATAGCTACTGCCCCCGGAGGACACACAAAGTTACTACACTCAAAAACGTGTAGCTCCTCCCTCCTAGCATATACACCCCCTGCGAGCCAGATCTAGCCAGTTTAGTGCAAAAGCTGAAGGAGGACATCCACCCACAAGAAGAGACAGAGTAAAATCCGGAAGAACCGGAACCTCTGTCTACAACAATAACAGCCGGTGAAGACACACGGAACAAGAAACCTGCCAACAGGCAATAGGGAGGGTGCTGGGTCTCCCATGTCAGAACTACAAGAAAAAGAATTTACGGTAAGTAAACAAAATTCTCTTTTTCTTTATCGTTCCTTCCATGGGAGACCCAAACCATGGGACGTTCCAAAGCAGTCCATGGGTGGGAATAAACAGACAACTGAGAAGCAGGCAAACCTAACTTCACAAATGGGCGACAGACGCCGGAAAAATGCGTCTGCCCAAGCCCACGTCTGCCAAGGCATGAGCATGCCTTGGGAAGTACTTCGAAAAAGTATGCAGACTAATTCGAGCTGCAGTCTGACAGACCTACTGAGCCGTAACCTGGTGCCTGAAAGCCCAAAAAAAGGCGCCGACAGGACTGACCAAATGTGCTCTGATCCCCGGCGGGGAAGGCACTTGAGTACACTCGTAGGTCTCGGAAATGGCCGACCTAAGCCAACATCAGGGTCGGCTTAGATGCCGAGAGACCGTTACGCTGACGAACAGTCAGCACCCGAGAGGTGCACCGCCTAATAACGGCGGTGCGAGACACATAGATCCGGAGCGCCCGCACCAGATCCAGGAGATGCAACGCTTCCTCAAGCGATGAACAGGAGCCGGACCAAAGGAAGGCAGGAAAATTGCCCCGGATAAGGTGGCAGAGACCACCTTAGGGAAAAAAGGCCGGAGTCGGACGAAGACCACCTTGTCTTGATGCAAAAGACCAAAAACAAAGGGGGCGACTCCGAAAGAGTGCAGCCAGAACTCTCTGGCGGGAAATTATAGCCACTAGAAAGAGTACTTTCTGTGAAAGATGAAACAACGAAACCTCCCCAAGAGGCGCAAAGGGGGGTTTCCGGGAACCGGGAGGACCGGATCAAGGTCCCAGGTCTCCATAGGCCGCCGGAAAAGCGGAATGATGTGAGATGCGCCCTTAAAGGAGCGCACCGGAGCCAGCCGGACGATACGCCGCTGGCACATACTGACAGAGCCGAGACCTGTCCCTTAATGAGGGATAGTCCTAGCTGTAGACCGGACTGTGGAAGGGACAGGAGGGTCGGCAAGGCCAAAAAGGTCAAAGGACACTTTGGAGCTCGAGTCATAGCGGAGATGACTTCAGGAAGGATATCAGAAGTCGCCAAGATCCAGGACTCAAGAGCTACGCCGTCAATCTGAGAATCCAGAATTCTGACGGGAAAAAACGGACCTCTTGAGAAAAGGTCTGAACGGTCCGGAAGATGCCATGGCAACCCAATGGACAGAAGGAGCAGGTCAGAGTACCAAGCCTGCTTGGGTCAGTCTGGAAGAATGACCCGACGGCCCCCTTTACCGATCTTGCGCAGGACTCTGGACAAGAGGTAGAGGGTGAACTTCGAAAAGAGACAAAGCTGGGGTCAAACATGAACCAGTGTGTCTACCGCAAAACCTGAGGATTGTGGACCACGGTTGGACAGCTGAAATAGCCTGCCTCGTAGTTTTCACATCTAGGATGTGGACTGCGGATACGGTGGACTAGGAGTACCTTGTCCACTGAAGAATGTTGAGCCGCCAAGCTTGCCAGGCGGCTGAGTGTCCCGCCCTGGAAGCTGATGTAGGAAAACGCTGTCACGTTGTCCGACTGGACTCGAATGTGCCTAGCCGCCCACAGATGGTGAAGGCTTAGAGAGCCAGAAATACAGCTCTGATTTCCAGCACATTGATCCAGAGGGCTGATTCGGACAGAGTCCAAGCGACCTGCGCTCCACGGTGGAGATATACTGCTCCCAAGGCGGATAGGCTAGCATCCTGGTGAAGATCACCCGGGACGGGCCAGAAAGGAGCGCCCCTGAGACAGAGTGGCCGAAGCCACCACTGAAACGAGCCCCTGGTCAGTGGCGAAGCCACCACCCCGTGGGAGGATTGAGTTCGCTTGTACAGCGGAAAACATCCAGTCTCAGAGGACGCAGGAGAAACTGGGCGAGGAACCGCTTCCATTGACGCCCTGTGAACCTCTGGTTCGAGTCAGAGTGGACTTGCCACCCGAATAGGTCAGAGTGGCGAGAGTGAACGAAGCACTCTGCTAAGAGTCAGCACTGGATGAAGCCCCGACAAGAAGGCCGTCCAGGGCAAAAGATCACTGCCAAACCCTAGGGCGGCAGGACCCTAAACACAGCTGCCCCAATAAGAATACTCGAGGGGCCTTGGCTAACCCCAAGGGAAGAGCCACGAATTGGACCACTCCGATTGTCAAAACGTAGTCAACGCTGGTGTGAAACTGCGATTGACTCCTGTCGATAGGCATCTCTGATGCCGATGGCTACTAGAAAATCTCCTTGGGTTCTTGATTGATCCGGTGAAGAAAACACACGGAACAAAACCGAGACTCCATGTGAAGACGCCCCACCTGGCTATGCTTGAAAGGCTAAAGATCCAGGTCGGAAGGCACCGCCCTCTTCGGGGACTAGGAATAGATTTAAGCAATCTCAGAACCGTTCCCAGTCGGGAACCGGTACAATTACTCCATTGGCCAGCAAGAAATGCCACAGCCTGTGAGAAGGCGGCGGCCTTGTAGCCGGGAGGAGTTGACAGAAAAAATCTGTTTGGCGGCTGGACAGAAGTCCATCCTGTAGCCAAGGGAGATATAATCTCGCCCCCACTGAACGGAGACGTGTTAGAACCCTACGTCGCCAAGTGGAGAGGGCCTGCCACGACCAAGGGGCGTGGCTAAATAGCTCGGAGGAAGCTGAGTCAGTGACAGCATCTCCTGCGGTCTTCTGAAGACGCAGCTTCGAGCCATTTGGTTCTATGAACCTGGGCCGAGCTAGAGGACGATCAGATGGAGGAACGGAAACCACCGAAACCTCAACTGATTCCTGCCATGGACAGGTTCCCTGGCTTAGGTTTGTGGCAAGGAAGAACACTCCCCGCCAAGAGCTTCCTTATTTTCACCCAGTTGGTTCCGGGGAAACTGGTCCCACCAAGGGGGAGCCCAGCAAGGAACCTCCATAGAGGCATCTGCCTTCCAATTCCGAAGCCACAGGAGCCTGCGGATAGCGAGGAAGGTAGCCCAGACCACCGCCGTGCGGCGTCCAGCATGGCAGACCTGGCAGAGGATGAAAAGAGTGAAGTCTGGAAGTTCAGGCAACCGTTTTGGGCATAGAGTCCCTGTGAGAGAATGCATCTCCTCCAGAGAAGCAGAGAAGGTACAAAAAAACCGCACTGCTGTAAAGCTGAGGAGAACGAAGCTCCTGCCGTCCTTATACCAACTTGGCCCAAAGGACAACCGGGCGGACCGCAGAACCTTAAGTGAGGAGCCATCAGCCACTGACATAACGGTCCGGGCTGAGCCACCTGAGGTGAATGAGCCCACTTCTTGACCACCATTGGTGGACAGGGGAAACACAGTCCTCAGAATCACGCTTCATGGGAAGCGAGTGTCAGAGCGGACCCTGGGCTAGTCACAGGGGCCTGAAAACTGGAGTGGTTAAGGAACACACGTTGTGTTCACCTAGATAAGGTAACACCGGTGGATTGAGGTCCAGTACAAAATTAATGTACCGTAGAATCCATATAGAGGTGCCGTCAGCCACTGATACAACTAACCGGGCTGAAAGTCTAGACACCGGAGTGGCTACCCTTGGCGAATGAGTACACTCCTTGAGCACCTCTGATGGGAGGGGGAGACAGGCCGCAGAACCCCGCTGTGGGGTCTGCAGGATAGGCTGTGGGCTTGGACGCAGCGGGCTGAAAACTGGAGTGGTTAAGGAACACACTCCTCGTCCTGTTAAAGGTATACTGATGCCTTTCTGTCAGCGGGGAATACTCCCCTGATCAGGCGGATGGAGGTCCAGTACAAGAATAATGGACGCATCCAATCATTCGCAGCTGCGTCACGTACGGACGGATCCGTCCGTGCCCGTGGTAGAGACATCCTCCTCGTCCAGTGAGTCAGCTCGAAATCGGAGCTGCGGGACGGGGAGGACAGGGGACCCTGCGTCTCCCTGTCAGGAGGACGGGGTCTGAGCCCAGAAGGAGAGTCCCTTGTGAGCTTTGCTGAGCGAAGCAGAAAACGCCCTGAGAAGGGGGCTGCATGCTCAGCAGATGCCGGGACAGCCGACTCCTGGAAATAGGATTCCCACGGGGGTCAGCCACCGAAACCGGAGCAGCTGGAGGGACCATTAATGAGCCCCCATGCTGAGGGGCCACAGTGGTTATGAGCTCGGTATAGCCGTACGAGACTACCTGCAGTGGATAATACAAAACAGCCTGCAGCCTCAGACATGCTGCAGAGGTGGGGGCTCTGTCTAGAATATCTAGAATACCCATCCACCACACAAGAACCATTACAGTGTGCCGGTTCAGGCAATATGAGGTTACATGCAGAACATGTAGTGTACAGCCTGGAGCTTTGCTGCTGGAGTGAGACATGCTGCTGAGGAGGAGGTTCTAAAATAAAGAATTAACTCCTACAGAATGCCCTGAGAGTGTATAAAAGTGCACAACCAGAGGTTGTGACTTATCAGGCCGCTATTATGAGTGCCATACGAATTCCAATCCTGGACCCCCAGCCAGTATTCCCTCCCTCTGCTGCAGAGCAGCCAGCGCCGACCAGTGTACTAAGACGCTGAGAAAATGGCGCCAGAGTGAGGGGGGGGGCGGGGGTTAACCCAGGAGCGGGAATCGGAGGGCGAAGGAGATGTACAGGGGAGGGAATGATCTCCTCAAAAAGGAGCGTCCTCCCCTGTGCAGAGCGGCCGGCGGGCGGCGCTGCAGTGTCCCCCTGCATGACTGACATGCAGGGGGACGAAACGAAACTAGGCCGCGGCTGAAGCCGGGGCCTAGAGTTATGCATGCGGCCGAGAATCAGGCATCGTCGGCGCGGTTCTCAGTAAAAACCGTGGAACCGGCCGGAAACACAGTAGAAAGAAGGGAATTTTGTTACTTACCGTAAATTCCTTTTCTTCTAGCTCTTATTGGGAGACCCAGACGATTGGGGGTATAGCTACTGCCCTCTGGAGGCCACACAAAGCACTACATCAAAAGTGCAAGGCCCCTCCCCCTCTGGCTATACCCCCCCCGTGGTATCACGGGTTCTCCAGTTTTAGTGCCAAAGCAAGAAGGAGGAAGCCAATAACTGGTTTAAACAAATTAACTCCGAATAACATCGGAGAACTGAAAAACCGTTCAACATGAACAACATGTGTACCCGCAAACAACAAAAAAACATCCCGAAGGACAACAGGGCGGGTGCTGGGTCTCCCAATAAGAGCTAGAAGAAAAGGAATTTACGGTAAGTAACAAAATTCCCTTCTTCTTCAGCGCTCTATTGGGAGACCCAGACGATTGGGACGTCCAAAAGCTGTCCCTGGGTGGGTAAAGAAATACCTCATGTTAGAGCTGCAAAACAGCCCTCCCCTACGGGGGTGTCACTGCCGCCTGCAGAACTCTTCTACCTAAGCTGGCATCCGCCGAAGCATAGGTATGCACCTGATAATGCTTGGTGAAAGTGTGCAGACTGGACCAGGTAGCTGCCTGGCACACCTGTTGAGCCGAAGCCTGGTGACGAAATGCCCAGGACGCACCCACGGCTCTGGTTGAGTGGGCTTTTAGCCCTGAAGGAACCGGAAGCCCCGCAGAACGGTAGGCCTCTAGAATTGGTTCTTTGATCCATCGAGCCAGGGTGGCTTTAGAAGCCTGCAACCCCTTGCGCGGACCAGCGACAAGGACAAAAAGTGCATCGGCACGGCGCATGGGCGCCGTTCGGGAAATGTAGATTCTGAGTGCTCTCACCAGATCTAGCAAACGTAAGTCCTTTTCATACCGGTGAACCGGATGAGGACAAAAAGAAGGCAAGGATATATCCTGATTAAGATGAAAAGAGGATACGACCTTAGGGAGAAACTCCGGAATAGGGCGCAGCACTACCTTGTCCTGGTGGAACACCAGGAAGGGAGCCTTGGATGACAGCGCTGCTAGCTCAGACACTCGCCGAAGCGATGTGATCGCAACAAGAAACGCCACTTTCTGTGACAGCCGAGAAAAGGAAACTTCCTTCAGAGGCTCGAAGGGCGGCTTCTGGAGAGCAACTAGTACCCTGTTCAGATCCCATGGATCTAACGGCCGCTTGTACGGGGGCACAATATGACAGACCCCCTGCAGGAACGTGCGCACCTTAGAAAGACGTGCTAGACGCTTCTGAAAAAACACGGATAGTGCCGAAACTTGCCCTTTAAGGGAGCTGAGCGACAAGCCCTTTTCTAACCCCGATTGCAGGAAGGAAAGAAACTTGGGCAATGCAAATGGCCAGGGAGACACTCCCTGAGCAGAGCACCAGGACAAGAAAATCTTCCACGTTCTGTGGTAGATCTTAGCCGAATTCGACTTTCTAGCTTGTCTCATTGTGGCAACGACTCCCTGAGATAATCCAGCAGATGCTAGGATCCAGGACTCAATGGCCACACAGTCAGGTTCAGGGCCGCAGAATTCTGATGGAAAAACGGCCCTTGGGACAGTAAGTCTGGTCGGTCTGGCAGTGACCACGGTCGACCGATCGTGAGATGCCACAGATCCGGATACCACGACCTCCTCGGCCAGTCTGGAGCGACAAGTATGATGCGGCTGCACTCGGATCTGATCTTGCGTAGCACTCTGGGCAAGAGCGCCAGAGGCGGAAACACGTATGGGAGCTGAAACTGCGACCAATCTTGAACCAAGGCGTCTGCCGCCAGAGCTCTTTGATCGCGCGACCTCGCCATGAATGCCGGGACCTTGTTGTTGTGCCGGGATGCCATTAGGTCGACGTCCGGCACTCCCCAGCGGCGACAGATTTCCTGAAACACGTCCGGGTGAAGGGACCATTCCCCTGCGTCCATGCCCTGGCGACTGAGGAAGTCTGCTTCCCAGTTTTCTACGCCTGGGATGTGAACCGCGGATATGGTGGATGCTCTGTCCTCCACCCACATTAGAATGCGCCGGACTTCTTGGAAGGCTTGCCGACTGCGCGTCCCTCCTTGGTGGTTGATGTATGCCACCGCTGTGGAGTTGTCCGATTGGATTCGGATCTGCTTTCCTTCCAGCCACTGTTGGAAGGCCAGTAGAGCAAGATACACTGCTCTGATCTCCAGAACATTGATCTGAAGGGTGGACTCCTGCGGAGTCCACGTCCCCTGAGCCCTGTGGTGGAGAAATACTGCTCCCCACCCTGACAGACTCGCATCTGTCGTGACTACTGCCCAGGATGGGGGCAGGAAGGATCTTCCCTGAGACAATGAGGTGGGAAGGAGCCACCATTGTAGGGAGTCCTTGGCCGTCTGGGAAAGCGAGACTTTCCTGTCCAGGGACGTTGACTTCCCGTCCCATTGGCGGAGAATGTCCCATTGAAGTGGGCGCAGATGAAACTGCGCAAAGGGAACTGCTTCCATGGCTGCCACCATCTTCCCTAGGAAATGCATGAGGCGCCGCAAGGGATGCAACTGGCCCTGCAGAAGAGATTGCACCCCTGTCTGTAGTGACCGCTGCTTGTCCAGCGGAAGCTTCACTATCGCTGCTAGAGTATGAAACTCCATGCCAAGATACGTTAGTGATTGAGTCGGTGATAGGATCGACTTTGGAAAGTTGATGATCCATCCGAAAGACTGTAGGGTCTCCAGCGTAGCATTCAGGCTGTGCTGACATGCCTCTTGAGAGGGAGCTTTGACCAATAAATCGTCTAGGTAAGGGATCACCGAGTGTCCCTGAGAGTGCAAGACTGCTACCACCGCCGCCATGACCTTGGTGAAGACCCGTGGGGCTGTCGCCAGACCAAATGGCAGAGCTACGAACTGAAAATGGTCGTCTCCTATCACAAAACGTAGAAAACGTTGATGTTCTGTAGCAATTGGCACGTGGAGATAAGCATCTTTGATGTCTATTGAGGCAAGGAAGTCTCCTCTGGACATTGAGGCAATGACAGAACGCAGGGTTTCCATCCGGAACTTCCTGGCGTGCACATGTTTGTTGAGCCGTTTTAGGTCCAGAACAGGACGGAACGAGCCGTCCTTTTTTGGAACCACAAAGAGATTGGAGTAAAACCCTTGCCCTTGTTCCTGAGGATGGACTGGGATCACCACTCCTTCCGCTCTTAGGGAGTCCACCGCCTGCAGCAGAGCATCTGCTCGGTCTGGATGTGGGGAGGTTCTGAAGAACCGAGCTGGAGGACGAGAATTGAACTCGATTCTGTACCCGCGAGACAAAATGTCCGTCACCCACCGGTCTTTGACCTGTGACATCCAAATGCCGGAAAAGCGGGAGAGCCTGCCCCCGACCGGCGATGCGGAGGGAGGGGGCTGGAAGTCATGAGGTAGCCGCTTTGGAAGCGGTACCTCCATTTGCTTTCTTGGGGCGCGTGTGAGCCCGCCACGAATCTGAGTTTCTTTGCGTCCTCTGAGTCCCTTTGGACGAGGTAAATGGTGTCTTGCCCGAACCTCGAAAGGACTGAAACCTCTGCTGCCACTTTTTCTGCTGAGGTTTGGTTGTTCTGGGTTGTGGTAAAGAGGAGTCTTTACCCTTGGACTGCTTAATGATATCAGCCAATGGCTCGCCAAACAGTCTATCTCTAGATAAAGGCAAACTGGTTAAACATTTTTTGGAACCAGCATCTGCTTTCCAGTCCTTTAACCACAAGGCTCTGCGCAAAACTACCGAATTGGCGGACGCCATTGAGGTGCGACTGGTAGATTCTAGGACCGCATTGATAGCGTAAGACGCAAACGCCGACATCTGCGTGGTAAGGTGCGCCACTTGCGGCACTGCTGGATGTATGATAGCATCCACTTTTGCTAAGCCAGCTGAAATAGCCTGGAGTGCCCATACGGCTGCGAATGCCGGAGCAAACGACGCGCCGATAGCTTCATAGACAGATTTTAACCAAAGGTCCATCTGTCTGTCATTGGCATCTTTAAGTGAAGCGCCATCCTCCACTGCAACTATGGACCTAGCTGCGAGTTTGGAAATCGGGGGGTCTACCTTTGGACACTGGGTCCAGCGCTTGACCACCTCAGGGGGGAAAGGGAAACGCGTATCTTTAGATCGTTTAGAGAAACGCCTTTCTGGGTGAGCGTCGTGCTTCTGGATTGATTCTCTGAAGTCAGCGTGATCCAACAAAGCACTCAATTTACGCTTGGGATAAAGGAAACGAAACTTCTCCTGCTCCGCAGCCGCCTCTTCTGCTGAAGGGGCTGGGGGAGAAATATCCAACAGCCTATTGATGGCTGAGATAAGGTCGTTTACCATGGCATCCCCATCAGGGGTATCCAGGTTGAGAGGGGTTCCAGGAATGGATTCCTGATCACTCTCATCAGACACATCACAGGGAGACTGATTGCGCTGAGACCCTGAGCAGTGTGATGACGTCGAGGGTCTTTCCCAGCGAGCTCGCTTAGGGTGGCTGGGGCTATCATCTGAGTCATAATCCTCGGCCTGTGAAGCCGGGGACCCCCCTGTGGGCTGGATTAATTCCAAGTGAGGGGGACCTGAGGACAGAGGCCTCGCCGTGCCCAAAGACTGAGCCCCATGCATAGATTGCAAGGTTTCAAGGATTTTTGCCATAGACACAGACATATTATCCGCAAAAACTGCAAAGTCTGTCCCTGTCACCGGGGCAGAACTTACAAGCGTCTCAGCCTGGGTCACTACCTCTCCTGACTCCGGCTGGCGAAGCAGCACCGGGTCGGAGCATTGCACACAATGGGAGCCTGCTGGTAGATTAGCCCCACATGCAGCACACGCAGCACACACAGCCCTGGCCTTGGCAGCCTTGCGTTTTGAGGATGGCATGTTGCTGCTTCCACAGAGTGATCTGGGAGATGCAGCCAGAAGCGACCTCACAGTGCAAGAAATACAATATCTATATATCTGTACAGTACACCGATACACCGTGAGGCACTAGAGGGACCAGCACAGACAAATCGCTTACCGCCCGCTTAAAAAGCGGGTGTGTGGTCGCCAGATAGCCCCTAGTCCAGGTCTCCCAGAGCCTTGCGTCCTTCCTCCAGCCAGACTGCATGTAATGGCTGCCGGCGTCTGAGAGAGAAGGGGGGCGGGCCCTGGGCGTTCCTGGCTAAGAGCGGGAAGCCTGCTTCCCTCTGTGCCTAGTGTGAGGGCTGGAGCATGTAAATCAGGCTCCAGCCCTCGTCGCTGCTAGCGAACAGCGTCTCTCCCCTACCCTGAAAGACAGGGTGGGGGCGGGAACGAATCGGAGCTGCCGGCGTCCTAGGCCCAGAAAGCCGGGGACTCAATTGATAACCGCCGCCGCCGTAAAAGCGTGGACGGCGGATCCCCGGCGCACCACAAGTCACAGCAGCGCCGCCCGGTCCAGAGGGGGTCGGCGCTGCGTTCCCATACACAAAAAATCCCCCAGTAATCTGTAGGGACACTAACTCCAACGTTGCGGTCCCCGGCGCACTACAACACCCAGCCAGCCCGGAGTGTGTCTGTGCCTGCCGGGGACACAGAGTACCTGTATGATGCAGGGCCTGTCCCTGATCGTACTCCTGCTCCGTCTCCATCAGGTTCTAATGGGTCTGTGGATGGAGCCCGGCGTCAGAGCTGAGAGGCCGGCAGGATCCCACTTCCACAGAGCCCTACAAGGGGATGTGGAAGGAAAACAGCATGTCAGGCTCCAGCCCTGTACCAGCAATAGGTACCTCAACCTTACAACACCATCCAGGGGTGAGAAGGGAGCATGCTGGGGACACTATATGTGTCCTCTTTTCTTCCATCCGAAATAGTCAGCAGCTACTGCTGACTAAAATCTGTGGAGCTATGCATGGAATGTCTGACCTCCTTCGCACACAAAGCTAAAACTGGAGAACCCGTGATACCACGGGGGGGGTATAGCCAGAGGGGGAGGGGCCTTGCACTTTTGATGTAGTGCTTTGTGTGGCCTCCAGAGGGCAGTAGCTATACCCCCAATCGTCTGGGTCTCCCAATAGAGCGCTGAAGAAAGCAGCATTATCAAGCAATCACTGTCCCCCACAATAAAAGTGCTCCACAATGCAGAAGGACCCTCTGAATAAAAGTCTCTATACTTAGCTTTGAGACGCAGGGCCCAGTCCCTGTGGGGTGGGGGTCAGTGCTCCGTCCAGCAGGGTCCTGCACAAGGCCTGCGGATGGAGGCCGGTCTCCTGCAAGGCAGTGAGAACCGTGTTGGCTCCAACTTCAAGCCAGAGCCCCTAAGGGATGGTGAAGGAGCGCGGCATGAAGGGCTCCTGCCCTGAAGTCAACCTTAACAGCACTGCCGCCAGGGGAGTGTGAAGGGACATGCCGGGAGTCCAGTGGACCCGCTTTTCTTCCAAATCTTTAGAAAAAATGAAAAATCAAAAAAGGATGCATGCGTGTGTGTGATCCTCCTGACACAAAGCAAGAAACTGGCTAGATCTGGCTAGCAGGGGGTGTATATGCTAGGAGGGAGGAGCTACACGTTTTTGAGTGTAGTAACTTTGTGTGTCCTCCGGGGGCAGTAGCTATACACCCATGGTTTGGGTCTCCCATGGAAGGAACGATAAAGAAAATAAGAATAAAGCAGGCGCATTATAACAATAGCAGCCCACAGCCACTCAGGATTGTCACATCCATTAGATGTGACAATCCTGGCACTCTACCCGATTCTTCCCGATTCCCCTGGTGCGGTGGCAATCAGGCTAATAAGGGGTTAATAACAGCTCACATCTGCCACTAAGCCCTAGATTAGCAATGGCAGGGTCTATGAAAACCCTACCCCCATTACTAATCTGTAAGTGAAAATAAATAAACACAAACACAAAATAAGATAAAAACAACACCCTCTTTCACTCCTTTATTAACCCCAAAAATACCCAGGTCTGATGTAATCCACACGAGGTCCCATAACGATTCCAGCTCTGCTACATCTGAAGTGACAGTGCGTGGGCATAGAATATGACCACCCGCTGTGATCTTAAGGCAGAGAATGAGTCGCAGCGATGTGTGGTGACGTAACTTAGGTTATTTGCGGTCACAGCTGGAGCTGCCCATTGTCATCCACCTATGATCGCAGGTAACCTGACCTCATTGAACTGAGTGACCACTACTATCCATAAAAGTGGCGTAATACTTTGGCAAAATTACTCCCAGAAATAAAATGTGAGTCAGAAATACATTCAGGCATCTTCCGCATGCTGTTGCCATTCAGTTTCAACAATTTTCCATCCATTGCAATATTTTTACAGCCCTCGCAGGCCTATTTCCAACGTCCTCTGGAAAATTATTCGAGTTTCCCATTGACATGGATTGGGTTCGTTATTCGGTATGAATACACAAATGTAGAAATTATTGGATTTGAACAATCCGAACCCGAATATTTTAGCATTCGCCCATATCTAGTCATCACTAATGATAATTTTAAGGATGTCTAAAACTGATCAACTGGGAAAAGGTTGTTGCATTACTCGTAAATCAAATGCCATGTCCTTCTTCAATTTGTCCAATTATTAATACCAGGTTTTGGTTAAAATGAGGCTACCATTTCAAGGTTAATTTTTCATCAAGGAGAAACTACGCTGAAAATCTATCTTTTGAATCATGTGCATTGAATATTTTTTTGGTATGGTATCAGAAGACTCAGAAGGAAAAATGTATGTAACAAAATTAAAACATTGTCGTCCATTTGGCTTATCCCTAATCTATTAATTTTACACTAGGTGGTAAGATAGATGACATCTTTATTATCTGAAGGGGTACCGGTCCTGAACTGCAGAGCTTCATGACTTGGTTGAACAATAACCCATATAACATCAAACTAACCTATAAGGCAGATCGGGAGGCAATTGTTTTTCTGGACTATAATATAAAAATGGGGTACCAGACAGAAAAGGGTTCTCCACGGGTACAATTATTATCAACAAGTAAGAGGGAAGAATCTTTTTCCTCACAGATACATTTCATCTCCAAGTTAACAGTCAGAGGGGGGCGATCAGGCAGATCTTGAACAAACACTGGTCGTTACTGAAGACCGACTAGAGTTTGAACGACGTTTTACTCATCGCCCACTCTTACCTGTTAGAAGGGGGAAAAGCCTAAAGGATATGCTGGTGAAGAACCATTACGTACCTAGGGTGGTATCTCGCATTGAGAAAGGGAGTCCCAAATTTGGTTGTTTTCCTTTTGTCTGCCCAGAGATGTTGTCAGCTTGGGATGGACCTAAAGAGTATAAAATAAAAAGTTACAAATCATGCAGTAAAAGTCACGTTATCTATTATGCAGTATGTGGCTGTAGCCTAATTTATATTGGGTTAACATCAAGGGAACAACGCGTCCGCACGAGGGAACATGTTAGGGACATAATTGCGGTGTGTGATGTTGTGGATCTTGATTCCCTGAGGATGATCCAGAGACATTTCAAGCTGCGCCATGACTGTGGTCCCACAGGATTGAAAATTTGTGGTATCGCAAGGTCCATTTAGAATCTAGGGGTATATATATATATACACATATTACTATATGAATTTTGTCTCTGCATGATATAGGGACATTAGAAAATCTTTTAAGGACTATACATGGTCATATTCTTTAGGCTAAGGCTGATTCTCCTTATGTTTGGATGATTTTCTTACCACCCTGGTCGTGCCCTTTCACTTGCCAGTAGTAGATATGGTCTCGTTGGGTGCGCATGTGCGGGGCTGCCTCAGCATGAGTCCCCACCAAGGGAGCTTCCTTAGAAGGATGCATGGGTTAACTGACGTTAGTGGAAGTATTCTTCAGATCCACGCTTCCCCTGGAATGACTGGATGAGGCGGACTCTATGTGCGGCGTCCCACCCCCTGCACGCGCCCAAACAGCGACGATCTCGCCCAAGACACCACATAATAAAACATACACATTACACTTTCCTCAAGCGAGGAAGCCAGGTGAGAAACGCGTGTCAGGGCTACTCAAAACATCCAGTTATAAGTGCACTTTATAGGTGAGTCCGGATCACGATGATTCATGGCTGTTAGCTCTATCGGTAATAGTAATGGTAGCCTTTGAGGCTTAGGCTGCGTTACATGGGTGATATTAGATTTTTGTGTTGTTATAGCGCCACCAGGTGGCCATCTGTATTAGTACATGCAGTGGTACCTGCAATGTATTTCAATGACCCCGATCCTGCTGTACCGGAAGTCGCCGGATCCTGATAGACAGAATCCTGTTTTTTGTACTGAGCATGCCCAGAAAGCAGCTTGGCATGGTCAATACAGAAATCTCCCTCTCTCTCAGACAGAAGACCAGGATCGTGAAGGGGTGAGAAGGAGTAATAAAGATGGAGTCCCTAAGTGTGTCTGTGTATTTATTTCTAATAAAGTGTCTGTGTATTTTTTTCTAATAAAGTATTTTTTCTGTGTGATGTCTTTTTTTTAACCCTTTATTGGAGATTCTTAATGGCCGGGTCAAACTTGGCCTGACATTAGCAATCTCAGGCTTTATATATATATATATTTATATTTAGGTCATATAAGCAGTGGGGGTTAGCAGCCAGTAGCTGCTTGGGTTACCTTAGCAATAGAAAATGCAGCGGGAGTCCACACATTTTATTTTTTTTACCCCCTAACCCTAGAGTTAGGGTTATGTGTTTGGGGTTTTTGTTTATTTTTTAATGAATTTAAAAAAAAATACTCATGGGCTACCGAGAACCCGAGCATTTTAGTGCTCCCTCATCCCTACTTCTAACCATACAGCCAGCAGATCAAGTAATCTGATCAGCTGACTCCAGTGTTGGCCGATTACTTGTTCTGGGTCCCCCTGCATCCATCGCAGCGTGTGCTGCCTGTGAGGTCAGCTGAATTCGTCCGACACTGGAGTCAGCTGATCTGAACTCTGTTGAACTCCAGCCCGAACACTCTGCGATAGATGCAGGGGGACACAGAACAAGTAATCGGGCAACACTGGAGTCAGCTGATCTGAACTCAGCTGAACTCATGACCACACAGCCCGAACATGGTCACACGTGATCGGAAGCAGGCAGTGATTGCTGTTAACCTGCATCCATCACAGCGTGTGCGGGCTGTGAGATCAGGAGTTCAGCTTATTCCCGATCAGCTGACTCCAGTGCCAGACGATAAATTCTGTGTTCCCCTTCATCCATCACAAGTAGAAGTAGAAGCATACAATAAAATAACAATTGCGGTTGCATGCGTTGCACATTCAATCCACAGGATCCGGTCATATGCGGTTTGCATCCTGTCAAATGTGAAAGTAGCCTTACAGCTGGAGCAGGAAGAAGAAAGACAAGATGGCAGACTTACTTTGGGAGCTTACAGGAAGAAATCGCACAGACCAATTTTTGGGGCTCCACTCAAGGGGATCTGGGGCTGAGAAAAAAAGGAGACCGTCAGCTGATGATGAAATAGCTAGCAAAGTTATTGATCATTATCTCAAACCCATTGCCTCCTCTCTCTAGTCCGGCATTTCCTCTCTGCGGCGATCGCCATCCTCCTTCTTCTGAGGCCCATGTGCATGACGCGTCGTACATCATGCTCACTAGCTGGCATTGAGGTCCTACGCAGGCGCACTTTGATCTGCCCTGCTCAAAGCAGATCCATGTATTGTAGTGCATATGCGTAAGAGATCTTTAACCCATTAACGATCTGGTGGCTATCATGATAGCACAGGGTCATGTGATGACTCCTGTAGCTCACATGACTCAGGTCCTGTAAGAAAAAGCCAAATACTGGCTGTTACAAGAGATGATAATTTCTCCCAGTCTAAATTGTGCTGCTCTGATTGGGATAAATAAATGAGTGATCAGACAGCTGATCCTAATAGCCCCCTAGGGGTACTAGTCAAATTTAAAAAAAAATGTAAGAAAAAGTTTTGAAAAAGTAAAAAAAAAAGTAAAAACACCTAAAAGTTTAAATCATCCCTCTTTTGCCCCACTGAAAAATAAAGGGTTAAAAAAAAAATATTCACACATTTGGTATCGCTGTCTTCAGCCCGATCTATCAAAATATAAAATCATTTGTTCTGATTTTTAAACGGCGTAGCAGCAAAAAAATTCCAAATGCCAAAATTACGCTTTTTGGTTGCCACAAATCTTAAGCAAAATGCAATAACAGGCAATGAACACATAGCATCTGCGCAAAAATGATACTGTTAAAAACGTCAGCTCGAGATACTAAAAAAAGCCATCACTGAGCCATAGATTTAAAAAAATGAGAACGCTATGGGTCTCAGAAAATGGCGCAAAACGTCTGTCACTTTTTTCGGACAAACTTCTGATTATTTTTTTAACCCCTTAGATTAAAGTAAACCTATTCATGTTTGGTGTCTACAAACTTGCAGTAACCTCAGGCATCACAGCAGCACATCAGGTTTACCATATAGTGAACACAGTGAATAAAATGTCTCAAAAACAATAGAGCAATCACACTTTTTTTTGCAATTTCTCCACATTTGGATTTTTTTTGCCATTTTACAGTACACTGCATGGTAAAACTCAGTTTCATTTAAAATTACAGCTCATTCTGCAAAAAATTAGCCCTCACATGACCATATTGACTGAAAAATAAAAAAGTTACGTCTGTCAGAAGAATGGCAAACCCCCCACAAATACCGAAAAGTGTAAAGTCGGCCGGTCGTGAAGGGGTTAATCTTTCCTCGCGCCTGCACATTACAGTACTTTCATCAGCAGGGCAGATGAATGCGCCTGCGCAGGACCGCAATGTCGGCTCGTGTGGATGACGTAGACACATCATCCACACTGTACTGGGAAGAAGGAGGCCGAAGATCGCAGCAGAGAGGATGCGTCAGACCTGAAAGAGGAGGCACCGCACTGGAGAGCTGCGACACCCATTGGACTGGACCCACCCTAGGTGAGTATTATAAAAGTACTTTTTCCGTTTTACAGAGCGGCCTAGGCTCTTATATACAGTATTTTGGAATGCTGTATATAAGAACTCAGTGGTATTGGACACAGCTTGTAGTCCCCAAATCTGGTGACAGATTCCCATTAAAAAATCGGAAGGAACACAAACTTACACAATAAATCACCAACATATTTGTGCTTCTAAGGGCGTGATTTATTACGCCCAGTATCCATGCCAGAAAATCTACATAGGAATGACCACAAGGGACTTAACCTCTTACAGACATTGGACGTACTGGGTACATCGTAGATAATGGCGGTGTAATCATCGTCGGCTGCTGCTGCAGTAAACCGGCACCGATTTCCGCACATATATGCTGATCTGAACAGCAGACATGTGTAGCTTACAAGCAAGGGTGGATCCACGATTCATCCATGCCTTTTAATCTTTTAGACTGCGCTGTCAATTACTGACAGCGCAATGTAAATGGCCATGGCAGGGAAATTTCCTTTCCTCTACGCTATCGGAGTCCCCGTGACGCGATCACGGGAAACCGATGGTTGCCATGGTAGCACAGGGTTATGTCATAACTCATGTCGCTATCATGACTCACATCCTGTTACAGCCGGCTGGTTGTAACAGGACAGCAGCATTTCAGCTGATCAGAGCTCTGCCGCTCTGATCAGCAGAAATGAACAAGCGATCAGACAGCTAATCCTTACCCCTAGGGGGACTATTAAAATAAAAAAAGTTTAAAAAAAAGTTTTAAAGAATTAAAAAAAACAACTAAAAATTTAAATCACTCCCCATTCGCCCCACTAAAAATCAAAGGGTTAAAAAAATAATAAATATACACTCATTTGGTATCACAGAGTTCAGAAATGCCCAGTCTATCAAAATCTAAAATGAATTAATATAATCGGTAGACGGCGTAGCCGTACAAAAAAAATTCCAACCGGCAAAGTTAAGTTTTTTCGTCTTCGCAAATTTTGAGCAAGATGCAATACCAGGGAGTCAAAACGTAGCATCTGCGCAGAAATCGTTCAGCTAAAAATGCAAACAAATAAGCCATCAGTGAGCCCCATATCCCAAAAAATGAGAACACTACAAGTTGCAGAAAATGGCGCTGAAAGTGCTCCAATTTTTTGGACAAACCTTTTTTTAACCCCTTAGATAAAAGTAAACCTAAACATGTTTAGTATCAACGAACTCATACCAACCTGAAGTATCACACCCACCCATCAGTTTTACCATAAAGTGAACACGGTGAATAAAGTACCCCATAAACCATTGTCCAATCACACTTTTTTGTAATTTTTCCGCACGTGGAAATTTTTTGCTGTTTTCCAGTACCATATATGGTAAAACTCATGGTTTCACTTAAAAGACCAATACGTCCCGCAAAAAATAAGCCCTCTTATGGCAAGATTGACGGGAAAAATAAAAAAGTTACGACTCTCGGAAAAAGGGGAGCAAAAAACAAAAACGGAAAAATCGTCCAGGGGTTAGGGGGTTAAAGGTGTGAGTCCGTGAGCACATCAGGGACATTGAGAAAACAAAGACTCTGCATGAGACGGAACACCTAAAATCCCTACCAAAACATTTCCAATTGTACCATAAATCTGACTCAAGCAAATTAATTATAAAGGCCATAGATCAGAGGTTAGAGGTGGTAACCTATTTAAGGCCCTTGCGCAACTTGAGTCACTTTATTTATAGATTGGACACAAGGACTCCTATTGGGCTCAATGAGAGCTTTGGCTGCTTTCTTTAATTGGGTATTTTTATGTGGTGTGAGAATGGGACTGTTTGTGTTAAAATTATTTTTAATAGTTTTTTTATCCATAATTTAGAGGTCTGTGTATGCTAAAACCATACCTGTGGTGGTCTGCAAATTTTGAGGTACTTCACGCGACCCGCTCAGTGACTTAGATGTTGATTTTGATTGGGTCTTTTCCCTGAATGAAGTGCCTATGAGAAAATAAGAAAAAAGATTATTATCTAAGAAAAGTGGAGAAAAACATTGTACAACAATTTAATTATAGTTTGGATACAACTAATATTTAATACATTTACTCAATAATTTAGTTTCTTGCATTTCTTGATTTTGCTTGCCTTATGGCATGTCATTTTTAATTTTGAATATCATATTTCTGTTTACACAACTACATAAACACCATGCACTTTTTTGTTTGTCTATTGATTAGTGATGGACAGACCCGGACTGTAAAATTTAGGATCCGAGCGATTTTAAAAATACCCGAGTACCGGACCCGGGCCTGGAGTTCTCAGGGAACTCCGGATAATGATCCGGAACCTTTGGAAATAAAAAATAAATAAAGGAAAATTAAATAAAATAAGATTAAAGCAGGCGCGTTATAGCAATAGCAGCCCACAGCCACCCAGGATTGTCACATCCATTATATGTGACAATCCTGGCACTTTACCCGGCTCTTCCCGATTGCACTGGTGCGGTGGCAATCAGGCTAATAAGGGGTTAATAACAGCTCACAGCTGCCACTAAGCTCTAGATTAGTAATGGCAGGGTCTATGAAAACCCTACCCCCATTACTAATCTGGAAGTGAAAAGAAATAAACACAAACACAAAATAAGATAAAAACAATACCCTATTTCACTCCTTTATTAACCCCAAAAACACGCAGGTCTGTGGTAATCCACACGAGGGCCCATGACTATTCCAATTTCCTTTCTACACCGCCATCGGAGGCCCCGTAACGCGATTATGGGAAGCCGATGGTTGCCATGGTAGCACAGGGTTATGTGATGACTCCTGTCGCTATCATGACTCACATCCTGTTACAGCCGGCTGGCTTTAACAGGACAGCAGCATTTCAGCTGATCAGAGCTCTGCCGCTCTGATCAGCAGAAATGAACAAGCGATCAGACGGCTAATCCTTACCCCTAGAGAGACTATTAAAATAAAAATAAGTAAAAAAAAAAGTTTTATAGAATTAAAAAAACTACTAAAAGTTTAAATCATTCTCCATTCGCCCCACTAAAAATCAAAGGGTTAAAAAAATATACACTCATTTGGTATCGCAGAGTTCAGAAATGCCCAGTCTATCAAAATATAAAATTAATCAATTAGATCGGTAGATGGCGTAGCCGTAAAAAAAAATCCAACTGGCAAAGTTACGTTTTTTGGTCTTCGCAAATTTTCAGCAAAATGCAATACCAGGGAGTCAAAACGTAGCATCTGCGCCAAAATGGTACAGCTAAAAATGCAAACAAAAAAGCCATCAGTGAGCCCCATATCCCGAAAAATGAGAACACTACAAGTTGCAGAAAATGCCGCAGAAAGTGCTCCAATTTTTTGGACAAACCTTTTTTTAACCCCTTATATAAAAAAAAACCTAGCTTCCGGTTCCGGCGCTGTGATGTGAGGACGCGGGAGACAGAGCTCCGCACATTCCTCAGCCCCACACACCGACTACAGGAGCCCCACGGCCGGGGGAGGAGGCGGAGAAGGCGAGGCGAGGAGCGGGAGGTGACCGTGCATGGAGCGTTACCTCCTCCGGAGCGGTGGCAGACAGCTGGAGCAGGGTGCTGCAGAGAAAGCAGTGCACATGGAGTGCAAAATGGCGGCCGCGGGCCGCGGCGGTGTGCAGGGAGGTGAGCGGGGACGGATGGAGGAGGAGGAGGGGGAGCAGCTGAGAGAGCAGCAAAAAGCTCGGCAACACGTGTAACAGGCAGCCGAGCAGCACGAACAGCAGACAGCCCAGCAACTCCAACAGCAGACAGCCCAGCAACTCCAGCAGCAGACAGCCCAGCAACTCCAGCAGCAGACAGCCCAGCAGCACCAGCAGCAGACAGCCCAGCAGCACCAGCAGCAGACAGCCCAGCAGCACCAGCAGCAGACAGCCCAGCAGCACCAGCAGCAGACAGCCCAGCAGCACCAGCAGCAGACACCCCAGCAGCAGATAGCCCAGCAGCACCAGCAGCAGACAGCCCAGCAGCAGACAGCCCAGCAGCAGACAGCCCAGCAGCACGAGCAGTTCCCAGGCCTGCAAATTGATTATGACCGTCTGGCTGGAGCAGTGGCAGTGCACCTGGCAGACAAGATCAAAGACTCTCTAGAGGCTATGGTGGGGGCAGTGCTAGCACCCTTAAAGGAACAGATCGCACAGCAGGGAGCCAGGATGTCAGAGATGGAGCAAAGAATCTCTGACACAGAGGACGAGGTGGCAGCATTAAAGGGGCAGCTGCAGGAGATGGTGGAGGGATCCCAGGCCATGAGAGACAAACTAGAGGATCTGGAAAACCGCTCCAGAAGAAGCAATTTAAGGCTGGTGGGCTTGCCGGAATCTATAAGTATGCGGCAATTGGACAACATATGTGAAGCAGAGCTCCCCAAGGCGCTAGGTTTAACGCACAAATGCAGGGTGGAAAGAGCGCACAGAGTGGGCCCTGTAAGAGAGCGTCCAGGCACAGGAGGAACAAATGGGAAGGAAGACAGCACGGGAGTGACAAGACCGCGCCAAGTGATAATAAAATACTTGGAATACAAAGACAAAGAAGAGATACTGCGAGCGTTTAGAGGAAGGAGGACCCCACTGTCTCTACAAGGGCATAAGGTGCTGATCTTCGGTGACTACTCGGCGGAGGTTACACGCAAAAGGAAAGCCTTTAGTAAGATTTGTACCGCGCTGTATCGTAAAGGCATAAAATTCCAACTGCTGTATCCTGCAATACTGAGAGTAACAAGACGTGATGGATCCCTTTTTGCGACGAAAGACTTGGGTGAGGCGGAGAGATGGATGGAGAAGATGGAGAATAGAAACCAGACGGAGGACTTCCTGGAGAGGCAACATACTCGGCAAGGAAAAGAGGAGGAGAGCCGGGCATTGGGCCGGAACGACTGGATGGAGGGGAAGGAGATACATGCAGGAAGTCCAAAAGCAAGGAGGTCGCCGTCACGTTGGCCTGGAGGCCAGAAGAGGGGAGCGCCATGAGAGAGGCTGCAGGGAGAAGAATCGATATTTTTGAACTGAACTGAGGGGCCCAAGAGAGAGGGGACTGACGGAATGCAGGGGATGAGAAACATCTACTGTCTATTATTGCATCTTTACTTTCTGCTTCCGCTTCCTACTTCCTCTTCTGCCTCCCCTTCCGCTTCCTGCTTCCCCTTTCACTACCTCTTTCGCTTCCTACTTCCACCTCATACTGCCTCTTCCACTTCTCTTGCACTTCCTTTACCATCCCATCTACCTCTTCCTACTTCTTTTTCCACTTCCTCTTCTAATTCCTACTTCCTCTTCCACTTCCTACTTCCTCTTCCACCTCCTACTTCCACTTCCTCTTCCACTTCCAACTTACTTCCACTTCCTCTTCCACTTCCTACTTTCACCTCCTGTCCCACTTCCTCTTTCACTTCTTACTTCCTTTTCCACTTCTACTACCTCTTTTACTTCCTTTTCCACTTCCTACTTCCTCTTTCATTTCCTCTTCCACTTCCTATTTCCTCTTCCACTTCCTTTTCCACATCCTACTTCCACTTCCTCTTCCACTTCCTACATACTCTTCCACTTCCTTTTCCACTTCCTACTTCCTCTTCCACTTCCTATTTCCTTTTCCACTTCCTCTTCCACTTCCTACTTCCTCTTCCACTTCCTTTTCAACTTCATACTTCCTCTTCCACTTCCTTTTCCACTTCCTACCTCCTCTTCCACTTCCTTTTCCACTTCCTACTTCCTCTTCCACTTCCTACTTCCTTTTCCACTTCCTACTTCTTTTTCCACTTCCTTTTCCACTTCCTACTTCCTCTTCCACTTCCTTTTCCACTTCTTACTTCCTCTTCCTTTTTTTCCCCCCTCTTGTAGGCTTTTCCTTTCTTTTCTCTTCAGTTCCCCTCGCCTTTTCAATCTATATGGACCAAGGTGCCCTGCCCCATGGGGGGTGTAGGGGGAGCCTAACATCTATGGGGGACCGGGTTTCTCTCTTTTTAGTATCTACTGATAAATCGCTCTTCTGGTAGCCAGGTTACTTATGCTGATGGGAGGTGAAGTGAAATTGAGACCAGAGGCAACAAATAATAGGTATGGGCAATGAGGGAGGGGTCATTGTATGCTGGCACGGTTATTGACCAGGAAGGCCTTGCTCTGGTGTGTTAGATAACAGAACAATGGGGGACAGGCCATATGTAAATGTTAATTAGGGGGCTGAGAGGGGATTGCGGAGCCAGGAGCATCACAGAAAAAATGGAAGTGACGAGACGATTGATTGTAAAGGGGGGGACAGTTGAGGGGTTGTTAGTTGACCATAGATTTAGGTTGAATACTTGGGTTCATGTAAAGCAACGCTATAAGAACACCGAAAGAAAACTGAGGGCAGTTGGGGGGTAGCCAACAGGTTTATAGTTAATGCCAAGAAGAGGACACAAGGTTGCGCCCAGGCAATACATAGTTGTCAGTACGCAGCGGAGTTAAGGCAGGGAAAAGACCAGGGAAAGACGCCAAGACACACACAAGTGAGAACATATAGCGACACAAATGTCCCGAGATGTTGGGATAATGGTTAAATTAGTCACTTGGAACGTAAAAGGTTTGAAGTCTCCACATAAGCGCATGATGATATTACGACACCTTAAAAGACTGAAGGTAGATATCGCACTACTGCAGGAGACCCACCTGCAAAAAGGGGATTTTTTTCGTATGCAAAAATTATGGGTGGGGGCGGTAGTCGGGTCAGGATCCCAGGGAAGGAAGGCAGGGGTAATGATCTTAATAAACAAACACTTTACTCACGAAATAGTGTCCCAAGACAGTGATGATGGTGGGAGGTACATACATATCAAATTAACTAGCCCGCAGGGAGAGTTTAGTATACACAATATATACGCCCCTAATACCGAACAAAAAGCCTTCTTTGACTTTATCACCAACAAATTGGGAGTGGATGTAGACCCAAATAAGATAGTGGGGGGAGATTTTAATGCAGTAGTTTCGATAAAAGGAGGATAGGAGGTGTGGAGACACGGGGCTCAGTGGGTGCTCTCGTCCACTAAAACCCGCCGCCTTTAGAAAGACAGCGTGGCTCAGGGCTCATCCCAACTGAACGCCGGCCTCCTTAACCGTGGGCGTAACACTACTCAGACAACACAGGGTGAGGGAACCACAATAATTAGACTTTATTGGATCCCCAAACAATTAACGGCACATATCACATAACCAGCAAAACACACAAATGTAACAGACAACAGAGTCTCACCCTTCCGCTGGCTCACCAGGGATTTAGAATGTCCATGCCTCACAGGTTCCAAGCTGTCTGAGGTCTGCAAAGTCTGTAACAGGTGACTGAACTGTCCCAACCTGAGTGTCCTCCTTAGGTAGTCCTGGTTTGATGTTAAAATCCTGGCAGCCGGAGTCGAAATCCCTAGGCTGTGGATATGGTCTCCAACCGGGTCCGGAGTCCCTAGATTGAAGCCATAAGATATCCTGATCCTCTAGTCAGCTCCAAAGAGCTTAGACTGGATCCATCAGCATCCATCAACAACCCCTGGTGGCTTAAAGAAGTCCTTTTTATAGCCACAACCTTCCACTTGGATACACTGCGTCCTCATCGATTGGTTGGACAAGATTGCTTCTCCCATTGGAGGAATTTCAAGCTGCATGGACAATGTTCATTTAAATGATGTTCATAGAAAGACTGAGGGTGTACATGTAAACTGGGAGTCACCGACTAGACAATGGCTACTAAGATAATTACATTATCAATACACAACTACAATACAATGGTTACTGGAAATGTCTGGAGAACAATACGTCTAGCTTTCAGTGGCCAACACAATTACATTGAGTCAACAAGAGTCTTGTAAAAACAATGAGGGACTTCTCCCCCATCTATAGACAATCTATCATGCTGTCTGGCTGGATTTTAAGAAACTTTAACCCATGAGAGTCCATGTCGTCACATTCCTCCCCCTTCTTAATATTAGCCAGACATGATAGGCTTCCGATCATCCTTCTCCTCTTGACGGCATTGTCCTTTTTAATGGTGAGGTCAGCAACAGAGGCTTGCATCTATACACCTCCCCCTGATTACCTCCCCCAAGTTGAGCAGCCATATTGTGGGGTCCATGAGTTGGGCCTGCACAAATCTCCCACTATCAATCCTCCCCCAGTCAAAAGCCACAGTGTGGTTAGGCTTACTCACGGTTCTTGGCTCAGAAGTCGATGATGGAGACCGGGAATGCAAACCATCCCTGGAAAAGATGTTAGAAAGATCCACATCAGGGTCCTGCTTGGCTTGGAGGTGGGTGATAGCTTCTTCAAACTGACTGGATAGTCCTTGTACTAGGTCATTCTCCAAAATGACTGGTGTGAGGAGGTAATTCACAAGCCCCACTTTCACTTCCCTTTGAGTGGTATCCGAAACAGGCTTGGTGGGGCCATCTATGAACCCCACTTCAACTTCTTCCTGGCTAGTCCCCGAAACAAAAGTGTGTGGACGGTGTCCATAAGCTCCACATCAGCCTTGCTCTGGTCAGTCTCCACAATGTCAGGAATGGGGAGGCTGTTCACAATCCCCACATCGATCACTTCCTGGATGGTCCCCAAAATACCAGGTGTGGGGAGGCTATCCACAAGCTCCACCTTGACCTCTCCCTGGTCGGTTTTTAGGTCCAACTGCACACATGCCAGAGGGACGTCTGAGCGCTGGCCCTCAGCCAGGGAGATGGGTAATTGGGAATCTGGTACAGGGTCTTCTGGAGAAACAATAACTGGGCTTACCAGAGTGATGGAAGATCCAATGTCTCGAAGTCCCTGAGCCTGTATATCACCGACCTTGACCGTCTGGATGTGGGGATGGAGGTTGGCTGGTGTACGGTGTCCGGCCTGCCGTAGGGTGTGGACTGGATAAACCACTTCCTCAACTATTGGTGTTTCTTGGGAGTAGCATTCCTCAGGTCTCGTTAGTTCATCTCGGCATATGTTGACTGGTTGGAGTGGCAGACGGGCTCCAAGCATGCGGCCTTGGTTTTGGAGACAATCTTTATCTAGATGTCCATTGCGCCCACATGTATAACAGCGCCATAGATTGGGCGAGTCACAGGGCCTGTTTGTAGTCCTTTGTTTTGGCGCAGCTTCTGCTGGGTAGCGGGACCATCCTTCTCGACCGGCTGGTGTTAGCAGTACTGCAGCTGGAATCCCATAAACATATTCCAGAACATAAGCCCTCTCTTCTCTTGAGGATCTAGGCCCCAATGCATCCAACAATGCTGTGGCTTGGGCCATTTTGGACAAAGTTGATTCCCAATTGTCACTAGATCCATGATGTGGCACATAGTCTACATCCTCTGGGTCAATATCGGCGGGATCCTCATCGTCCTCTGAATCATTCTGGGCATCCCAACGCTCCAGCAGACAATCTCTCGCCTCCGGCACAGATCCTGCAACATCCATTTACTGCAGCGGTCGTAACTCCTCTCTTGTCCTTGTCCCATGGCTGAGCTGGTGGGGTTGGACATGGCAGCGTCCGAAACCTGAATGCCTCCCCTATGGCCTGCTGGGTATGCTTATGTGCCTCCCTGGTTGTTGAGCCCTGGACGGTGTCCGAAAACACCAGTCCACTGCAGCTCCCCTGGGTAAACCAGGCTGAGTAGTATCCCACCGCTGCCACCAATTGTGGAGACACGGGGCTCAGTGGGTGCTCTCGTCCACTAAAACCCGCCGCCTTTAGAAAGACAGCGTGGCTCAGGGCTCATCCCAACTGAACGCCGGCCTCCTTAACCGTGCGCGTAACACTACTCAGACAACACAGGGTGAGGGAACCACAATAATTAGACTTTATTGGATCCCCAAACAATTAACGGCACATATCACATAACCAGCAAAACACACAAATGTAACAGGCAACAGAGTCTCACCCTTCCGCTGGCTCACCAGGGATTTAGAATGTCCATGCCTCACAGGTTCCAAGCTGTCTGAGGTCTGCAAAGTCTGTAACAGGTGACTGAACTGTCCCAACCTGAGTGTCCTCCTTAGGTAGTCCTGGTTCGATGTTAAAATCCTGGCAGCCGGAGTCGAAATCCCTAGGCTGTGGATATGGTCTCCAACCGGGTCCGGAGTCCCTAGATTGAAGCCATAAGATATCCTGATCCTCTAGTCAGCTCCAAAGAGCTTAGACTGGATCCATCAGCATCCATCAACAACCCCTGGTGGCTTAAAGAAGTCCTTTTTATAGCCACAACCTTCCACTTGGATACACTGCGTCCTCATCGATTGGTTGGACAAGATTGCTTCTCCCATTGGAGGAATTTCAAGCTGCATGGACAATGTTCATTTAAATGATGTGCATAGAAAGACTGAGGGTGTACATGTAAACTGGGAGTCACCGACTAGACAATGGCTACTAAGATAATTACATTATCAATACACAACTACAATACAATGGTTACTGGAAATGTCTGGAGAACAATACGTCTAGCTTTCAGTGGCCAACACAATTACATTGAGTCAACAAGAGTCTTGTAAAAACAACGAGGGACTTCTCCCCCATCTATAGACAATCTATCATGCTGTCTGGCTGGATTTTAAGAAACTTTAACCCATGAGAGTCCATGTCGTCACATTCCTCCCCCTTCTTAATATTAGCCAGACATGATAGGCTTCCGATCATCCTTCTCCTCTTGACGGCATTGTCCTTTTTAATGGTGAGGTCAGCAACAGAGGCTTGCATCTATACACCTCCCCCTGATTACCTCCCCCAAGTTGAGCAGCCATATTGTGGGGTCCATGAGTTGGGCCTGCACAAATCTCCCACTATCAATCCTCCCCCAGTCAAAAGCCACAGTGTGGTTAGGCTTACTCACGGTTCTTGGCTCAGAAGTCGATGATGGAGACCGGGAATGCAAACCATCCCTGGAAAAGATGTTAGAAAGATCCACATCAGGGTCCTGCTTGGCTTGGAGGTGGGTGATGGCTTCTTCAAACTGACTGGATAGTCCTTGTACTAGGTCATTCTCCAAAATGACTGGTGTGAGGAGGTAATTCACAAGCCCCACTTTCACTTCCCTTTGAGTGGTATCCGAAACAGGCTTGGTGGGGCCATCTATGAACCCCACTTCAACTTCCTCCTGGCTAGTCCCCGAAACAACAGGTGTGTGGACGGTGTCCATAAGCTCCACATCAGCCTTGCTCTGGTCAGTCTCCACAATGTCAGGAATGGGGAGGCTGTTCACAATCCCCACATCGATCACTTCCTGGATGGTCCCCAAAATACCAGGTGTGGGGAGGCTATCCACAAGCTCCACCTCGACCTCTCCCTGGTCGGTTTTTAGGTCCAACTGCACACATGCCAGAGGGACGTCTGAGCGCTGGCCCTCAGCCAGGGAGATGGGTAATTGGGAATCTGGTACAGGGTCTTCTGGAGAAACAATAACTGGGCTTACCAGAGTGATGGAAGATCCAATGTCTCGAAGTCCCTGAGCCTGTATATCACCGACCTTGACCGTCTGGATGTGGGGATGGAGGTTGGCTGGTGTACGGTGTCCGGCCTGCCGTAGGGTGTGGACTGGATAAACCACTTCCTCAACTATTGGTGTTTCTTGGGAGTAGCATTCCTCAGGTCTCGTTAGTTCATCTCGGCATATGTTGACTGGTTGGAGTGGCAGACGGGCTCCAAGCATGCGGCCTTGGTTTTGGAGACAATCTTTATCTAGATGTCCATTGCGCCCACATGTATAACAGCGCCATAGATTGGGCGAGTCACAGGCCCTGTTTGTAGTCCTTTGTTTTGGCGCAGCTTCTGCTGGGTAGCGGGACCATCCTTCTCGACCGGCTGGTGTTAGCAGTACTGCAGCTGGAATCCCATAAACATATTCCAGAACATAAGCCCTCTCTTCTCTTGAGGATCTAGGCCCCAATGCATCCAACAACGCTGTGGCTTGGGCCATTTTGGACAAAGTTGATTCCCAATTGTCACTAGATCCATGATGTGGCACATAGTCTACATCCTCTGGGTCAATATCGGCGGGATCCTCATCGTCCTCTGAATCATTCTGGGCATCCCAACGCTCCAGCAGACAATCTCTCGCCTCCGGCACAGATCCTGCAACATCCATTTACTGCAGCGGTCGTAACTCCTCTCTTGTCCTTGTCCCATGGCTGAGCTGGTGGGGTTGGACATGGCAGCGTCCGAAACCTGAATGCCTCCCCTATGGCCTGCTGGGTATGCTTATGTGCCTCCCTGGTTGTTGAGCCCTGGACGGTGTCCGAAAACACCAGTCCACTGCAGCTCCCCTGGGTAAACCAGGCTGAGTAGTATCCCACCGCTGCCACCAATTGTGGAGACACGGGGCTCAGTGGGTGCTCTCGTCCACTAAAACCCGCCGCCTTTAGAAAGACAGCGTGGCTCAGGGCTCATCCCAACTGAACGCCGGCCTCCTTAACCGTGCGCGTAACACTACTCAGACAACACAGGGTGAGGGAACCACAATAATTAGACTTTATTGGATCCCCAAACAATTAACGGCACATATCACATAACCAGCAAAACACACAAATGTAACAGGCAACAGAGTCTCACCCTTCCGCTGGCTCACCAGGGATTTAGAATGTCCATGCCTCACAGGTTCCAAGCTGTCTGAGGTCTGCAAAGTCTGTAACAGGTGACTGAACTGTCCCAACCTGAGTGTCCTCCTTAGGTAGTCCTGGTTTGATGTTAAAATCCTGGCAGCCGGAGTCGAAATCCCTAGGCTGTGGATATGGTCTCCAACCGGGTCCGGAGTCCCTAGATTGAAGCCATAAGATATCCTGATCCTCTAGTCAGCTCCAAAGAGCTTAGACTGGATCCATCAGCATCCATCAACAACCCCTGGTGGCTTAAAGAAGTCCTTTTTATAGCCACAACCTTCCACTTGGATACACTGCGTCCTCATCGATTGGTTGGACAAGATTGCTTCTCCCATTGGAGGAATATCAAGCTGCATGGACAATGTTCATTTAAATGATGTGCATAGAAAGACTGAGGGTGTACATGTAAACTGGGAGTCACCGACTAGACAATGGCTACTAAGATAATTACATTATCAATACACAACTACAATACAATGGTTACTGGAAATGTCTGGAGAACAATACGTCTAGCTTTCAGTGGCCAACACAATTACATTGAGTCAACAAGAGTCTTGTAAAAACAATGAGGGACTTCTCCCCCATCTATAGACAATCTATCATGCTGTCTGGCTGGATTTTAAGAAACTTTAACCCATGAGAGTCCATGTCGTCACATTCCTCCCCCTTCTTAATATTAGCCAGACATGATAGGCTTCCGATCATCCTTCTCCTCTTGACGGCATTGTCCTTTTTAATGGTGAGGTCAGGAACAGAGGCTTGCATCTATACACTTCCCCCTGATTACCTCCCCCAAGTTGAGCAGCCATATTGTGGGGTCCATGAGTTGGGCCTGCACAAATCTCCCACTATCAATCCTCCCCCAGTCAAAAGCCACAGTGTGGTTAGGCTTACTCACGGTTCTTGGCTCAGAAGTCGATGATGGAGACCGGGAATGCAAACCATCCCTGGAAAAGATGTTAGAAAGATCCACATCAGGGTCCTGCTTGGCTTGGAGGTGGGTGATGGCTTCTTCAAACTGACTGGATAGTCCTTGTACTAGGTCATTCTCCAAAATGACTGGTGTGAGGAGGTAATTCACAAGCCCCACTTTCACTTCCCTTTGAGTGGTATCCGAAACAGGCTTGGTGGGGCCATCTATGAACCCCACTTCAACTTCCTCCTGGCTAGTCCCCGAAACAACAGGTGTGTGGACGGTGTCCATAAGCTCCACATCAGCCTTGCTCTGGTCAGTCTCCACAATGTCAGGAATGGGGAGGCTGTTCACAATCCCCACATCGATCACTTCCTGGATGGTCCCCAAAATACCAGGTGTGGGGAGGCTATCCACAAGCTCCACCTCGACCTCTCCCTGGTCGGTTTTTAGGTCCAACTGCACACATGCCAGAGGGACGTCTGAGCGCTGGCCCTCAGCCAGGGAGATGGGTAATTGGGAATCTGGTACAGGGTCTTCTGGAGAAACAATAACTGGGCTTACCAGAGTGATGGAAGATCCAATGTCTCGAAGTCCCTGAGCCTGTATATCACCGACCTTGACCGTCTGGATGTGGGGATGGAGGTTGGCTGGTGTACGGTGTCCGGCCTGCCGTAGGGTGTGGACTGGATAAACCACTTCCTCAACTATTGGTGTTTCTTGGGAGTAGCATTCCTCAGGTCTCGTTAGTTCATCTCGGCATATGTTGACTGGTTGGAGTGGCAGACGGGCTCCAAGCATGCGGCCTTGGTTTTGGAGACAATCTTTATCTAGATGTCCATTGCGCCCACATGTATAACAGCGCCATAGATTGGGCGAGTCACAGGCCCTGTTTGTAGTCCTTTGTTTTGGCGCAGCTTCTGCTGGGTAGCGGGACCATCCTTCTCGACCGGCTGGTGTTAGCAGTACTGCAGCTGGAATCCCATAAACATATTCCAGAACATAAGCCCTCTCTTCTCTTGAGGATCTAGGCCCCAATGCATCCAACAACGCTGTGGCTTGGGCCATTTTGGACAAAGTTGATTCCCAATTGTCACTAGATCCATGATGTGGCACATAGTCTACATCCTCTGGGTCAATATCGGCGGGATCCTCATCGTCCTCTGAATCATTCTGGGCATCCCAACGCTCCAGCAGACAATCTCTCGCCTCCGGCACAGATCCTGCAACATCCATTTACTGCAGCGGTCGTAACTCCTCTCTTGTCCTTGTCCCATGGCTGAGCTGGTGGGGTTGGACATGGCAGCGTCCGAAACCTGAATGCCTCCCCTATGGCCTGCTGGGTATGCTTATGTGCCTCCCTGGTTGTTGAGCCCTGGACGGTGTCCGAAAACACCAGTCCACTGCAGCTCCCCTGGGTAAACCAGGCTGAGTAGTATCCCACCGCTGCCACCAATTGTGGAGACACGGGGCTCAGTGGGTGCTCTCGTCCACTAAAACCCGCCGCCTTTAGAAAGACAGCGTGGCTCAGGGCTCATCCCAACTGAACGCCGGCCTCCTTAACCGTGCGCGTAACACTACTCAGACAACACAGGGTGAGGGAACCACAATAATTAGACTTTATTGGATCCCCAAACAATTAACGGCACATATCACATAACCAGCAAAACACACAAATGTAACAGGCAACAGAGTCTCACCCTTCCGCTGGCTCACCAGGGATTTAGAATGTCCATGCCTCACAGGTTCCAAGCTGTCTGAGGTCTGCAAAGTCTGTAACAGGTGACTGAACTGTCCCAACCTGAGTGTCCTCCTTAGGTAGTCCTGGTTTGATGTTAAAATCCTGGCAGCCGGAGTCGAAATCCCTAGGCTGTGGATATGGTCTCCAACCGGGTCCGGAGTCCCTAGATTGAAGCCATAAGATATCCTGATCCTCTAGTCAGCTCCAAAGAGCTTAGACTGGATCCATCAGCATCCATCAACAACCCCTGGTGGCTTAAAGAAGTCCTTTTTATAGCCACAACCTTCCACTTGGATACACTGCGTCCTCATCGATTGGTTGGACAAGATTGCTTCTCCCATTGGAGGAATTTCAAGCTGCATGGACAATGTTCATTTAAATGATGTGCATAGAAAGACTGAGGGTGTACATGTAAACTGGGAGTCACCGACTAGACAATGGCTACTAAGATAATTACATTATCAATACACAACTACAATACAATGGTTACTGGAAATGTCTGGAGAACAATACGTCTAGCTTTCAGTGGCCAACACAATTACATTGAGTCAACAAGAGTCTTGTAAAAACAACGAGGGACTTCTCCCCCATCTATAGACAATCTATCATGCTGTCTGGCTGGATTTTAAGAAACTTTAACCCATGAGAGTCCATGTCGTCACATTCCTCCCCCTTCTTAATATTAGCCAGACATGATAGGCTTCCGATCATCCTTCTCCTCTTGACGGCATTGTCCTTTTTAATGGTGAGGTCAGCAACAGAGGCTTGCATCTATACACCTCCCCCTGATTACCTCCCCCAAGTTGAGCAGCCATATTGTGGGGTCCATGAGTTGGGCCTGCACAAATCTCCCACTATCAATCCTCCCCCAGTCAAAAGCCACAGTGTGGTTAGGCTTACTCACGGTTCTTGGCTCAGAAGTCGATGATGGAGACCGGGAATGCAAACCATCCCTGGAAAAGATGTTAGAAAGATCCACATCAGGGTCCTGCTTGGCTTGGAGGTGGGTGATGGCTTCTTCAAACTGACTGGATAGTCCTTGTACTAGGTCATTCTCCAAAATGACTGGTGTGAGGAGGTAATTCACAAGCCCCACTTTCACTTCCCTTTGAGTGGTATCCGAAACAGGCTTGGTGGGGCCATCTATGAACCCCACTTCAACTTCCTCCTGGCTAGTCCCCGAAACAACAGGTGTGTGGACGGTGTCCATAAGCTCCACATCAGCCTTGCTCTGGTCAGTCTCCACAATGTCAGGAATGGGGAGGCTGTTCACAATCCCCACATCGATCACTTCCTGGATGGTCCCCAAAATACCAGGTGTGGGGAGGCTATCCACAAGCTCCACCTCGACCTCTCCCTGGTCGGTTTTTAGGTCCAACTGCACACATGCCAGAGGGACGTCTGAGCGCTGGCCCTCAGCCAGGGAGATGGGTAATTGGGAATCTGGTACAGGGTCTTCTGGAGAAACAATAACTGGGCTTACCAGAGTGATGGAAGATCCAATGTCTCGAAGTCCCTGAGCCTGTATATCACCGACCTTGACCGTCTGGATGTGGGGATGGAGGTTGGCTGGTGTACGGTGTCCGGCCTGCCGTAGGGTGTGGACTGGATAAACCACTTCCTCAACTATTGGTGTTTCTTGGGAGTAGCATTCCTCAGGTCTCGTTAGTTCATCTCGGCATATGTTGACTGGTTGGAGTGGCAGACGGGCTCCAAGCATGCGGCCTTGGTTTTGGAGACAATCTTTATCTAGATGTCCATTGCGCCCACATGTATAACAGCGCCATAGATTGGGCGAGTCACAGGCCCTGTTTGTAGTCCTTTGTTTTGGCGCAGCTTCTGCTGGGTAGCGGGACCATCCTTCTCTACCGGCTGGTGTTAGCAGTACTGCAGCTGGAATCCCATAAACATATTCCAGAACATAAGCCCTCTCTTCTCTTGAGGATCTAGGCCCCAATGCATCCAACAACGCTGTGGCTTGGGCCATTTTGGACAAAGTTGATTCCCAATTGTCACTAGATCCATGATGTGGCACATAGTCTACATCCTCTGGGTCAATATCGGCGGGATCCTCATCGTCCTCTGAATCATTCTGGGCATCCCAACGCTCCAGCAGACAATCTCTCGCCTCCGGCACAGATCCTGCAACATCCATTTACTGCAGCGGTCGTAACTCCTCTCTTGTCCTTGTCCCATGGCTGAGCTGGTGGGGTTGGACATGGCAGCGTCCGAAACCTGAATGCCTCCCCTATGGCCTGCTGGGTATGCTTATGTGCCTCCCTGGTTGTTGAGCCCTGGACGGTGTCCGAAAACACCAGTCCACTGCAGCTCCCCTGGGTAAACCAGGCTGAGTAGTATCCCACCGCTGCCACCAATTGTGGAGACACGGGGCTCAGTGGGTGCTCTCGTCCACTAAAACCCGCCGCCTTTAGAAAGACAGCGTGGCTCAGGGCTCATCCCAACTGAACGCCGGCCTCCTTAACCGTGCGCGTAACACTACTCAGACAACACAGGGTGAGGGAACCACAATAATTAGACTTTATTGGATCCCCAAACAATTAACGGCACATATCACATAACCAGCAAAACACACAAATGTAACAGGCAACAGAGTCTCACCCTTCCGCTGGCTCACCAGGGATTTAGAATGTCCATGCCTCACAGGTTCCAAGCTGTCTGAGGTCTGCAAAGTCTGTAACAGGTGACTGAACTGTCCCAACCTGAGTGTCCTCCTTAGGTAGTCCTGGTTTGATGTTAAAATCCTGGCAGCCGGAGTCGAAATCCCTAGGCTGTGGATATGGTCTCCAACCGGGTCCGGAGTCCCTAGATTGAAGCCATAAGATATCCTGATCCTCTAGTCAGCTCCAAAGAGCTTAGACTGGATCCATCAGCATCCATCAACAACCCCTGGTGGCTTAAAGAAGTCCTTTTTATAGCCACAACCTTCCACTTGGATACACTGCGTCCTCATCGATTGGTTGGACAAGATTGCTTCTCCCATTGGAGGAATATCAAGCTGCATGGACAATGTTCATTTAAATGATGTGCATAGAAAGACTGAGGGTGTACATGTAAACTGGGAGTCACCGACTAGACAATGGCTACTAAGATAATTACATTATCAATACACAACTACAATACAATGGTTACTGGAAATGTCTGGAGAACAATACGTCTAGCTTTCAGTGGCCAACACAATTACATTGAGTCAACAAGAGTCTTGTAAAAACAATGAGGGACTTCTCCCCCATCTATAGACAATCTATCATGCTGTCTGGCTGGATTTTAAGAAACTTTAACCCATGAGAGTCCATGTCGTCACATTCCTCCCCCTTCTTAATATTAGCCAGACATGATAGGCTTCCGATCATCCTTCTCCTCTTGACGGCATTGTCCTTTTTAATGGTGAGGTCAGCAACAGAGGCTTGCATCTATACACCTCCCCCTGATTACCTCCCCCAAGTTGAGCAGCCATATTGTGGGGTCCATGAGTTGGGCCTGCACAAATCTCCCACTATCAATCCTCCCCCAGTCAAAAGCCACAGTGTGGTTAGGCTTACTCACGGTTCTTGGCTCAGAAGTCGATGATGGAGACCGGGAATGCAAACCATCCCTGGAAAAGATGTTAGAAAGATCCACATCAGGGTCCTGCTTGGCTTGGAGGTGGGTGATGGCTTCTTCAAACTGACTGGATAGTCCTTGTACTAGGTCATTCTCCAAAATGACTGGTGTGAGGAGGTAATTCACAAGCCCCACTTTCACTTCCCTTTGAGTGGTATCCGAAACAGGCTTGGTGGGGCCATCTATGAACCCCACTTCAACTTCCTCCTGGCTAGTCCCCGAAACAACAGGTGTGTGGACGGTGTCCATAAGCTCCACATCAGCCTTGCTCTGGTCAGTCTCCACAATGTCAGGAATGGGGAGGCTGTTCACAATCCCCACATCGATCACTTCCTGGATGGTCCCCAAAATACCAGGTGTGGGGAGGCTATCCACAAGCTCCACCTCGACCTCTCCCTGGTCGGTTTTTAGGTCCAACTGCACACATGCCAGAGGGACGTCTGAGCGCTGGCTCTCAGCCAGGGAGATGGGTAATTGGGAATCTGGTACAGGGTCTTCTGGAGAAACAATAACTGGGCTTACCAGAGTGATGGAAGATCCAATGTCTCGAAGTCCCTGAGCCTGTATATCACCGACCTTGACCGTCTGGATGTGGGGATGGAGGTTGGCTGGTGTACGGTGTCCGGCCTGCCGTAGGGTGTGGACTGGATAAACCACTTCCTCAACTATTGGTGTTTCTTGGGAGTAGCATTCCTAAGGTCTCGTTAGTTCATCTCGGCATATGTTGACTGGTTGGAGTGGGAGACGGGCTCCAAGCATGCGGCCTTGGTTTTGGAGACAATCTTTATCTAGATGTCCATTGCGCCCACATGTATAACAGCGCCATAGATTGGGCGAGTCACAGGCCCTGTTTGTAGTCCTTTGTTTTGGCGCAGCTTCTGCTGGGTAGCGGGACCATCCTTCTCGACCGGCTGGTGTTAGCAGTACTGCAGCTGGAATCCCATAAACATATTCCAGAACATAAGCCCTCTCTTCTCTTGAGGATCTAGGCCCCAATGCATCCAACAACGCTGTGGCTTGGGCCATTTTGGACAAAGTTGATTCCCAATTGTCACTAGATCCATGATGTGGCACATAGTCTACATCCTCTGGGTCAATATCGGCGGGATCCTCATCGTCCTCTGAATCATTCTGGGCATCCCAACGCTCCAGCAGACAATCTCTCGCCTCCGGCACAGATCCTGCAACATCCATTTACTGCAGCGGTCGTAACTCCTCTCTTGTCCTTGTCCCATGGCTGAGCTGGTGGGGTTGGACATGGCAGCGTCCGAAACCTGAATGCCTCCCCTATGGCCTGCTGGGTATGCTTATGTGCCTCCCTGGTTGTTGAGCCCTGGACGGTGTCCGAAAACACCAGTCCACTGCAGCTCCCCTGGGTAAACCAGGCTGAGTAGTATCCCACCGCTGCCACCAATTGTGGAGACACGGGGCTCAGTGGGTGCTCTCGTCCACTAAAACCCGCCGCCTTTAGAAAGACAGCGTGGCTCAGGGCTCATCCCAACTGAACGCCGGCCTCCTTAACCGTGCGCGTAACACTACTCAGACAACACAGGGTGAGGGAACCACAATAATTAGACTTTATTGGATCCCCAAACAATTAACGGCACATATCACATAACCAGCAAAACACACAAATGTAACAGGCAACAGAGTCTCACCCTTCCGCTAGCTCACCAGGGATTTAGAATGTCCATGCCTCACAGGTTCCAAGCTGTCTGAGGTCTGCAAAGTCTGTAACAGGTGACTGAACTGTCCCAACCTGAGTGTCCTCCTTAGGTAGTCCTGGTTTGATGTTAAAATCCTGGCAGCCGGAGTCGAAATCCCTAGGCTGTGGATATGGTCTCCAACCGGGTCCGGAGTCCCTAGATTGAAGCCATAAGATATCCTGATCCTCTAGTCAGCTCCAAAGAGCTTAGACTGGATCCATCAGCATCCATCAACAACCCCTGGTGGCTTAAAGAAGTCCTTTTTATAGCCACAACCTTCCACTTGGATACACTGCGTCCTCATCGATTGGTTGGACAAGATTGCTTCTCCCATTGGAGGAATTTCAAGCTGCATGGACAATGTTCATTTAAATGATGTGCATAGAAAGACTGAGGGTGTACATGTAAACTGGGAGTCACCGACTAGACAATGGCTACTAAGATAATTACATTATCAATACACAACTACAATACAATGGTTACTGGAAATGTCTGGAGAACAATACGTCTAGCTTTCAGTGGCCAACACAATTACATTGAGTCAACAAGAGTCTTGTAAAAACAATGAGGGACTTCTCCCCCATCTATAGACAATCTATCATGCTGTCTGGCTGGATTTTAAGAAACTTTAACCCATGAGAGTCCATGTCGTCACATTCCTCCCCCTTCTTAATATTAGCCAGACATGATAGGCTTCCGATCATCCTTCTCCTCTTGACGGCATTGTCCTTTTTAATGGTGAGGTCAGCAACAGAGGCTTGCATCTATACACCTCCCCCTGATTACCTCCCCCAAGTTGAGCAGCCATATTGTGGGGTCCATGAGTTGGGCCTGCACAAATCTCCCACTATCAATCCTCCCCCAGTCAAAAGCCACAGTGTGGTTAGGCTTACTCACGGTTCTTGGCTCAGAAGTCGATGATGGAGACCGGGAATGCAAACCATCCCTGGAAAAGATGTTAGAAAGATCCACATCAGGGTCCTGCTTGGCTTGGAGGTGGGTGATGGCTTCTTCAAACTGACTGGATAGTCCTTGTACTAGGTCATTCTCCAAAATGACTGGTGTGAGGAGGTAATTCACAAGCCCCACTTTCACTTCCCTTTGAGTGGTATCCGAAACAGGCTTGGTGGGGCCATCTATGAACCCCACTTCAACTTCCTCCTGGCTAGTCCCCGAAACAACAGGTGTGTGGACGGTGTCCATAAGCTCCACATCAGCCTTGCTCTGGTCAGTCTCCACAATGTCAGGAATGGGGAGGCTGTTCACAATCCCCACATCGATCACTTCCTGGATGGTCCCCAAAATACCAGGTGTGGGGAGGCTATCCACAAGCTCCACCTCGACCTCTCCCTGGTCGGTTTTTAGGTCCAACTGCACACATGCCAGAGGGACGTCTGAGCGCTGGCCCTCAGCCAGGGAGATGGGTAATTGGGAATCTGGTACAGGGTCTTCTGGAGAAACAATAACTGGGCTTACCAGAGTGATGGAAGATCCAATGTCTCGAAGTCCCTGAGCCTGTATATCACCGACCTTGACCATCTGGATGTGGGGATGGAGGTTGGCTGGTGTACGGTGTCCGGCCTGCCGTAGGGTGTGGACTGGATAAACCACTTCCTCAACTATTGGTGTTTCTTGGGAGTAGCATTCCTCAGGTCTCGTTAGTTCATCTCGGCATATGTTGACTGGTTGGAGTGGCAGACGGGCTCCAAGCATGCGGCCTTGGTTTTGGAGACAATCTTTATCTAGATGTCCATTGCGCCCACATATATAACAGCGCCATAGATTGGGCGAGTCACAGGCCCTGTTTGTAGTCCTTTGTTTTGGCGCAGCTTCTGCTGGGTAGCGGGACCATCCTTCTCGACCGGCTGGTGTTAGCAGTACTGCAGCTGGAATCCCATAAACATATTCCAGAACATAAGCCCTCTCTTCTCTTGAGGATCTAGGCCCCAATGCATCCAACAACGCTGTGGCTTGGGCCATTTTGGACAAAGTTGATTCCCAATTGTCACTAGATCCATGATGTGGCACATAGTCTACATCCTCTGGGTCAATATCGGCGGGATCCTCATCGTCCTCTGAATCATTCTGGGCATCCCAACGCTCCAGCATACAATCTCTCGCCTCCGGCACAGATCCTGCAACATCCATTTACTGCAGCGGTCGTAACTCCTCTCTTGTCCTTGTCCCATGGCTGAGCTGGTGGGGTTGGACATGGCAGCGTCCGAAACCTGAATGCCTCCCCTATGGCCTGCTGGGTATGCTTATGTGCCTCCCTGGTTGTTGAGCCCTGGACGGTGTCCGAAAACACCAGTCCACTGCAGCTCCCCTGGGTAAACCAGGCTGAGTAGTATCCCACCGCTGCCACCAATTGTGGAGACACGGGGCTCAGTGGGTGCTCTCGTCCACTAAAACCCGCCGCCTTTAGAAAGACAGCGTGGCTCAGGGCTCATCCCAACTGAACGCCGGCCTCCTTAACCGTGCGCGTAACACTACTCAGACAACACAGGGTGAGGGAACCACAATAATTAGACTTTATTGGATCCCCAAACAATTAACGGCACATATCACATAACCAGCAAAACACACAAATGTAACAGGCAACAGAGTCTCACCCTTCCGCTGGCTCACCAGGGATTTAGAATGTCCATGCCTCACAGGTTCCAAGCTGTCTGAGGTCTGCAAAGTCTGTAACAGGTGACTGAACTGTCCCAACCTGAGTGTCCTCCTTAGGTAGTCCTGGTTTGATGTTAAAATCCTGGCAGCCGGAGTCGAAATCCCTAGGCTGTGGATATGGTCTCCAACCGGGTCCGGAGTCCCTAGATTGAAGCCATAAGATATCCTGATCCTCTAGTCAGCTCCAAAGAGCTTAGACTGGATCCATCAGCATCCATCAACAACCCCTGGTGGCTTAAAGAAGTCCTTTTTATAGCCACAACCTTCCACTTGGATACACTGCGTCCTCATCGATTGGTTGGACAAGATTGCTTCTCCCATTGGAGGAATTTCAAGCTGCATGGACAATGTTCATTTAAATGATGTGCATAGAAAGACTGAGGGTGTACATGTAAACTGGGAGTCACCGACTAGACAATGGCTACTAAGATAATTACATTATCAATACACAACTACAATACAATGGTTACTGGAAATGTCTGGAGAACAATACGTCTAGCTTTCAGTGGCCAACACAATTACATTGAGTCAACAAGAGTCTTGTAAAAACAATGAGGGACTTCTCCCCCATCTATAGACAATCTATCATGCTGTCTGGCTGGATTTTAAGAAACTTTAACCCATGAGAGTCCATGTCGTCACATTCCTCCCCCTTCTTTATATTAGCCAGACATGATAGGCTTCCGATCATCCTTCTCCTCTTGACGGCATTGTCCTTTTTAATGGTGAGGTCAGCAACAGAGGCTTGCATCTATACACCTCCCCCTGATTACCTCCCCCAAGTTGAGCAGCCATATTGTGGGGTCCATGAGTTGGGCCTGCACAAATCTCCCACTATCAATCCTCCCCCAGTCAAAAGCCACAGTGTGGTTAGGCTTACTCACGGTTCTTGGCTCAGAAGTCGATGATGGAGACCGGGAATGCAAACCATCCCTGGAAAAGATGTTAGAAAGATCCACATCAGGGTCCTGCTTGGCTTGGAGGTGGGTGATGGCTTCTTCAAACTGACTGGATAGTCCTTGTACTAGGTCATTCTCCAAAATGACTGGTGTGAGGAGGTAATTCACAAGCCCCACTTTCACTTCCCTTTGAGTGGTATCCGAAACTAAGATAATTACATTATCAATACACAACTACAATACAATGGTTACTGGAAATGTCTGGAGAACAATACGTCTAGCTTTCAGTGGCCAACACAATCACATTGAGTCAACAAGAGTCTTGTAAAAACAATGAGGGACTTCTCCCCCATCTATAGACAATCTATCATGCTGTCTGGCTGGATTTTAAGAAACTTTAACCCATGAGAGTCCATGTCGTCACAGGAGGTATGGCAAGGAACAAGGTAGGCAGAGTAGGAATACAAAGGGTTTGATGGCCAAATTACTGGAAGACACAAATCTGCAGGACAGTTGGAGAACGCAACACCCATATGAACGTGAATTTACACACTACTCACACCCACACGAAGCATGGTCAAGGATTGACTTTATGTTAGTAGACCACAGACTCTGGCACAGGGTCAAAGATGTAGACATAGAGAACATGGTTATATCCGACCACAGCCCGGTGACCTTAGACTTAAATGACAGAATACAGAGGGGCTCGGATTATATATGGAGATTTCCATCATTCTTACTCAAAGATAAAGATTTTATTAAAACATTAATTGAGTGGTGGGAGGAATATTGCGGCACTAACAGCGGGTACGAGGAAGAGGCAATGCTATTCTGGGAAACAGTGAAAGTAGTATTAAGGGGGAGACTGATGGGGCATGTAGCCAAAATCAGGAAACAGACGCAAAAACATTACCAGGAGGCAAGCACTAGTTTGAGAGAGAAATACACAAGGTACCTAGAAAACAAATCCCAAAAAGCAAAAGAAGAGTGGAAGGAAGCAAAATAAGAGTTTGACATGTGGGTAGGAAAACGAGAAGAACTAGTAAGGTCTCAGCAGGAGGTTGACTTGCACCGATTTGGCAATAAGGCAGGTAAACTGCTGGCTAACCTGGCAAAGGGAAGACGACCGTTGACGTTAATAGCTAATATGACAAGACAGGATGGGACCAAATCGACGAATCCACAGGAGATCAACCAGATCTTGGGGGAATACTATGCCAAACTATATAGTAAAGGGGATGAAAATGGAGAAGGAGGGAGGGAGTGGCTAAAGACATTAGGACTTACACAAATAACCGAGGACGAACTGACTAGACTGAACGCGGACATCACAATAGAGGAAGTGCAAACAATAATAGGAGAACTGAGTATACATAAAGCACCGGGGCCTGACGGGTTCAATGGGGAATTCTATAAAGTACTAAAGGAGGAAATATCACCAACGCTGACACGTATGTTTAATAAAATGTTAGGGGGTACGGGAATGTCTAGCCACCTTAACACTGCATATATAAAACTTTTACCCAAAGGAGACAAAAATTTGGACAATCCAACGAATTATAGACCAATCTCACTAATCAACCAAGACCTTAAACTAGTGGCCAAATTGATGGCCAATCGATTAGCAGAGGTATTACCAAGGCTAATTTCTCCCACCCAATCGGGGTTTGTAAAGGGGAGAGCAGCCGTGACAAACGTAAGAAAGGCCATGATAGTAATGGACGCCATCAGACACAGAGATCTACAAGGAGGGGAATTTCCAGCCATGATCACGTTGGATGCTGAAAAAGCGTTTCATAATGTGCAGTGGCCATAGCTGGAAACAGTCCTAGATAATATGGGCTTCAGGGGAGCATTCAGAACATTTATAGGTATACTATATGCAAACCCTCAGGCAAGAGTGGCGCCACCCGGATTTTTGTCACGACCCTTCTCTTTGACCAAAGGGACGAGACAGGGGTGCCCGCTGTCTCCTCTCTTGTTCAATCTAGCCATTGAGCCATTATCAAAACTGATCAATGGAGGAGACTGCTTTAAGGGCATTAACATTGGAATGGAAAAAGTACATTCAGCTCTATTCGCGGACGATATCATATTATTCATGAATAGACCACAGAATGACCTTTTAAAAACAATACAACAGATAGAGAGATTTGGGTCTATGGCAGGTTTTAAATTGAACAAGACAAAATGTGAAATACTGTTTCTGAATGAGCGAACCATGTCATCCCTGAAAACCTATGGAATAGGGGATAACATATGTGGGATACCGATAGCAAAAACCCACCTTAAATACCTGGGGATCCAGATGGGACGCCAGCCTGCCTCCATTTATGAAATAAACTTCAAACCGTTGATACAGAAAATAGAACGAGAGCTAAAGATGTGGGAGGGGCTGCCGCTATCCCTGCTAGGTAGAAACCACCTCATAAAAATGATGAGTTTCTCGAAGCTGCTATACCCAATGCAGACTATCCCTATATTATTAAAGCATGCGGATGTAAATAGACTGAATAAAGCATTTACAAGCTTCCTATGGAAGAGAAAAAGACCAAGAATTAGGGTGAAAAAACTAATGCTACCACTGGAAAAGGGAGGAATCAAGATGCCAAATGTGAGAGGCTACAACCTTGCATGCTTGATGAGGCACGTAATAGACTGGCTGAGGAAGACAAATAGCTATTCTAACATAAAATTGGAAAGTGAGTACTGTAGACCATGGGACTTGGGGGCAATATTACACACGTCATTGGCCAATATTCCGAGGAAAATTAAGCACTCCCTGGTATGTAGGGATACGATAATGGCGTGGAAAGCAGTGAGGAAAAAGTTTAACCTGTCCTGGCGAATCTCCAAATACCTAAATATCTGGAATTTTCCGGAATTCCCAGCAGGGAGGGAAAACAAACTATTTCTAGAATGGAGAAATAAGGGGATCAGTGGGGTGAAGGATATGCTCCATGAAACGGAACATAGGTGGTTGACTCTTGAGGAGATGGTGAACAGGTACGGGCTTTCCCCATTCCAAATCATACAATACAAACAGGTGGAAAAGGGAATAATGGGACTATTGAGGGATGTTAGAAAAGAACAGGTATTGAATGAAATGGATCAATTTATAATGAAGGATAAACAGGAGATTACTATCTCCTCCCTGTACAAAGATCTGAGAACAGCACTGGTACCACTGCACTCGGACCAGGTCTGGGGAGCATGGGCACGACAACTAAAAGATACAGAGGCAGGGGGAAAAGATACAGCAGGGATGGATGAGGATGAGGAAGGAGGTGATTAATGAGGGCTGGAGGGACACACAGTTTAGATTAATGCACAGAGCAATTTATGGTTTTAACATCCCCACCAAGCAGACTATGAATAAAATAGAACATTGCCCCAAATGTAAACAGCCGAAAACGGACTTATACCACGGGATTTGGCAGTGCCCACAAAGTCAGAAATTTTGGGGAAAAATGAAGACACTTATAGAAAAAGTATGGGAAGTGGAAATGGAACTAGAACCATTGTTATGGATTTTCCACCACAGGACTAAAGAAAAGGAAGGAGGAGGAGATACACGGGGGACCACGATTCCAAGACTCTTTCATAATATTGCTATGATAGGGAAAAAGGCCCTACTACGCAGATGGCTCGAGGAATCTGTTCCATCAGAGGAGGAGGTGGTCAATCAGATTAAAAAGCTGCTCAATATTGAACAGTTGGAAGCCGAAATAAATAAGGACGAACTAACGGGAAACTTTTTTAAAAAATGGAAGAGATTTATAGTACAACAGTATGGAGTTGCAGAAATACGGAAAGTGGTATCTCCTTTCACTAATACGGAATGGTATCTACTGGGAGACTTGCAAGGCACATTGGGAAAGCTGAAAATACACACGCAGTAGAGACACAACAGTAGGGCGAGACGAGGGTTTCAGAGAAATAGGGCTTCAAACGGGAATCAGAATATGGAGGAGCTGTGTGTTCTTTTGCGACTTATACCTGGTGTTCAGCGTATTAAAAATGTTGGGGGGGGATAAAGTGGGAATAAAAGAGGGTGGGGTAAGACAAGGGTGGGTAAATTGGTAAGGTGAATTTATTCTTGTTCAAATGTTAGACATATTGTAATAATTCTGAAAAATGCAATAAAAATTTATGTTTAAAAAAAAAAGTAAACCTAAACATGTTTGGTATCAACGAACTCATACCAACCTGAAGTATCACACCCACCCATCAGTTTTACCATACAGTGAACACGGTGAATAAAGTACCCCATAAACCATTGTCCAATCACACTTTTTTGTAATTTTTCCGCACGTGGAAATTTTGTGCTGTTTTCCAGTACCACATATGGTAAAACTCATGGTTTCACTTTAAAGACCAATACGTCCCGCAAAAAACGAGCCCTCTTATGGCAAGATTGACGGGAAAAATAAAAAAGATACGACTCTCGGAAAAAGGGGAGCATAAAACAAAAACGGAAAAATCGTCCAGTGGTTAGGGGGTTAAAGGTGGGAGCCCGTGAGCACATCAGGGACAGTGAGAAAACAAAGACTCTGCAAGAGACGGAACACCTAAAAACCCTACCAAAACATTTCCAATTGTACCATGAATCTGACTCAAGCAAATTAAAGGAGTTGTCCGACATTAGCTTACCAAAAAATATTGAGTTTATCTGTGCTGTATTGTCATATAAAACACCCCTATATTGTTATTTTTTGTTTTCTAACTTTTGTTCCACTTGAATTATCCCTTTATTCTCTGCAGTTCTTTGTTTACATTTTGCTCTAGCAAACTGACCACTTCCTGTGCAAAACCTCAGTTAGAGCTGGCACTGCCCGGCCTCAGTGTCCAGCCCCGTCCCCTGCCCGCCCCCTGCACACTCATTCCCTGTCAGTATTCTACCCCAGCACTAAAAAATGGCCAATTTTTTCACGGATACATCCGTGTGTCATCTGTGTGCCTTCCGTTTTTTTTGCGGACCGCAAAAAACGGAAGCAGCAAGAAAGATAAATAGATGAGTAGATATAGAGATGAATAGATAGATATAGAGACAGAGTGATAGAGGGATGAATGAATAAACAGAGGGATAGACAGATGATAGATAGATAGATAGATAGATAGATAGATGAGAAAGACATATAATGTCCTACCCCCCTGCATATTCTAAGCTGGCACCCTTTAGTGACTTTCATGTGGCACTAAAGTATGCTTAGCCTTGTATTTATCCAAAAAATAAATCAAAAATAATTAAAAAAAAAACAAACGACAATGGGTCCCCCATACTTTTGTAGCCAGCTAGGATAAAGCAGATGGCTGCAGCCTGCAAACCACAGCTGGCAGCTTCAGCTTGGATGGTAATATAAAACAGAGGGCACCCCACGCTGTTATTTTAAATTAAATAAATAATTTAAAACAAAAAACATGGGGTCCCCCCAAATTGGATCACCAGCCAAGGTAAAGCAGACAGCTGTGGTCTGGTATTCTCAGACTAGGGAGGCCCACTGTTATTGGACACTCCCCAGCCTAAAAATAGCAGGCCACAGCCGCCCCAGAAGTGGCACATCCATTAGATGTGCCAATCCTGGTGCTTTGCCCCAACTCATCCCGTGCCCTGGTGCGGTGGCAAACGGGGTAATATATGGGGTTGATGCCAAATGTGTAATGTCACCTGGCATCAAGCCCTGGGATTAGTGATGTCACGCGTCAATCAGATATCCGACATCACAAACCCAGTCAGTAATAAAAAAATAGACAACAAAAAAAAAGTTTTATTTGAAAAAACACTCCTCAAAACATTCCCTCATTCACCAATTTATTCAAAAGAAAAACAAATCCAGGTCCAGCATAATCCAATAAGGGGGTCCCATGACAATCCATACCATAGTCAATGTCCCAGTCAATGAAGAACAGAATGTTCCTCATTGGCTGGGAGAGTAATGCAGTGACCTGAGCTAACATCAATAGCCCAGGTCACTGCAGGGGATGCCGAGCGCTGCTGTCAGGAGGTTAAATGAAATCATTACCTGCGGTGACAATCTTCGCTTCACTCCTGTCAGCGCTGTCCCTGACTTCTATGCCCGCCGCAATCTCAGCAGTATCGCCCGAGACGTCACCGCTAGTGACGTGAGAACGCAGCGGCATAGAAGGCAGTGACAGCGCTGACAGGAGTGAAGCGAAGATTGTCACAGCAGGCAATGATGTCATCTAACATCCTGATGGCAGCGCTCGTTATCCCCGCGGCTGCCTGCGCTGCAATGTGAGAGGCTGCTGAGCCTGCAATGAAGGCAGCCGCGGAGTATATCCTAGAAGACTCAGTAGGAACACTGAAAAGCAGCAGATCCAAATGACAACCCCACTGGCATAACAATACAACAACCTGCAACCTCACGCTCCCTTTCTGAAGTAGAACAACAACTCCCAGCATACCCACACAACCCATCGGTATGCACCAAAGCGCACATTGCAGCTTTTTTTTTTTGGCTGCGTTTTTGTGGTGACTAAACAAGGTTCTTTCTGTGTTTTTGAGCCCTTCCAGTCAATAGATTTGACTTTAAAAAATACACTGGGCAAAAACGCAAAAAAAATGCACACCAGGGGTATGTTTTTTGGGACCAAAACCGTGCATCTTTGTGGTCTCCATAAAGATGCAGCATGCGCACATGGCAAATTGCTGCCCGTTAGTGTTTCCACACATTAGGAAATCCCTTTCATGACCCCCATAAAGTATGATCCCAACAAAAGTGCCCCCCAAACACTGTATGATACACCCAAAGTGAATTCCTGCACAGTACCCTCCACGCACAGTTTGATGATTCTACATCACCTCCCACCCAGCAAAGCATAATACACCCACAACAACCCCAACACAGTACGATGGCCCCAACACAGCCCTTCATACAGTATAATGGCTCCTCCATATTCTATAACGGTCTGCACACAGTATAATGGGCCCCACATAGCCTTCCAAATAGTATAATGGCTACCATATAGGCCTTTAAACAGAATAAGGCTATGTGCGCACGCTGCATCTTTGTGGTGACCACAAAGATTCATGTTTTTAGGCCCAAAAAAACGCACTCTCGGCATGTATTATTTGCCGCGTTTTACTGCGTTTTTGCTCAGTGTGTTTTTTAAGTCATCTATTGATTGGAAGAGCTCAAAAACCGCAGGAAAAAATGCAGTAAGAATTGACATGCTGCATCTTTGTGGTCACCACAAAGATGCAGCCAAAAAAAAAGCTGCAAAGTGTGAACAGAAAAACTGAAATCACATAGACTTTTCTGGGAAGGAAATGCAGGAAGTTTTGTTACCAAAACTGCACTCAAAAAACGCAGTGTGCATACAAGGCCTAACTGTTACCCACACAGCCCTCCAGTGGTGCCCCTATAGCAATCAAAAATGTATAATGGCCTACATATAATAATAATAATATATAATATTTATTCATTTATATAGCGCTATTAATTCCACAGCGCTTTACATACATTGGCAACACTGTCCCCATTGGACTGCAATGTGAGAGGCTGCTGAGCCTGCAATGAAGGCAGCCGCGGGGCTGGAGCGGGACACAGACTGCACGGGCACTCCTGCTGTCCTGAGCAGGGGGCCTGGTGCTGGCGTTGACACCGTGGGCGGGGAGAGTACGGGGTGCGGAGGAATGTGTGGGAGGGTGCAGGGAAGAGGTGCGGGGACTCCACGCACTGTACTCGCCCAGCAGGGCGGCAACATGCTGTTCTAGATTTGCATGTCAACATGGTCCTGCCCATGTTGACATGAAATGACCGGAAGCAGCAAAATCGCGGCAGGAGCGGTCACATGACCGCTCTGAGCCGGGGGAGAAAGGCTGACAGCAGGGCAGGTAAGTGATCACTAGCTACTTACCTGCCCCAATGTAGCCCAATAGGGTAATAATGAAGAAAAGTCAAAATAAGCCGGATAACCCCTTTAATTATAAAGGCCATAGATCAGAGGTTAGAGGTGGTAACCTATTTAAGGCCCTTGCGCAACTTGAGTCATTGGATTTATAGATTGGACACAAGGACTACTATTGGGCTCAATGAGAGCTTTGACTGCTTTCTTTAATTGGGTATTTTTATGTGGTGTGAGAATGGGACTGTTTGTGTTAAATTATTTTTTAATTGTTTCTTTTTCTTTTTATCCATAATTTAGAGATCTGTATATGCTAAAACCATACCTGAGGTGGTCTGCAAATTTTGAGCGACTTCACGCGACCCGCTCAGTGACTTAGATGTTGACTTTGATTGGGTCTTTTCCCTGAATGAAGTGCCTATGAGAAAATAAGAAAAACGATTATTATCTAAGAAAAGTGGAGAAAAACATTGTACAACAATTTAATTATAGTTAGGATACAACTAATATTTATAACATTTACTCAATAATTTAGTTTTTTGCATTTTGATTTTGTTTGCCTTATGGCATGTCATTTTTAATTTTGCATATAATATTTCTGTTTACACAACAACATGAACACTATGCACTTTTTTTGTTTGTCTATTGATTAGTGATGGACAGACCCGGACTGTAAAATTTAGAATCCGAGAGGTTTTAAAAATACCCGAGTACTGGACCCGGGCCTGGAGTTCTCAGGGAACTCCGGAACCTTTGGAAATAAAAAATAAAAAAAGGAAAAATAAAGAAAATAAGAATAAAGCAGGCGCGTTATAACAATAGCAGCCCACAGCCACTCAGGATTGTCACATCCATTAGATGTGACAATCCTGGCACTCTACCCGATTCTTCCCGATTCCCCTGGTGCGGTGGCAATCAGGCTAATAAGGGGTTAATAACAGCTCACATCTGCCACTAAGCCCTAGATTAGCAATGGCACGGTCTATGAAAACCCTACCCCCATTACTAATCTGTAAGTGAAAATAAATAAACACAAACACAAAATAAGATAAAAACAACACCCTCTTTCACTCCTTTATTAACCCCAAAAACACCCAGGTCTGATGTAATCCACACGAGGTCCCATAACGATTCCAGCTCTGCTACATCTGAAGTGACAGCGCGTGGGCATAGAATATGACCACCCGCTGTGATCTTAAGGCAGAGAATGAGTCGCAGCGATGTGTGGTCACGTAACTTGGGTTATTTGCGGTCATAGCTGGAGCTGCTCATTGTCATCCACCTATGATCGCAGGTAACCTGACCTCAGGTGACCTCATTGAACTGAGTGACCACTACTATCCATAAAAGTGGCGTAATACTTTGGCAAAATTACTCCCAGAAATAAAATGTGAGTCAGAAATACATTCAGGCATCTTCCGCATGCTGTTGCCATTCAGTTTCAACAATTTTCCATCCATTGCAATATTTTTACAGCCCTCGCAGGCCTATTTCCAACGTCCTCTGGAAAATTATTCGAGTTTCCCATTGACTTGGATTGGGTTCGTTATTCGGTATGAATACACAAATGTAGAAATTATTGGATTTGAACAATCCGAACCCGAATATTTTAGCATTCGCCCATATCTAGTCATCACTAATGATAATTTTAAGGATGTCTAAAACTGATCAACTGGGAAAAGGTTGTTGCATTACTCGTAAATCAAATGCCATGTCCTTCTTCAATTTGTCCAATTATTAATACCAGGTTTTGGTTAAAATGAGGCTACCATTTCAAGGTTAATTTTTCATCAAGGAGAAACTACGCTGAAAATCTATCTTTTGAACCATGTGCATTGAATATTTTTTTGGTATGGTAACAGAGGACTCAGAAGGAAAAATGTATGTAACAAAATTAAAACATTGTCGTCCATTTGGCTTATCCCTAATCTATTAATTTTACACTAGGTGGTAAGATAGATGACATCTTTATTATCTGGAGGGGTACCGGTCCTGAACTGCAGAGCTTCATGACTTGGTTGAACAATAACCCATATAACATCAAACTAACCTATAAGGCAGATCGGGAGGCAATTGTTTTTCTGGACTAGAATATAAAATGGGGTACCAGACAGAAAAGGGTTCTCCACGGGTATTATTATCAACAAGTAAGAGGGAAGAATCTTTTTCCTCACAGATACATTTCATCTCCAAGTTAACAGTCAGAGGGGGGCGATCAGGCAGATCTTGAACAAACACTGGTCGTTACTGAAGACCGACCAGAGTTTGAACGACGTTTTACTCATCGCCCACTCTTACCTGTTAGAAGGGGGAAAAGCCTAAAGGATATGCTGGTTAAGAACCATTACGTACCTAGGGTGGTATCTTGCTTTAAGAAAGGGAGTCCCAAATTTGGTTGTTTTCCTTTTATCTGCCCAGAGATGTTGTCAGCTTGGGATGGACCTAAAGAGTATAAAAAAAAAAGTTACAAATCATGCAGTAAAAGTCACGTTATCTATTATGCAGTATGTGGCTGTAGCCTAATTTATATTGGGTTAACATCAAGGGAACAACGCGTCCGCACGAGGGAACATGTTAGGGACATAATTGCGGTGTGTGATGTTGTGGATCTTGATTCCCTGAGGATGATCCAGAGACATTTCAAGCTGCGCCATGACTGTGGTCCCACAGGATTGAAAATTTGTGGTATCGCAAGGTCCATTTAGAATCTAGGGGTAAATATATATATATACACACATATTACTATATGAATTTTGTCTCTGCATGATATAGGGACATTAGAAAATCTTTTAAGGACTATACATGGTCATATTCTCTAGGCTAAGGCGGATTCTCCTTATGTTTGGATGATTTTCTTACCACCCTGGTCGTGCCCTTTCACTTGCCAGTAGTAGATATGGTCTCGTTGGGTGCGCATGTGCGGGGCTGCCTCCGCATGAGTCCCCGCCAAGAGAGCTTCCTTAGAAGGATGCATGGGTTAACTGATGTTATTGGAAGTATTCTTCTGATCCACGCTTCCCCTGGAATGACTGGATGAGGCGGACTCTATGTGCGGCGTCCCACCCCCTGCACGCGCCCAAACAGCGACGATCTCGCCCAAGACACCACATAATAAAACATGCACATTACACTTTCCTCAAGCGAGGAAGCCAGGTGAGAAACGCGTGTCAGGGCTACTCAAAACATCCAGTTATAAGTGCACTTTATAGATGAGTCCGGATCACGATGATTCATGGCTGTTAGCTCTATCGGTAATAGTAATGGTAGCCTTTGAGGCTTAGGCTGCGTTACATGGGTGATATTAGATTTTTGTGTTGTTATAGCGCCACCAGGTGGCCATCTGTATTAGTACATGCAGTGGTACCTGCAATGTATTTCAATGACCCCGATCCTGCTGTACCGGAAGTCGCCGGATCCTGATAGACAGAATCCTGTTTTTTGTACTGAGCATGCCCAGAAAGCAGCTTGGCATGGTCAATACAGAAATCTCCCTCTCTCTCAGACAGAAGACCAGGATCGTGAAGGGGTGAGAGGGAGTAATAAAGATGGAGTCCCTAAGTGTGTCTGTGTATTTATTTCTAATAAAGTGTCTGTGTATTTTTTTCTAATAAAGTATTTTTTCTGTGTGATGTCTTTTTTTTAACCCTTTATTGGAGATTCTTAATGGCCGGGTCAAACTTGGCCTGACATTAGCAATCTCAGGCTTTATATATATATTTATATTTAGGTCATATAAGCAGTGGGGGTTAGCAGCCAGTAGCTGCTTGGGTTACCTTAGCAATAGAAAATGCAGCGGGAGTCCACACATTTTATTTTTTTTACCCCCTAACCCTAGAGTTAGGGTTATGTGTTTGGGGTTTTTGTTTATTTTTTAATGAATTTAAAAAAAAAAAATACTCATGGGTTTCCGAGAACCCGAGCATTTTAGTGCTCATTCATCCCTACTTCTAACCATACAGCCAGCAGATCAAGTAATCTGATCAGCTGACTCCAATGTTGGCCGATTACTTGTTCTGGGTCCCCCTGCATCCATCGCAGCGTGTGCTGCCTGTGAGGTCAGCTGAATTCGGCCGACACTGGAGTCAGCTGATCTGAACTCTGTTGAACTCCAGCCCGAACACTCTCCGATGGATGCAGGGGGACACAAAACAAGCAATCGGCCAACACTGGAGTCAGCTGATCTGAACTCAGCTGAACTCATGACCACACAGCCCGGATATGGTCACACGTGATCGGCAGCAGGCAGTGATTGCTGTTAACCTGCATCCATCACAGCGTGTGTGGGCTGTGAGATCAGGAGTTCAGCTTATTCCCGATCAGCTGACTCCAATGCCAGCCGATAAATTCTGTGTTCCCCTTCATCCATCACAAGTAGAAGTAGAAGCATACAATAAAATAACAATTGCGGTTGCATGCGTTGCACATTCAATCCACAGGATCCGGTCATATGCGGTTTGCATCCTGTCAAATGTGAAAGTAGCCTTACAGCTGGTGCAGGAAGAAGAAAGACAAGATGGCAGACTTACTTTGGGAGCTTACAGGAAGAAATCGCACAGACCAATTTTTGGGGCTCCACTCAAGGGGATCTGGGGCTGAGAAAAAAAGGAGACCGTCAGCTGATGATGAAATAGCTAGCAAAGTTATTGATCATTATCTCAAACCCATTGCCTCCTCTCTCTAGTCCGGCATTTCCTCTCTGCGGCGATCGCCATCCTCCTTCTTCTGAGGCCCATGTGCATGACGCGTCGTACATCATGCTCACTAGCTGGCATTGAGGTCCTGCGCAGGCGCACTTTGATCTGCCCTGCTCAAAGCAGATCCATGTATTGTAGTGCATATGCGTAAGAGATCTTTAACCCCTTAACTTGGCTATCATGATATCACAGGGTCATGTGATGACTCCTGTAGCTCACATGACTCAGGTCCTGTAAGAAAAAGCCAAATACTGGCTGTTACAAGAGATGATAATTTCTCCCAGTCTAAATTGTGCTGCTCTGATTGGGATAAATAAATGAGTGATCAGACAGCTGATCCTAATAGCCCCCTAGGGGTACTAGTCAAATTTAAAAAAAAATTTAAGAACATTTTTTGAAAAAGTAAAAAAAAAAGTAAAAACACCTAAAAGTTCAAATCATCCCTCTTTTGCCCCACTGAAAAATAAAGGGTTAAAAAAAATATATTCACACATTTGGTATCGCTGTCTTCAGCCCGATCTATCAAAATATAAAATCAACCGGAACAACCGGAGACTCTGTCCACGACAACAGCCGGTGATAACACGCGGAACAAGAAATTGCCAACAGGCAACAGGGAGGGTGCTGGGTCTCCCAATACGGAACTATAAGAAAAAGAATTTACGGTAAGTAAACAAAATTCTCTTTTTCTTTATCGTTTCTTTGGGAGACCCAGACCTTGGGACGTTCCAAAGCAGTCCCTGGGTGGGAATAAACAGAAAAACTAAGAAGTAGGCAGAACCTAACTTCACAAATGGGTGACAGCCGCCTGAAGGATGCGTCTGCCCAAGCTCTCATCTGCCGAAGCATGAGCATGCACTTGGTAGTGCTTCGAGAAGGTATGCAGGCTAGTCCAAGTGGCAGCCTGACAGACTTGTTGAGCCGTAGCCTGGTGCCTGAAAGCCCAAGAGGCACCGACAGCTCTGGTCGAATGTGCCTTGATCCCCGGCGGGGGAGGCACCTGAGTACTCTGGTAGGCGTCCGAAATGGTCGATCTAATCCAACGGGCTAAGGTCGGCTTAGAAGCAGGGAGGCCCTTGCGCCGACCTGTGGTTAGCACAAAAAGAGAGGTGCACCGCCTAAGCGCAGCGGTGCGAGACACATAGATCCGGAGAGCACGCACCAGATCCAGAGTATGCAGCGCTTTTTCAAAGCGATGAACAGGAGCCGGACAGAAGGAAGGTAGGGTAATGTCCTGGTTAAGGTAGAAAGGAGAGACCACCTTAGGAAGAAAGTTCGGAGTCGGACGGAGAACCACCTTGTCTTGATGAAAAACTAAAAAAGGTGACTCCGAAGAGAGTGCAGCCAAATCAGAGACTCTCCTGAGGGAAGTTATGGCCACCAGAAAGGCCACCTTCTGAGAAAGACGATACAAAGAAACCTCCCCAAGAGGCTCAAAAGGGGGTTTCTGCAAAACCGTGAGAAATAAGTTAAGGTCCCAGGGATCCAAGGGCCGCCGATAAGGCGGAATGATGTGAGACGCGCCTTGCATGAAGGTGCGGACCTGAGCCAGCCGAGCGAGACACCGCTGGAACAGAACTGACAGAACTGAGACTTGTCCCTTGAGAGAGTTGAGGGACAGTCTTAGCTGCAGACCGGACTGTAGAAAAGACAGAAGGGTCGGCAAGGAGAATGGCCAAGGAGGATGGTCGGTAGAGCGACACCAGGACAGGAAAATTTTCCAAGTCCTGTGATAGATCTTAGCGGAGGAAGACTTACGGGCCCGAGTCATAGTGGAGATGACTTCAGGAGGGATACCAGAAGCCGTCAATATCCAGGACTCAAGAGCCACGCCGTCAATTTGAGAGCCGCAGAATTCGGGCGGAAAAACGGACCTTGCGAGAGTAGGTCTGGACGGTCCGGGAGATGCCACGGCATCTCAGCGGACAGATGGAGCAGGTCTGGATACCAAGCTCGCCTGGGCCAGTCCGGTGCAATGAGGATGACTCGACGGCCCTCCATTCTGATCTTGCGCAGGACTCTGGGCAAGAGAGCTAGAGGGGGAAACACGTAGGACAGACGAAACTGGGACCAGTCTTGAACCAGAGCGTCCGCGGCGAAGGCCTGAGGATCGTGGGAGCGAGCCACGTAAACAGGAACTTTGTTGTTGTGACGGGATGCCATTAGGTCCACGTCCGGAGTGCCCCATTTGCGGCAGATTGACTGAAACACTGCCGGGTGCAGGGACCACTCGCCACCGTCCACGGTTTGACGGCTGAGATAATCTGCCTCCCAGTTTTCCACGCCTGGGATGTGGACTGCGGATATGGTGGACTTGGAGTCCTCTGCCCATTGAAGGATGCGTTGTACCTCCATCATTGCCAGGCGGCTGCGTGTCCCGCCTTGGTGATTGATGTAGGCAACCGCTGTCGCGTTGTCTGACTGGACTCGAATGTGCCTGCCCGCCAGCAGGTGGTGAAAAGCTAGGAGAGCTAGAAGCACGGCTCTGGTTTCCAGCACATTGATTGAAAGGGCTGACTCGGACGGAGTCCAAGTGCCCTGCGCTCTGTGGTGGAGACATACCGCTCCCTAGCCGGATAGACTGGCATCCGTGGTGAGAATCACCCAGGACGGGGCCAGGAAGGAGCGCCCTTGGGACAGGGAGAGGGGCCGAAGCCACCACTGAAGAGAGCTCCTGGTCCGTGACGACAGAGCCACTAACCTGTGTAAGGAGGAAGGCCGCTTGTCCCAACAGCGGAGAATGTCCAGCTGCAGGGGGCGCAGATGGAACTGGGCAAAGGGAACAGCCTCCATGGACGCCACCATTTGACCCAGCACCTGCATCAGACGCCTGAGGGTATAACGGCGGGGCCTCAGCAGAGAGCTGGAGTGACTGCTGTTTGACTAAGGGCAACTTCACAAGTGCCGGCAAAGTCTCGAACTGCATCCCTAGGTACGTGAGACTCTGGGTTGGAGTCAGAGTAGATTTGGGAAGATTGACAAGCCACCCGAATTGGGCTAGAGTGGCGAGAGTGAGGGAGACACTCCGCTGACAGTCTGCGCTGGATGAAGCCTTGACTAGAAGGTCGTCCAGGTAAGGAATCACTGCCAACCCCTGGAGGTGCAGAACCGCAATCACTGCTGCCATGACCTTGGTGAATACCCGAGGGGCCGTGGCTAACCCGAAGGGAAGAGCCACGAATTGGAAATGATCTTCTCCTATTGCAAAACGTAGCCAATGCTGGTGTGAAACTGCAATTGGAACATGCAGATAGGCATCTCTGATGTCGATGGATGCCAGGAAATCCCCTTGGGTCATTGAGGCAATGACTGATCGCAGAGACTCCATGCGAAAGTGCCGCACCTGAACATGCTTGTTGAGAAGCTTGAGATCCAGGATGGGCTGGAAGGTACCGTCCTTTTTGGGAACTAGGAAGAGATTTGAGTAGAAACCTCTGAACCGTTCCCGGGCGGGAACTGGTACAATTACTCCGTTGGCCTGCAAGGCTGCCACGGCCTGTGAGAAGGCGGCGGCCTTGGAGCAAGGGGGCGTTGAGAGAAAAAATCTGTTTGGCGGGCTGGAAGAGAATTCTATCCTGTAGCCGTGGGAGATGATATCTCTCACCCACTGATCGGAGACGTGTTGAAACCAAGCGTCGCCAAAGTGGGAGAGCCTGCCACCGACTAAGGACGTCGCCGGAGCGGGCAGAGAGTCACGAGGAGGCTGCCTTTGTGGCAGCACCTCCTGCGGTCTTCTATGGACGCGCTTTTGGGCGCCAGTTGGATTTCTGGTCCTTGGCTGAGTTAGCGGACGAGGCCGAGAGCTTAGAGGACGACCAGTTGGAGGAACGAAAGGAGCGAAACCTCGACTGACTCCTACCCTGGGCAGGTTTCTTGGTTTTGGTTTGTGGCATGGAAGTACTCTTCCCGCCAGTAGCTTCCTTAATAATTTCATCCAGCTGTTCTCCGAACAGCCGGGACCCAGCAAAAGGGACCCAGCAAGGTACTTCTTAGAAGAAGCATCTGCCTTCCACTCTCGAAGCCACAAGATCCTGCGGATAACGAGGGAATTAGCCGAAGCCACCGCAGTGCGGTGAGAAGCCTCCAGCATGGCAGACATGGCATAAGATGAAAAAGCTGAAGCTTGAGAAGTTAAGGCAACCATTTCGGGCATAGATTCCCTGGTGAGGGAATGCATCTCCTCTAGAGAAGCAGAGATGGCTTTGAGAGCCCACACTGCTGCAAAGAAGGGAATTTTGTTTACTTACCGTAAATTCCTTTTCTTCTAGCTCCAATTGGGAGACCCAGACAATTGGGTGTATAGCTACTGCCTCCGGAGGCCGCACAAAGTACTACACTTAAAAGTGTAAGGCCCCTCCCCTTCTGGCTATACACCCCCCCGTGGGAGCACGGGTCCCTCAGTTTTAGTGCAAAAGCAAGAAGGAGGAAAGCCAATAACTGTTTCAAAAACAATTCAATCCGATAAACAATATCGGAGAACGTAACTTATCAACATGAACAACATGTGCACCCGAAAAACAAATACCCTCAGAAAAAACAGGGCGGGTGCTGGGTCTCCCAATTGGAGCTAGAAGAAAAGGAATTTACGGTAAGTAAACAAAATTCCCTTCTTTTTCGCTCCTAATTGGGAGACCCAGACAATTGGGATGTCCAAAAGCAGTCCCTGGGTGGGTAAAAGAATACCTCGCGATCGGGCTGTCAGGCAGCCCTTTCTTACAGGTGGGCCACCGCCGCCTGCAGGACTTGTCTACCTAGGCTGGCATCCGCCGAAGCGTAGGTATGCACCTGATAATGCTTGGTGAAAGTGTGCAGACTCGACCAGGTAGCCGCCTGGCACACCTGCTGAGCCGTAGCCTGATGCCGTAATGCCCAGGACGCACCCACGGCTCTGGTAGAATGGGCCTTCAGTCCAGAAGGAGTCGGAAGCCCAGCAGAACGGTAGGCGTGAAGAATTGGTTCCTTGATCCACCGCGCAAGGGTGGATTTGGAAGCTTGCGACCCTTTATGCTGACCAGCGACCAGGATAAAGAGTGCATCCGAACGGCGCAGAGGCGCCGTGCGGGAAATGTAGATCCTGAGTGCTCTCACCAGGTCCAACAGATGCAAACCCTTTTCAAATTGGTGAACTGGATGCGGACACAAAGATGGTAAAGTGATATCCTGATTGAGATGAAAGGAAGATACCACCTTGGGAAGAAACTCTGGAATTGGACGCAGTACTACCTTGTCTTGGTGAAACACCAGGAAGGGAGATTTGCAAGATAACGCCGCCAGCTCTGACACTCTCCGAAGAGACGTGACCGCCACCAGAAAAGCCACTTTCTGTGAAAGCCGAGAAAAGGAAATATCCTTCATAGGCTCGAAAGGTGGCTTCTGGAGAGCAATTAGAACCTTGTTCAGATCCCAGGGTTCCAATGGCCGCTTGTAAGGGGGAACGATATGACAAACCCCTTGCAGGAACGTGCGTACCTTAGGAAGTCGCGCCAGGCGCTTCTGAAAGAATACGGATAGCGCAGAGACTTGTCCTTTAAGGGAGATAAGCGACAAACCTTTTTCCAACCCAGACTGCAGGAAGGAAAGAAAAATAGGCAATGCAAATGGCCAGGGAGAAACTCCCTGAGCAGAGCACCAAGATAAGAATATCTTCCACGTTCTGTGGTAGATCTTGGCGGAGGATGGTTTCCTAGCCTGTCTCATGGTGGCAACAACATCATGAGATAAACCTGAGGTCCCTAGGATCCAGGACTCAATGGCCACACAGTCAGGTTCAGGGCCGCAGAATTCAGATGGAAAAACGGCCCTTGAGACAGCAAGTCTGGACGGCCTGGTAGCGCCCACGGTTGTCCTACCGTGAGATGCCACAGATCCGGGTACCACGACCTCCTTGGCCAGTCTGGAGCGACGAGAATGGCGCAACGGCAGTCGGACCTGATTTTGCGGAGCACTCTGGGCAACAATGCCAGAGGTGGGAACACATAAGGTAGTCGGAACTGCGACCAATCCTGAACTAAGGCGTCTGCCGCCAGAGCTCGGTGATCGTGAGACCGTGCCATGAAAACCGGGACCTTGTTGTTGTGCCGTGACGCCATCAGGTCGACGTCCGGCATCCCCCAGCGGCGACAGATCTCCTAAAACACGTCCGGGTGAAGGGACCATTCCCCTGCGTCCATGCCCTGGCGACTGAGAAAGTCTGCTTCCCAGTTTTCCACGCCTGGGATGTGAACTGCGGATATGGTGGATGCTGTGTTTTCCACCCACGTCAGAATCCGCCGGACTTCTAAAAACGCTGATGCTCTGGCGCAATCGGCACGTAAAGATAAGCATCTTTGATGTCTATTGATGCTAAGAAATCTCCTTGAGACATTGAGGCTATGACGGAGCGTAGAGATTCCATCCGGAACCTCCTGGTTTTTACGTGTTTGTTGAGCAACTTTAGATCCAGGACGGGCCGAAAGGACCCGTCCTTCATTGGCACCACAAACAGATTGGAGTAAAAACCGTGACCTTGTTCCTGAAGAGGAACGGAAGTCACCACTCCTTCCGCCTTTAGAGCGGCCACCGCCTGCAGCAGAGCATCGGCTCGGTCGGGCGGTGGGGAAGTTCTGAAGAAACGCGTTGGAGGACGAGAACTGAACTCTATCCTGTACCCGTGAGACAGAATGTCCCTCACCCAACGGTCTTTGACCTGTGACAGCCAAACGCCGCCAAAGCGGGAGAGCCTGCCACCGACCGAGGATGCGGAGAGAGGAGGCTGAAAGTCATGAGGAAGCCGTCTTGGTAACGGTTCTTCCTGCTGTCTTTTTTGGGCGTGACTGAGTCCGCCAAGAATCTGAGCCTCTCTGATCCTTTTGATTCCTTTTGGACGAGGAGAATTGGGACCTGCCTGAGCCTCGAAAGGACCGAAAACCAGACTGACCCCTCCTTTGTTGGGGCTTGTTTTGTCTGTGTTGAGGTAAGGATGAGTCCTTACCCTTGGAGTGTTTAATGATTTCATCCAAACGCTCCCCAAACAATCGGTCACGAGAAAAAGGCAAACTGGTTAAGCACTTCTTGGAAGCAGAATCTGCTTTCCATTCTCTCAACCACAGGGCTCTGCGCAAAACCACGGAATTGGCTGACGCCACCGCCGTACGGCTCGTAGAGTCCAGGACAGCATTAATCGCGTAAGACGCGAATGCAGACATTTGAGAGGTCAATGGTGCCACCTGCGGGGCAGATGTACGTGTGACCGAGTCGACTTGTATAAGCCCAGCTGAAATAGCTTGGAGTGCCCATACGGCTGCAAAAGCTGGCGCCAACGACGCTCCAATAGCTTCATAGATGGATTTCAGCCAGAGCTCCATCTGCCTGTCAGTGGCATCTTTAAGTGCCGCTCCATCTTCTACTGCAACTAAGGATCTAGCTGCAAGCCTGGAGATTGGAGGGTCCACCTTGGGACACTGGGTCCAACCCTTGACCACGTCAGGGGGAAAAGGATAGCGTGTATCTTTAAGCCGTTTAGAAAACCGCTTCTCAGGAAAAGCGTGGTGTTTCTATATTGCATCTCTAAAGTCAGAGTGGTCCAGAAAAGTGCTTAATTTACGCTTGGGATATCTGAAATGGAATTTCTCCTGCTGTGAAGCTGCCTCCTCCTCAGTAGGAGCTGGCGGAGAAATATCTAACATCCTATTGATGGACGCTATAAGATCATTCACTATGGCGTCACCATCCGGTGTATCCAGATTGAGAGCGGACCCAGGATCAGAATCTTGATCAGTTACATCCGCCTCATCACCCATAGATTCGTCCCGCTGGGATCCTGACCAGTGAGACGAAGTTGAGGGCCCCTCATAACGAGCCCGCTTAGGTTGTCTGGGACTGTCGTCCGAGTCAGAATCGTCACCCTGGGGTGCATGTGACACCCCCGGAGCTTGGAAGTGTTCCAGCTGAGGGGGACCAGGGGGCAATGATGCCACAGTGTCCATGGTCTGAGTTACTGGTCTAGACTGCAATGTTTCAAGAATCTTTGACATGGTCATAGACAATCTGTCAGCAAAAGCTGCAAACTCCGTTCCTGTCACCTGGACAGCATTCACAGGTGGTACACCCTGGGTCACGTCCAGCAGAGGCCCCGGCTGTGCAAGTTGCACAGGAGCCGAGCACTGCACACAATGGGGGTCAGTGGAACCTGCCGGTAGAGCAGCCCCACATGCGGTACAGGCAGCATATAATGTCTGTGCCTTGGCACCCTTGCGTTTTGCGGACGACATGCTGTTGCCTCCTTGTAATCTAGGAGGGGGTATAGCCGAGAATCACCAGCGACTGTACAGTACAAAGTATTTGCAAATGCAAAATACTCAGTATACAAACGGCACAAGTGGGGGTGAGCCCTTGAGGCTGCTTACCGCCCGCTGAACAGCGGGTATGAGGCCGTAGAATCCCGTGTCTGGGTCTCCCCGTCTCCCCTCTGCAGCTCAGCTTGCAGGCAGGAATGGCTGCCGGCGTCCTGTGAAGAGGGGCGGACCGTGGGCGTGCCACAAACAAAGAGCGGGAAACTGCGTCCTACTGTGCCTGGTGTGAGGGCTGGAGTATGTAAAAACGACTCCAGCCCTCAGCACTGATGCTCTGTACAGCGTCCCGCCCTCCTCCTGACTGGCAGGTGCGGAGGCGGGAACGAACGAACTAGGCCGCAAAAGCCGGGGACTGTAGTAATAAGCGCGGCCGTGATATATGCATGGCCAGCGCGGAAGTCCCCGGCGCACCACAAGTCCCAGCCGCGTCGCAGTCCCAGCGGCCGGCGCGACCGTTCTCCCTGAGTCTACCCACTCAGCTAAGCTGAAGTGAGGAAATGGCACAAGCGCAGCAGCGCTGTTGTCCCCGGCGCACTAACACACCCAGCAATGCTGCGGTGTGCGCGCGTATGCACGGGGACACAGAGTACCTTGACGGAGCAGGGCCATGTCCCTGACGATACTCAGCTCCATATCCAGCGGCTTCTCCAGGGGCTGCGGATGGAGCACGGTCTCAGTGCCTGGAGACCGGTAAAATCCCACTTCGCCCAGAGCCCTAATGGGGATGGGGAAGGAATCAGCATGTGGGCTCCAGCCTCCGTACCCGCAATGGGTACCTCAACCTTAACAAGCACCACCGACAGAAAGTGGGGTGAGAAGGGAGCATGCTGGGGACACTAGTATGGGTCCTCTTTTCTTCCATCCGACATAGTCAGCAGCTGCTGCTGACTAAACAGTGGAGCTATGCGTGCGTGTCTGACCTCCTTCGCACAAAGCAAAAAACTGAGGGACCCGTGCTCCCACGGGGGGGTGTATAGCCAGAAGGGGAGGGGCCTTACACTTTTAAGTGTAGTACTTTGTGCGGCCTCCGGAGGCAGTAGCTATACACCCAATTGTCTGGGTCTCCCAATTAGGAGCGAAAAAGAAAGTCGGGGAAAACGCGGCCCCCGCCGCTTCATACACGGATTTGGCCAGAAGGTCAATCTGACGGTCAGTGGAATCCTTAAGGGAGGTGCCATCAGCCACCGACACAACGGTCCGGGCTGAGAGCCTAGACACCGGAGGGTCTACCGTTGGGGAATGAGTCCACTCCTTGACCACCTCAGGTGGAAAGGGAAAACGGTCATCAGAACCACGCTTTGGGAAGCGTTTGTCAGGACAGGCCCTGGGCTTGGTCACAGCAGCCTGAAAACTGGAGTGGTTAAAGAACACACTCTTTGCTCTCTTAGGCGAGGTAAACTGGTGTTTTTCTGCCAGAGAGGGTTGCTCCTCTGATACTGCCGGATTGAGATCCAGTACAGAATTAATGGAAGCAATCAAGTCACTAAGATCTGAGTCACCCTCGGACAGATCAATGGGGTACATGGAGTTAGCCTCCGAGCCCCCTGTAAAGGCATCCTCCTCATCCTGCGAGTCAGCTCTTGAATAAGAGCCGCGGGAGGAGGAGGGAGAGGAAACCCTGCGTCTCCTCTTAGGAGGACGGGGTCTGGGCCCTGATGATGAATCCTCTGTGAGCTCCGGTCCTAAGGGACCCTTAGCAGTAGAGGCACCCTGTGAAGGGGGCTGATGCATATTAATCAAAGTCCTGGACAGAAGTCCCATGGACTCAGCAAAAGACTGGGAGATAGACCTAGAAAAGGATTCTACCCAAGCCGGGGGTTCAGCCACAGGTGCAGGAGCAGCCTGAGAGACCACTGGGGGTGAGACTCCAGGCTGTGGCACCGCCAAGTTAGAGCAGACATCACAATGCGGATAGGTGCTCGGTTCAGGCAGCAGTAGCTTACATGCAGCGCATACAGTATAAAGCTTTGGAGCCTTGCTCCTCGTGTGAGACATGCTGCTGGAGTGGGGGCTCTGCAAGAGAATGAACCCCAGAGAGTATATACAGAGGTCCAGAACCAGAGACCGGTTGTGGCTTACCAGACCGCTGGAGCGGTGCTGTGTGCCCTCCAGATCCCGAAGCCCGGACCCCCAAGCACAGCACCTCAGCAGGGATGCAGAGTGCAGACCAGCGCCGAGTGAACTCTGTCTGAGAAAATGGCCGCCGGAGCGAAGAGAGGGGGCGGGACTTGGCTTGGAGAGCGGGATCTGGAGGGCCATAGAGACCTACAGGGGAGGAGACACGCACAGCAGTGGGGAGTGTCCCTCCCCTGTGCAGAACGGCCGCCGGGAGGAGCCGAGCTTGTTCCTCTGCATGAGTGACATGCGAGGGTAGTGAACAGAAACTAGGCCTCCGGCAAAGCCGGGGCCTAAATTTGAGCGGCGAGGCCGACGCGCAGGCACCATCGGCGCGGTTCTCGGGCGACAGCTAGAGAACCCGCCGGAAATGCCAATAAATACAGTAAGCACACTCTCCCCAAACAATAAAGCACAGGGACCCCCAATATATAAACGTCTCAGGTACTTAGCTGCTGAGACGCAGGGCCAGGTCCCTGGGGATGAGTGCTCCGGTCCAGCAGGGTCCTGAAGGGCTGCGGATGGAGACCGGTTTCCTGCCAGGCATGGAGACCGTGCTGGCTCCCACTTCAAGCCAGACCCAGGATGGATGGTGAAGGAGCACGGCATATAAGGCTCCAGCCTTGGAAATCAACCTTATAACAACGCCGACACAGTGGGGTGAGAAGGGACATGCCGGGGGTCCAGACGTTGACCCGCACTTCTTCAATCTCATTCCAAAAAGGAAAAAATCATATGAGAATGCATGTGTGGATGTATGCCTCCTGAACACAAAGCGATAAACTGGCTGGGTCTGCTCACCAGGGGGTGTATAAGCTCAGAGGGAGGCGCTACACTTTTAAGTGTAGTACTTTGTGTGTCCTCCGGAGGCAGAAGCTAAACACCCAAGGTCTGGGTCTCCCAAAGGAACGATAAAGAAAATGATACTGTTAAAAACGTCAGCTCGAGATACTAAAAACAGCCATCACTGAGCCATAGATTTAAAAAAATGAGAACGCTATGGGTCTCAGAAAATGGCGCAAAACATCCGTCACTTTTTTCGGACAAACTTCTGATTATTTTTTTAACCCCTTAGATTAAAGTAAACCTATTCATGTTTGGTGTCTACAAACTTGCAGTAACCTCAGGCATCTCAACAGCACATCACGTTTACCATATAGTGAACACAGTGAATAAAATGTCTCAAAAACAATAGAGCAATCACACTTTTTTTTGCAATTTCTCCACATTTGGAACTTTTTTGCCATTTTACAGTACACTGCATGGTAAAACTCACGGTTTCATTTAAAATTACAGCTCATTCTGCAAAAAATGAGCCCTCACATGACCATATTGACTGAAAAATAAAAAAGTTACGTCTGTCAGAAGAATGGCAAACCCCCCACAAATACCGAAAAGTGTAAAGTCGGCCGGTCGTGAAGGGGTTAACCTTTCCTCGCGCCTGCACATTACAGTACTTTGATCAGCAGGGCAGATGAATGCGCCTGCGCAGGACCGCAATGTCGGCTTGTGTGGATGACGAGACACATCATCCACACCGGACTGGGAAGAAGGAGGCCGAAGATCGCAGCAGAGAGGATGCGTCAGACCTGAAAGAGGAGGCACCGCACTGGAGAGCTGCGATACCCATTGGACTGGACCCACCCTAGGTGAGTATTATAAAAGTACTTTTTCCGTTTTACAGAGCGGCCTAGGCTCTTATATACAGTATTTTGGAATGCTGTATATAAGAACTCAGTGGTATTGGACACAGCTTGTAGTCCCCAAATCTGGTGACAGATTCCCATTAAAAAATCGGAAGGAACACAAACTTACACAATAAATCACCAACATATTTGTGCTTCTAAGGGCGTGATTTATTACGCCCAGTATCCATGCCAGAAAATCTACATAGGAATGACCACAAGGGACTTAACCTCTTACAGACATTGGACGTACTGGGTACATCGTAGATAATGGCGGTGTAATCATCGTCGGCTGCTGCAGTAAACCGGCACCGATTTCCGCACATATATGCTGATCTGAACAGCAGACATGTGTAGCTTACAAGAAAGGGTGGATCCACGATTCACCCATGCCTTTTAATGCCTTAGACCGCGCTGTCAATTACTGACAGCGCAATGTAAATGGCCATGGCAGGGAAATTTCCTTTCCTCGACGCTATCGGAGTCCCCGTGACGCGATCACGGGAAGCCGATGGTTGCCATGGTAGCACAGGGTTATGTCATGACTCATGTCGCTATCATGACTCACATCCTGTTACAGCCGGCTGGTTGTAACAGGACAGCAGCATTTCAGCTGATCAGAGCTCTGCCGCTCTGATCAGCAGAAATGAACAAGCGATCAGACAGCTAATCCTTACCCCTAGGGGGACTATTAAAATAAAAAAAGTTTAAAAAAAGTTTTAAAGAATTAAAAAAACCAACTAAAAATTTAAATCACTCCCCATTCGCCCCACTAAAAATAAGAGGGTTAAAAAAATAATAAAAATACACTCATTTGGTATCACAGAGTTCAGAAATGCCCAGTCTATCAAAATCTAAAATGAAGTAATATGATCGGTAGACGGCGTAGCCGTAAAAACAAAATTCCAACCGGCAAAGTTAAGTTTTTTGGTCTTCGCAAATTTTGAGCAAGATGCAATACCAGGGAGTCAAAACGTAGCATCTGCGCAAAAATGGTTCAGCTAAAAATGCAAACAAATAAGCCATCAGTGAGCCCCATATCCTGAAAAATGAGAACACTACAAGTTGCAGAAAATGGCGCTGAAAGTGCTCCAATTTTTTGGACAAACCTTTTTTTAACCCCTTAGATAAAAGTAAACCTAAACATGTTTAGTATCAACGAACTCATACCAACCTGAAGTATCACACCCACCCATCAGTTTTACCATAAAGTGAACATGGTGAATAAAGTACCCCATAAACCATTGTCCAATCACACTTTTTTGTAATTTTTCCGCACGTGGAAATTTTTTGCTGTTTTCCAGTACCATATATGTTAAAACTCATGGTTTCACTTAAAAGACCAATACGTCCCGCAAAAAACAAGCCCTCTTATGGCAAGATTGACGGGAAAAATAAAAAAGTTACGACTCTCGGAAAAAGGGGAGCAAAAAACAAAAACGGAAAAATCGTCCAGGGGTTAGGGGGTTAAAGGTGTGAGTCCGTGAGCACATCAGGGACATTGAGAAGAAGGGAATTTTGTTTACTTACCGTAAATTCCTTTTCTTCTAGCTCCTATTGGGAGACCCAGACAATTGACAATTGGGTGTATAGCTTCTGCCTCCGGAGGCCACACAAAGTATTACACTTTAAAAAGTGTAACCCCTCCCCTCTGCCTATACACCCTCCCGTGGATCACGGGCTCCTCAGTTTTGGTGCAAAAGCAGGAAGGAGAAAACTTATAAATTGGTCTAGGGTAAATGCAATCCGAAGGATGTTCGGAGAACTGCAAACCATGAACCAAAAGAACAATTCAACATGAACAACATGTGTACACAAAAAAACAACCAGCCCGAAGGGTACAGGGGCGGGTGCTGGGTCTCTCAATAGGAGCTAGAAGAAAAGGAATTTACGGTAAGTAAACAAAATTCCCTTCTTCTTTGTCGCTCCATTGGGATACCCAGACAATTGGGACGTCCAAGAGCAGTCCCTGGGTGGGTAAAAGAATACCTCAATAAAAAGAGCCGAAAAACGGCCCCCTCTTACAGGTGGGCAACCGCCGCCTGAAGGACTCGCCTACCTAGACTGGCGTCTGCCGAAGCATAGGTATGCACTTGATAGTGTTTCGTGAAAGTGTGCAGACTAGACCACGTAGCTGCCTGACACACCTGCTGAGCCGTAGCCCGGTGCCGCAATGCCCAGGACGCACCCACGGCTCTGGTAGAATGGGCTTTCAGCCCTGAAGGAAGCGGAAGCCCAGAAGAACGGTAGGCTTCGAGAATCGGTTCCTTGATCCACCGAGCCAAGGTTGACTTGGAAGCCTGCGAGCCCTTACGCTGGCCAGCGACAAGGACAAAGAGCGCATCTGAACGACGCAGGGGCGCCGTGCGAGACACGTAGAGCCGGAGTGCTCTCACAAGATCCAAAGAGTGCAAATCCCTTTCACACTGGTGAATTGGATTAAGACAAAATGAAGGCAAGGAGATATCCTGATTGAGATGAAAAGGGGATACCACCTTAAGCTGGTGTCACACATAACGACGACGACAACGACGTCGCTGCTACGTCACCATTTTCTGTGACGTTGCAGCGACGTCCCGTCGCTGTCGCTGTGTGTGACATCCAGCAACGACCTGGCCCCTGCTGTGAGGTCGCCGGTCGTTGCTGAATGTCCAGCTTCATTTTTTGGTCGTCACTCTCCCGCTGTGACACACACATCGCTGTGTGTGACAGCGAGAGAGCGACGAAATGAAGCGATCAGGAGCCGGCACTGGCAGCTGCGGTAAGCTGTAACCAGCGTAAACATCGGGTAACCAAGGGAAGACCTTTCCCTAGTTACCCGATGTTTACGCTGGTTACCGGCCTCCGCTCTTGCTGCCAGTGCCGGCTCCTGCACTGTGACATGTGGCTGCAGTACGCATCGGGTAATTAACCCAATGTGTGCTGCAGGAGAGCAAGGAGCCAGCGCTAAGCGCGGCTCCCTGCTCTCTGAACTGTGACATGTAGCTGCAGCACACATCGGGTTAATTAACCCGATGTGTGCTGCAGGAGAGCAAGGAGCCAGCGCTAAGCGCGGCTCCCTGCTCTCTGCACATGTAGCACAGCGACGTTATGATCGCTGCTTCTGCTGTGTTTGACAGCTAAGCAGCGATCATAACAGCGACTTACAAGGTCGCTGTTACGTCACCGAAAATGGTGACGTAACAGCGACGTCGTTGTCGCTGTCGTTTAGTGTGACACCAGCTTTAGGGAGAAATTCCGGGACCGGACGCAGAACCACCTTATCCTGGTGAAACACCAGGAAGGGGGCTTTGCATGACAGCGCTGCTAGCTCAGACACTCTCCGAAGTGATGTGACTGCCACTAGGAAGGCCACCTTCTGCGAAAGACGTGATAAAGAGACATCCCGCAGCGGCTCGAAAGGTGGTTTCTGAAGAGCCGTTAGCACCCTGTTAAGATCCCAGGGTTCCAGCGGACGCTTGTAAGGTGGGACTATGTGGCAAACTCCCTGCAGGAACGTGCGGACCTGCGGAAGCCTGGCTAGACGCTTTTGAAAAAACACGGAGAGCGCCGATACTTGGCCCTTGAGAGAGCCCAGTGACAAACCCTTGTCCATTCCGGATTGAAGGAATGAAAGAAAAGTGGGTAAGGCAAGCGGCCATGGAGTAAAACCGTTATTAGCGCACCAAGATAGGAAGATTTGCCAAGACCTATAATAGATCTTGGCGGACGTAGGCTTCCAGGCCTGTCTCATGGTGGCAATGACATCCTGAGATAACCCGGAAGACGCTAGGAGCCAGGACTCAATGGCCACACAGTCAGGTTGAGGGCCACAGAATTCAGATGGAAAAACGGCCCTTGTGACAGCAAGTCTGGACGGTCTGGAAGCGCCCACGGTTGACCCACCGTGAGATGCCACAGATCCGGATACCACGACCGCCTCGGCCAGTCTGGAGCGACGAGAATGGCGCGACGGCAGTCGGACCGGATCTTGCGTAGTACTCTGGGCAGCATTGCCAGAGGGGGAAACACATAAGGCAGTCGAAACTGCGACCAATCCTGAACTAACGCGTCCGCCGCCAGAGCTCTGTGATCCTGAGACCGTGCCATGAATGCCGGGACTTTGTTGTTGTGCCGTGACGCCATGAGATCGACGTCCGGAGTTCCCCAGCGGCGACAGATCTCTCGAAACACGTCTGGGTGCAGAGACCATTCCCCCGCGTCCATGCCCTGACGACTGAGAAAATCTGCTTCCCAGTTTTCTACGCCCGGGATGTGAACTGCGGAGATGGTGGAGGCTGTGGCTTCCACCCACTGCAGAATCCGTCGGACTTCCTGGAAGGCTTGACGACTGCGAGTGCCGCCTTGGTGGTTGATGTATGCGACGGCAGTGGCGTTGTCCGACTGAATACGGATCTGCCTGCCCTCCAACCACCGATGAAAAGCCAATAGGGCTAGATACACTTCAGATGGGAAGGGGTAACGTGTGTCAGTGAGGCGCTTAGTAAAGCGCTTGTCCGGGGCCGCTCTGGGCTTCTGGACAGCGTCCCTGAAGTTAGAGTGATCAAAAAACGTATTGCGTGTACGTTTGGGGAACCGAAACTGGTGTTTCTCCTGCTGAGACGCCGACTCCTCTACAGGAGGAGGCGGGGGAGAGAGATCTAACACCTGGTTGATGGACGAGATAAGATCATTTACTAAGGTGTCCCCCTCAGGTGTATCAAGGTTAAGGGCGACGTCAGGGTCAGAGCCCTGAGCTGCGACGTCCGCCTCGTCCTCCAGAGAGTCCTCAAGCTGGGATCCCGAGCAGCGAGAGGAAGTCGGGGAAGAGTCCCAGCGAGCCCGCTTAGCCGGTCTAGGACTACGGTCCGGGCAGGAGTCCTCCGCCTGAGACCGAGGGGCCAACCTGGGAGCACGCTGCGGCGCGAACCGAGAGGGGCCTGGAGGCGACGAGCCAACAGGGGCCGGGGCCTGTGAAAGGTCCGGTCTGGACTGCAAAGCCTCTAGCAGCTTAGAAGACCATTTGTCCATAGACTGTGCAATAGATTGAGAAAGTGACTCAGAGAGTTTCTCAGCAAAAGAGGCGAACTCTGTCCCTGCAGCCTGGTCAGGGGGAGCAGGGGGGTCTACATGAGCCGAGGGGCCCACCAGTGTCCGAGGCTCCGGCTGAGCAAGCGAAACAGGGGTCGAGCATTGCTCACAGTGAGGGTAGGTGGAACCCGCAGGTAACATAGCCCCACAAGAGGTACAGGCCGCAAAAAAACCCTGTGCCTTAGCAGCTTTGCTCCTTGTGGACGACATGCTGTTGTCTCCTAGGAGAGTGATCACTGAGGGTATATGGGAAGGGGGTATACAGCCCGACCGAACAGATAGATATAGATATATACGTATCTAATCCGGCACCCTAGGGGGACCAGCACCGGGTGACCGGTGTGGCTTACCGACCGCTAACGAGCGGTGTGTGTCCTCCAGATTCCCTGCCTTGGATCTCCCGGAGCTGCAGAGCTGTTCACTGAGAATCCTCCACCGGCAGAATGCCAAAAAATGGCTGCCGGAGCTCTCAGGGGAGGAGTGGAGCCGTGGGCGGCGCCAGAAAAGTGCGGGAATCTGGGGTCCCCACAGTGATCAGTGAGGGGGGAGGAAACATGCAGGATGCTCCAGCCCTCATATCCGACGTCAGGTCGGTAATCCCGATTTTTGAGACTAGGCCGCGATGAAGCCGGGGACTAAATTTTAAACCGCGCGCGACAAGCAGGCACGGTCGGCGCGGAAGTCCACCGGCCTCCTGAATTCAGCAGCCGCCGCGGCTTCCGGGAAGAAGGTGCGCTCCCTGCACAGTCCCCTATGGGGACACAGAGTACCTTAGAGTTGCAGGGCCCGGTCCCTGAGGTTGAAGAGGCTCCGGTCCGGCAGGGTCCCACAGGGGCTGCGGATGGAGCACGGTCCCAGTAAATGGATGACCGCTTAGGATCCCACTTCTCCCAGAGCCGCATAAGGGATGGTGAAGGAGACGGCATGTGGCTCCAGCCTCTGTACCCGCAATGGGTACTTCAACCTTAACAACACCGCCGACGTAGTGGGGTGAGAAGGGAACATGCCGGGGGCCCCGTGGGGGCCCTCTTTTCTTCCAACCGACATAACTAAAATGAGAATGCATGAGTGGATGTGTGCCTCCTTCCACACAAAGCATAAAACTGAGGAGCCCGTGATCCATGGGAGGGTGTATAGGCAAAGGGGAGGGGTTACACTTTTTAAAGTGAAATACTTTGTGTGGCCTCCGGAGGCAGAAGCTATACACCCAATTGTCAATTGTCTGGGTCTCCCAATGGAGCGACAAAAAAAACAAAGACTCTACATGAGATGGAACACCTAAAAACCCTACCAAAACATTTCCAATTGTACCATAAATCTGACTCAAGCAAATTAATTATAAAGGCCATAGATCAGAGGTTAGAGGTGGTAACCTATTTAAGGTCCTTGCGCAACTTGAGTCACTTTATTTATAGATTGGACACAAGGACTCCTATTGGGCTCAATGAGAGCTTTGGCTGCTTTCTTTAATTGGGTATTTTTATGTGGTGTGAGAATGGGACTGTTTGTGTTAAAATTATTTTTAATAGTTTTTTTAGCCATAATTTAGAGGTCTGTATATGCTAAAACCATACCTGTGGTGGTCTGCAAATTTTGAGGTACTTCACTCGACCCGCTCAGTGACTTAGATGTTGACTTTGATTGGGTCTTTTCCCTGAATGAAGTGCCTATGAGAAAATAAGAAAAAAGATTATTACCTAAGAAAAGTGGAGAACAACATTGTACAACAATTTAATTATAGTTTGGATACAACTAATATTTAATACATTTACTCAATAATTTAGTTTTTTGCATTTCTTGATTTTGCTTGCCTTATGGCATGTCATTTTTAATTTTGAATATCATATTTCTGTTTACACAACTACATAAACACCATGCACTTTTTTGTTTGTCTATTGATTAGTGATGGACAGACCCGGACTGTAAAATTTAGGATCCGAGCGATTTTAAAAATACCCGAGTACCGGACCCGGGCCTGGAGTTCTCAGGGAACTCCGGATAAAGATCCGGAACCTTTGGAAATAAAAAATAAATAAAGGAAAATTAAATAAAATAAGATTAAAGCAGGCGCGTTATAACAATAGCAGCCCACAGCCACCCAGGATTGTCACATCCATTATATGTGACAATCCTGGCACTTTACCCGACTCTTCCCGATTGCACTGGTGCGGTGGCAATCAGGCTAATAAGGGGTTAATAACAGCTCACAGCTGCCACTAAGCTCTAGATTAGTAATAGCAGGGTCTATGAAAACCCTACCCCCATTACTAATCTGGAAGTGAAAATAAATAAACACAAACACAAAATAAGATAAAAACAATACCCTATTTCACTCCTTTATTAACCCCAAAAACACGCAGGTCTGTGGTAATCCACACGAGGGCCCATGACTATTCCAATTGCCTTTCTACACCGCCATCGGAGGCCCCGTAACGCGATCATGGGAAGCCGATGGTTGCCATGGTAGCACAGGGTTATGTGATGACTCCTGTCGCTATCATGACTCACATCCTGTTTTAGCCGGCTGGCTTTAACAGGACAGCAGCATTTCAGCTGAACAGAGCTCTGCCGCTCTGATCAGCAGAAATGAACAAGCGATCAGACGGCTAATCCTTACCCCTAGAGAGACTATTAAAATAAAAAAAAGTAAAAAAAAAGTTTTATACAATTAAAAAAACAACTAAAAGTTTAAATCATTCTCCATTCGCCCCACTAAAAATCAAAGGGTTAAAAAAATAAAAAATATACACTCATTTGGTATCGCAAAGTTCAGAAATGCCCAGTCTATCAAAATCTAAAATGAATCAATTAGATCGGTAGATGGCGTAGCCGTAAAAAAAATCCAACTGGCAAAGTTACGTTTTTTGGTCTTCGCAAATTTTCAGCAAAATGCAATACCAGGGAGTCAAAACGTAGCATCTGCGCAAAAATGGTACAGCTAAAAATGCAAACAAATAAGCCATCAGTGAGCCCCATATCCCGAAAAATGAGAACACTACAAGTTGCAGAAAATGGAATGCAGAAAAACATGCAGAAAAACATGTTTGGTATCAACGAACGCATACCAACCTGAAGTATCACACCCACCCATCAGTTTTACCATACAGTGAACACGGTGAATAAAGTACCCCATAAACCATTGTCCAATCACACTTTTTTGTAATTTTTCCGCACGTGGAAATTTTGTGCTGTTTTCCAGTACCATATATGGTAAAACTCATGGTTTCACTTAAAAGACCAATACGTCCTGCAAAAAACAAGCCCTCTTATGGCAAGATTGACGGGAAAAATAAAAAAGTTACGACTCTCGGAAAAAGGGGAGCAAAAAACAAAAACGGAAAAATCGTCCAGTGGTTAGGGGGTTAAAGGTGGGAGTCCGTGAGCACATCAGGGACATTGAGAAAACAAAGACTCTGCATGAGACGGAACACCTAAAAACCCTACCAAAACATTTCCAATTGTACCATAAATCTGACTCAAGCAAATTAAAGAAGTTGTCCGACATTAGCTTACCAAAAAATTTTGAGTTTATCTGTGCTGTATTGTCATATAAAACACCCCTATATTGTTATTTTTTATTTTCTAACTTTTGTTCCAGTTCAATTATCCCTTTATTCTCTGCAGTTCTGCAAAACCTCAGTTAGAGCTGGCACTGCCCGGCCTCAGTGTCCAGCCCCGTCCAATGCCCGCCCCCTGCACACACATTCCCTGTCAGTATTCTACCCCAGCACCTGATCTGTTATCACTCTAGCAATGAAAATAACAGCCCCACATCAGGCTCTGTGCCACACACACACACACACACACACACACACACACATCGGGCTCTGCGCCACACATATCAGGCTCTGCAACCCTCCCGGACACACACACACACACGGCGCTCTGTACCGACCTCCCCCTCACCATCGTTCTGTACCAACCCCTACCCCCATAGGGAAAACATGTAGGCTACATTCACATGACCGTTCCGTTTTTGCGGTACGCAAAAAATTGCCAATTTTTTCACGGATACATCCGTGTGTCATCCGTGTGCCTTCCGGACCACAAAAAACGGAAGCAGCAAGAAAGATAAATAGATGAGTAGATATAGAGATGAATAGATAGATATAGAGACAGAGAGATAGAGGGATGAATGAATGAACAGAGGGTTAGATAGATAGATAGATAGATAGATAGATAGATGAGAAAGACATATAATGTCCTACCCCCCTGCATATTCTAAGCTGGCACCCTTTAGTGACTTTCATGTGGCACTAAAGTGTGCTTAGCCTTGTATTTATCCAAAAAATAAATAAAAAATAATTAAAAAAAAAACAAACGACAATGGGTCCCCCATACTTTTGTAGCCAGCTAGGGTAAAGCAGATGGCTGCAGCCTGCAAACCACAGCTGGCAGCTTCAGCTTGGCTGGTAATAAAAAACAGAGGGCACCCCACGCTGTTATTTTAAATTAAATAAATAATTTAAAACAAAAAACATGGGGTCCCCCCAAATTGGATCACCAGCCAAGGTAAAGCAGACAGCTGTGGTCTGGTATTCTCAGACTAGGGAGGCCCACTGTTATTGGACACTCCCCAGCCTAAAAATAGCAGGCCACAGCCGCCCCAGAAGTGGCACATCCATTAGATGTGCCAATCCTGGTGCTTCGCCCCAACTCATCCCGTGCCCTGGTGCGGTGGCAAACGGGGTAATATATGGGGTTGATGCCAAATGTGTAATGTCACCTGGCATCAAGCCCTGGGATTAGTGATGTCACGCGTCAATCAGATATCCGACATCACAAACCCAGTCAGTAATAAAAAAATAGACAACAAAAAAAAAGTTTTATTTGAAAAAACACTCCTCAAAACATTCCCTCATTCACCAATTTATTCAAAAGAAAAACAAATCCAGGTCCAGCATAATCCAATAAGGGGGTCCCATGACAATCCATACCATAGTCAATGTCCCAGTCAATGAAGAACAGAATGTTCCTCATTGGCTGGGAGAGTAATGCAGTGACCTGAGCTAACATCAATAGCCCAGGTCACTGCAGGGGATGCCGAGCGCTGCTGTCAGGAGGTTAAATGAAATCATTACCTGCAGTGACGATCTTCGCTTCACTCCTGTCAGCGCTGTCCCTGACTTCTATGCCCGCCGCGTTCTCAGCAGTATCGCCCGAGACGTCACCGCTAGTGACGTGAGAACGCAGCGGCATAGAAGGCAGTGACAGCGCTGACAGGAGTGAAGCGAAGATTGTCACAGCAGGCAATGATGTCATCTAACATCCTGATGGCAGCGCTCGTTATTCCCGCGGCTGCCTGCGCTGCAATGTGAGAGGCTGCTGAGCCTGCAATGAAGGCAGCCGCGGGGCTGGAGCGGGACACAGACTGCACGGGCACTCCTGCTATCCTGAACAGGGGGCCTGGTGCTGGCGTTGACACCGTGGGCGGGGAGAGTACGGGGTGCGGAGGAATGTGTGGGAGGGTGCAGGGAAGAGGTGCGGGGACCCCACGCACTGTACTCGCCCAGCAGGGCGGCAACATGCTGTTCTAGATTTGCATGTCAACATGGTCCTGCCCATGTTGACATGAAATGACCGGAAGCAGCAAAATTGCGGCAAGAGCGATCACATGACCGCACTGAGCCGGGAAAAAAAGGCTGACAGCAGGGCAGGTAAGTGATCACTAGCTACTTACCTGCCCCAATGTAGCCCAATAGGGTAATAATGAAGAAAAGTCAAAATAAGCCGGATAACCCCTTTAATTATAAAGGCCATAGATCAGAGGTTAGAGGTGGTAATCTATTTAAGGCCCTTGCGCAACTTGAGTTATTGGATTTATAGATTGGACACAAGGACTACTATTGGGCTCAATGAGAGCTTTGACTGCTTTCTTTAATTGGGTATTTTTATGTGGTGAGAGAATGGGACTGTTTGTGTTAAATTATTTTTTAATTGTTTCTTTTTCTTTTTATCCATAATATAGAGATCTGTATATGCTAAAACCATACCTGAGGTGGTCTGCAAATTTTGAGGGACTTCACGCGACCCGCTCAGTGACTTAGATGTTGACTTTGATTGGGTCTTTTCCCTGAATGAAGTGCCTATGAGAAGAAGGGAATTTTGTTACTTACCGTAAATTCCTTTTCTTCTAGCTCCAATTGGGAGACCCAGACGATTGGGTGTATAGCTACTGCCTCCGGAGGCCACACAAAGTATTACACTAAAAAGTGTAAGGCCCCTCCCCTTCTGCATATACACCCCCCGTGGGATCACGGGCTCTCAGTTTTAGTGCAAAAGCAAGAAGGAGGAAAGCCAATAACTGGTTAAACAAATTCAATCCGAAGGAACATCAGAGAACTGAAACCATTCAACATGAACAACATGTGTACCCGAAAAACCAAAAAATCCCGAAGGAAAAAGGGCGGGTGCTGGGTCTCCCAATTGGAGCTAGAAGAAAAGGAATTTACGGTAAGTAACAAAATTCCCTTCTTCTTCGGCGCTCCATTGGGAGACCCAGACGATTGGGACGTCCAAAAGCAGTCCCTGGGTGGGTAAATTAATACCTCAAGTTAGGGCCGTAAAACAGCCCTTCCCTACATGGAGGCAACCGCCGCCTGCAGGACTCTTCTACCTAGGCTGGCATCCGCCTAAGCGTAGGCATGCACCTGATAATGCTTGGTGAAAGTGTGCAGACTCGACCAGGTAGCTGCTTGGCACACCTGCTGAGCCTTAGCCTGGTGCCGTAATGCCCAGGACGCACTCACGGCTCTGGTAGAATGGGCCTTCAGCCCTGATGGAACCGGAAGCCCAGCAGAACGGTAGGCTTCAAGGATTGGTTCCTTGATCCATCGAGCCAGGGTGGATTTGGAAGCCTGCGACCCTTTGCGCTGACCAGCGACAAGTACAAAGAGTGCATCCGAGCGGCGCAGGGGCGCCGTGCGGGAAATGTAGATTCTGAGCGCTCTCATCAGAACCAACAAATGCAAATCCAATTCATATCGCTGAACTGGATGAGGACAAAAGGAAGGTAAGGAGATATCCTGATTGAGATGAAAGGGGGATACCACCTTAGGGAGAAACCCCGGAATCAGGCGCAGCACTACCTTGTCTTGGTGAAACACCAGGAAGGGAGCTTTGGATGACCGCGCTGCTAGCCCGGACACTCTCTGAAGAGACGTGACCGCTACCAAAAAGGCCACTTTCTGTGAAAGTCGAGAAAGTGAAACATCCCTCAGAGGCTCAAAGGGTGGCTCCTGGAGAGCAATTAGTACCCTGTTCAGATCCCATGGGTCTAACGGCCTCTTGTACGGAGGGACAATGTGACAAACCCCCTGCAGGAACGTGCGTACCTAAGGAAGTCGTACTATGCGCTTCTGAAAGAATACAGACAGCGCTGGGACTCGTCCGTTAAGGGAGCCGAGCGACATACCTTTTCCCAAACCAGATTGCAGGAAGGAAGGAAAAGTAGGCAATGCAAATGTCCAGGGAGACACTCCCTGAGCAGAGCACTAAGATAAGAATATCTTCCACGTCTTGTGGTAGATCTTGGCAGACGTCGGCTTCCTAGCCCGTCTCATGGTGGCAATGACGTCTTGAGATAATCCTGAAGACGCTAGGATCCAGGACTCAATGGCCACACAGTCAGGTTCAGGGCCGTAGAATTCAGATGGAAAAAACGGCCCTTGGGACAGTAAGTCTGGCCGGTCTGGTAGTGCCCACGGTTGGCCAACCGTGAGATGCCACAGATGCGGTTACCACGACCTCCTCGGCCAGTCTGGGGCGCGAGGATGACGCGGCGGCAATCGGAGCTGATCTTGCGTAGCCCTCTGGGCAACAGTGCCAGAGGGGGAAACACATAGGGTAGCTGGAACTGCGACCAATCCTGAACTAAGGCGCCTGCCGCCAGAGCTCTTTGATCGTGAGACCGCGCCATGAAAATCGGGCCCTTGTTGTTGTGCCGAGACGCCATTAGGTCGACGTCCGGCCTCCCCCAGCGGCTACAGATTTCTTGAAACCCGTCCGGGTGCCGAGACCATTCCCCTGCGTCCATGCCCTGGCGACTGAGGAAGTCTGCTTCCCAGTTTTCTACGCCCGGGATGTGAACTGCGGATATGGTGTATGCTCTGTCTTCCACCCTCATCAGAATCCGCCGGACTTCCTGGGAAGCTTGTCGGCTGCGTGTTCCGCCTTGGTGGTTGATGTATGCCACCGCTGTGAAGTTGTCCGACTGAATTCGGATCTGTTTGCCTTCCAGCCTCTGCTGGAAGGCCAGAACATTGATCTGAAGGGTGGACTCCTCTGAAGAGAGTCCTTGCCCGTCTGAGAAAGGGGTACGTTCCTGTCTAAGGACGTCGATTTCCCATCCCATTGGCGAAGAATGTCCTATAGAAGTGGACGCAGATGAAACTGCGCGAAAGGGACTGCCTCTGCATGAGGCGCCTTAAGGGGTGTGACTGGCCTTGAAGGAGAGACTGCACCCCCGTCTGTAGTGAACGCTGTATGTCCAGCGGGAGCTGCACTATCGCTGAGAGAGTGTGAAGCTCCATGCCAAGATATGTCAGCGATTGGGTCGGTGTCAGATTTAACTTTGAAAGGTTTATGATCCACCCGAAACTGGAGAGTCTCCAGCGCCACGTTCAGGCTGTGTTGGCATGCCTCTTGAGAGGGTGCCTTGACAAGTAGATCGTCCAAGTAAGGGATCACAGAGTGACCCTGAGAGTGCAGGACTGCTACCACTGCTGCCATGACCTTGGTGAAAACCCGTGGGGCTGTCGCCAGACCTAAGGGCAGGTCTACGAACTGAAGATGCTCGTCTTCTATAACGAATCGCAGCAAACGCTGGTGCTCTGGAGCAATCGGCACGTGGAGATAAGCATCCTGATGTCTCTTGATGCTAGGAAATCTCCTTGAGACCTTGAGGCAATGACGGAGCGGAGGGATTCCATCCGGAACCGCCTGGTTTACACTGCTCTTTTGAGCAGTTTTAGGTCTAGAACGGAACGGAAGAGCCGTCCTTTTTTGGCACCACAACCAGATTGGAGTAAAAACCGTATCTTGTTCCTGAGGAGGAACAGGGATTACCACTCCTTCTGCCTGCAGAAGAGCATCGGCTCGGTCGGGAGGTGAGGAATTTCTGAAGATCTAGCCGGAGGACGAGAAAAGACCTCTATCCTGTACACGTGAGACAAAATGTCTCTCACCCACCGGTCTTTGACCTGTGGCAGCTAAATGTCGCCAAAGCGGGAGAGTCTGCCACCGACCGCGGATGCGGAGAGAGAGGGCTGAACGTCATGAGGAAACCGCCTTGGTAGCGGTTCCTCCGGCTGCCTTCCTTGGGCGTGATTGAGCCCGCCAGGAATCTGCGCCTCTCTGAGCCTTTTGAGTCCTTTTGGACGAGGACAATTGGGACCTGCCCGAGCCTGGGAAGGACCGAAAACTGTTGGGTGTTGTTTGATCTGGGCTGGTGTAAGGAAGAGTCCTTACCCTTGGACTGTTTAATGATATCATCCAATCGCTCACCAAACAGTCTGCCACCAGATAATGGCAAACTGGTTAAGCACTTTTTTGGAAGCAGAATCTGCATTCCTTTCCTCAACCACAAGGCTCTGCGTAAAACCACGGAGTTGGCGGACGCCACTGACGTACGGCTTGTAGTGCAGGACAGCATTAATAGCGGAAGTCGCAATGCAGACATTGCGAGGTTAAGGACGCCATCTGCGGCACAGATGTACATGTGACAGTGTCCACGTGCGCAAGACCAGCTGAAATAGCTTGGAATGCCCATACGGCTGCGAATGCCGGAGCAACCGACACGCCGATAGCTTCATAGACAGAATTCAACCAGAGGACCATCTGTCTGTCAATGGCATCTTTAAGTGAAGTCCCATCTTCCACTGCAACTATGGATCTAGCCGCAAGCCTGGAGATTGGGGAATCCACCTTTGGACACTGGGTCCAGCGCTTGACCACGTCAGGGGGAAAAAGGATAACGTGTATCCTTAATACGATTGGAGAACGCTTATCTGGATAAGTGTGGTGTTTCCGGATCGCTTCTCTGAAGTCAGAGTGGCCAGAAAAGTACTCAATATACGCTTGAGATACTGAAAAGGGATTTCTCCTGCTGTGAAGCTGACTCCTCCACCGGAGGAGCTGAGGGAGAAATAGCCAACATTCCATTGATGGATGCTAGAAGATCCTTCACTATGGCGTCACCATCCGGTGTATCCGGATTGAGAGCGGTCTCAGGATCAGAGTCCTGATCAGCTACGTCGGCCTCATCATACAGAGAGTCCTGCTGGGACCCTAACCAGTGATGAAGCCGAGTGCCGCTCCCAGCGAGCTCGCTTAGGCTGTCTGGGACTGTCGTCCGTGTCAGAGCCTGCGCCCTGGGATGCATGGGACCCCCCCGGAGCACTGATTTGTTCCAAATGAGGGTGGCCAGGGAGCATTGTATCAACATTGCCCATGGTCCGTCTGGACTGCAAAGTCTCTAAGATGTTAGTCACAGTCATAGACAATCTATCAGCCGAAACTGCAACTCCGTCCCTGTCCCTGGACAGGGTTCACCGGTGGTTCCTTTGGCCACCTCTAGCAGAGACCCCGGCTGACCAAGTGATACAGGGGAGCATTGCACACAATGGGGACAGTGGAACCTGCCGTGTGGAACAGTATCACGTGCAGTACAAGCAGCATAGAAAGCCTGTGCCTTGGCACCCTTGCTTTTTTGCTGCTGATGTCTAGCCATCTAGAAGTATATAGCCAAGAATAGCGACCGTACAGTGCAATGTATAGCATACAAGCAGAAAGTACAAATGAACACTTCAGCACATGCAGTACAAGCAGCATAGAAAACCTGTGCCTTAGCACCCTTGCTTTTTTGCTGCTGTTGTCTAGCCATCTAGGAGTATATAGCCAAGAATAGCGACCGTACAGTGCAGTGTATATCATACCAGCATGAAGTACAAATGAACACTTCAGCACATGCAATACAAGCAGCCTAGAAAGCCTGTGCCCTAGCACCCTTGCTTTTTGCTGCTGTAGTCTAGCCATCTAGGCATAAAGTACAAATGTACAAATGACATTAGTGGGGTCAGCACTTCAGGTGCCGCTTACCGCCCGCACAAAAGCGGGAATGTGGTTGCCCGAATCCTGTGACTGGTTGCCCAGAGCTTGTCTCCCTTCTCCAGCCCAGACTGAGTGCAGGAATGGCTGCCGGCGTCCTGTGAAGAGGGGCGGGCCGTGGACGTGCCCCAGACAAGAGCGGGAAACTGGCGTCCCACTGTGTCCAGTGAAGGGGGCTGGAGAATGCAAAGCAGACTCCAGCTCTCGGCGCTGACTTTCTGTACAGCGTCCCGCCCCTCTCCTGACTGGCAGGGCTGGGGGCGGGAACGAAGCGAAAACTAGGCCGCAAAGCCGGGGACTCGAGTATAAGCGCGGCCGTCCTATGTGCACGGCCAGCGCGGAAGTCCCCGGCGCACCACAAGTCCCAGCCGCGCCACAGTGTAAAACACCCCGCAGCGGCCGGCGCGGCAGTTTCTAATACATAAATTCACTCAGCTAAGCTGCAGTGAATAATAGCACAAGCGCTCCGCGCTGTTGTCCCCGGCGCACTAGCACTCCCAGCAATGCTGGCGTGTGTGTGCGCGATGTGTACGAGGACACAGAGTACCTTAATGTAGCAGGGCCCTGTCCCTGACGATATCCAGCTCCATATCCAGCAGGTTCTCCGGGTCTGTGGATGGAGCCCGGTCTCAGTGCCTGGAGACCGGTAAGATCCCACTTCACCAGAGCCCCGAGGGGGGATGGGGAAGGAAAGCAGCATGTGGGCTCCAGCCTCCGTACCCGCAGTGGGTACCTCAACCTTAACAAACACCGCCGACAAAAGTGGGGTGAGAAGGGAGCATGCTGGGGGCCCCATATGGGCCCACTTTTCTTCCAACCGACATAGTCAGCAGCTGCTGCTGACTAAAAACAGTGGAGCTATGCGTGGATGTCTGACCTCCTTCGCACAAAGCATGAAAACTGGGAGCTCGTGATCCCACGGGGGGTGTATATGCAGAAGGGGAGGGGCCTTACACTTTTTAGTGTAATACTTTGTGTGGCCTCCGGAGGCAGTAGCTATACACCCAATCGTCTGGGTCTCCCAATGGAGCGCCGAAGAAAATAAGAAAAACGATTATTATCTAAGAAAAGTGGAGAAAAACATTGTACAACAATTTAATTATAGTTAGGATACAACTAATATTTAATACATTTACTCAATAATTTAGTTTTTTGCATTTCTTGATTTTGTTTGCCTTATGGCATGTCATTTTTAATTTTGCATATAATATTTCTGTTTACACAACAACATGAACACTATGCACATTTTTTGTTTGTCTATTGATTAGTGATGGACAGACCCGGACTGTAAAATTTAGAATCCGAGAGGTTTTAAAAATACCCGAGTACCGGACCCGGGCCTGGAGTTCTCAGGGAACTCCGGATAATGATCCGGAACCTTTGGAAATAAAAAAAGGAAAAATAAAGAAAATAAGAATAAAGCAGGCGCGTTATAACAATAGCAGCCCACAGCCACTCAGGATTGTCACATCCATTAGATGTGACAATCCTGGCACTTTACCCGATTCTTCCCGAATCCCCTGGTGCGGTGGCAATCAGGCTAATAAGGGGTTAATAACAGCTCACATCTGCCACTAAGCCCTAGATTAGCAATGGCAGGGTCTATGAAAACCCTACCCCCATTACTAATCTGTAAGTGAAAATAAATAAACACAAACACAAAATAAGATAAAAACAACACCCTCTTTCACTCCTTTATTAACCCCAAAAACACCCAGGTCTAATGTAATCCACACGAGGTCCCATAACGATTCCAGCTCTGCTACATCTGAAGTGACAGCGCGTGGGCATAGAATATGACCACCCGCTGTGATCTTAAGGCAGAGAATGAGTCGCAGCGATGTGTGGTGACGTAAATTAGGTTATTTGCGGTCACAGCTGGAGCTGCCCATTGTCATCCACCTATGATCGCAGATAACCTGACCTCAGGTGACCTCATTGAACTGAGTGACCACTACTATCCATAAAAGTGGCGTAATACTTTGGCAAAATTACTCCCAGAAATAAAATGTGAGTCAGAAATAGATTCAGGCATCTTCCGCATGCTGTTGCCATTCAGTTTCAACAATTTTCCATCAATTGCAATATTTTTACAGCCCTCGCAGGCCTATTTCCAAGGTCCTCTAGAAAATTATTCGAGTTTCCCATTGACTTGGATTGGGTTCGTTATTCGGTATGAATACACAAATGTAGAAATTATTGGATTTGAACATTCCGTACCAGAATATTTTAGCATTCGCCCATATCTAGTCATCACTAATGATAATTTTAAGGATGTCTAAAACTGATCAACTGGGAAAAGGTTGTTGCATTACTCGTAAATCAAATGCCATGTCCTTCTTCAATTTGTCCAATTATTAATACCAGGTTTTGGTTAAAATGAGGCTACCATTTCAAGGTTCATTTTTCATCAAGGAGAAACTACGCTGAAAATCTATCTTTTGAATCATGAGCATTGAATATTTTTTTGGTATGGTATCAGAGGACTCAGAAGGAAAAATGTATGTAACAAAATTAAAACATTGTCATCCATTTGGCTTATCCCTAATCTATTAATTTTACACTAGGTGGTAAGATAGATGACATCTTTATTATCTGGAGGGGTACCGGTGCTGAACTGCAGAGCTTCATGACTTGGTTGAACAATAACCCATATAACATCAAACTAACCTATAAGGCAGATCGGGAGGCAATTGTTTTTCTGGACTATAATATAAAAATGGGGTACCAGACAGAAACGGGTTCTCCACGGGTACAATTATTATCAACAAGTAAGAGGGAAGAATCTTTTTCCTCACAGATACATTTCATCTCCAAGTTAACAGTCAGAGGGGGGCGATCAGGCAGATCTTGAACAAACACTGGTCGTTACTGAAGACCGACCAGAGTTTGAACGACGTTTTACTCATTGCCCACTCTTACCTGTTAGAAGGGGGAAAAGCCTAAAGGATATGCTGGTGAAGAACCATTACGTACCTAGGGTGGTATCTCGCTTTGAGAAAGGGAGTCCCAAATTTGGTTGTTTTCCTTTTGTCTGCCCAGAGATGTTGTCAACTTGGGATGGACCTAAAGAGTATAAAATAAAAAGTTGCAAATCATACAGTAAAAGTCACGTTATCTATTATGCAGTATGTGACTGTAGCCTAATTTATATTGGGTTAACATCAAGGGAACAACGAGTCCGCACGAGGGAACATGTTAGGGACATAATTGCGGTGTGTGATGTTGTGGATCTTGATTCCCTGAGGATGATCCAGAGACATTTCAAGCTGCGCCATGACTGTGGTCCCACAGGATTGAAAATTTGTGGTATCGCAAGGTCCATTTAGAATCTAGGGGTATATATATATACACACATATTACTATATGAATTTTGTCTCTGCATGATATAGGGACATTAGAAAATCTTTTAAGGACTATACATGGTCATATTCTTTAGGCTAAGGCTGATTCTCCTTATGTTTGGATGATTTTCTTACCACCCTGGTCGTGCCCTTTCACTTGCCAGTAGTAGATATGGTCTCGTTGGGTGCGCATGTGCGGGGCTGCCTCAGCATGAGTCCCCGCCAAAGGAGCTTCCTTAGAAGGATGCATGGGTTAACTGACGTTAGTGGAAGTATTCTTCCGATCCACGCTTCCCCTGGAATGACTGGATGAGGCGGACTCTATGTGCAGCGTCCCACCCCCTGCACGCGCCCAAACAGCGACGATCTCGCCCAAGACACCACATAATAAAACATGCACATTACACTTTCCTCAAGCGAGGAAGCCAGGTGAGAAACGCGTGTCAGGGCTACTCAAAACATCCAGTTATAAGTGCACTTTATAGGTGAGTCCGGATCACGATGATTCATGGCTGTTAGCTCTATCGGTAATAGTAATGGTAGCCTTTGAGGCTTAGGCTGCGTTACATGGGTGATATTTTTGTGTTGTTATAGCGCCACCAGGTGGCCATCTGTATTAGTACATGCAGTGGTACCTGCAATGTATTTCAATGACCCCGATCCTGCTGTACCGGAAGTCGCCGGACCCTGATAGACAGAATCCTGTTTTTTGTACTGAGCATGCCCAGAAAGCAGCTTGGCATGGTCAATACAGAAATTTCCCTCTCTCTCAGACAGAAGACCAGGATCGTGAAGGGGTGAGAGGGAGTAATAAAGATGGCGTCCCTAAGTGTGTCTGTGTATTTATTTCTAATAAAGTGTCTGTGTATTTTTTTCTAATAAAGTATTTTTTCTGTGTGATGTCTTATTTTTAACCCTTTATTGGAGATTCTTAATGGCCGGGTCAAACTTGGCCTGACATTAGCAATCTCAGGCTTTATACCAGCAGGTAAAACAAAGCTGGTATTAACCCCTTATTACCCAACGTGCCACCCGGCACCAGGGCCGCTGGGAGAGATGTTGGACACAACGCCAGAAGATAGCGCTTTTAAGAAAGCGCCATATTCTGGGGCGACTGTTGACTGCAATTCGCAGCGGGGGGGCCAAGAAAGCTTGGGCCACCCTGCACTGCATATTCCCATCCCCAGCTGCCTAGTTGTACCTGGCTCGTCACAAAAATTGGCCGAAGCCCATGTCGTTTTTTGTTTTTTTTTAATTATTTCATGAAATTCATGAAATACTTAAAAAATGGCTTCCCTGTATTTTTGGTTCCCAACCGGGTACAAATAGGCAGCTGGGGGTTGGGGGCAGCGCGTACCTGCTTGCTGTACCTGGCTAGCATACAAAAACAGGGTGAAGCTGTCTTTTTTTTTTAGTTTTTGGGCAAAAAACGTTAAAAAAAGGGCTTCCCTGGATTTTCCATTGCCAGTGAAGGTCATATAAGCAGTGGGGGTTAGCAGCCAGTAGCTGCTTGGGTTACCTTAGCAATAGAAAATGCAGCGGGAGTCCACACATTTTATTTTTTTTACCCCCTAACCCTAGAGTTAGGGTTATGTGTTTGGGGTTTTTGTTTATTTTTTAATGAATTTAAAAAAAAAAAATACTCATGGGCTACCGAGAACCCGAGCATTTTAGTGCTCACTCATCCCTACTTCTAACCATTCTGCCAGCAGATCAAGTAATCTGATCAGCTGACTCCAGTGTTGGCCGATTACTTCTTCTGGGTCCCCCTGCATCCATCGCAGCGTGTGCTGCCTGTGAGGTCAGCTGAATTCGGCCGACACTGGAGTCAGCTGATCTGAACTCTGTTGAACTCCAGCCCGAACACTCTGCGATGGATGCAGGGGGACACAGAAAGTAATCGGCCAACACTGGAGTCAGCTGATCTGAACTCAGCTGAACTCATGACCACACAGCCCGAACATGGTCACACGTGATCGGCAGCAGGCAGTGATTGCTGTTAACCTGCATCCATCACAGCGTGTGCGGGCTGTGAGATCAGGAGTTCATCTTATTCCCGATCAGCTGACTCCAGTGCCAGCCGATAAATTCTGTGTTCCCCTTCATCCATCACAAGTAGAAGTAGAAGCATACAATAAAATAACAATTGCGGTTGCATGCGTTGCACATTCAATCCACAGGATCCGGTCATATGCGGTTTGCATCCTGTAAAATGTGAAAGTAGCCTTACAGCTGGAGCAGGAAGAAGAAAGACAAGATGGCAGACTTACTTTGGGAGCTTACAGGAAGAAATCGCACAGACCAATTTTTGGGGCTCCACTCAAGGGGATCTGGGGCTGAGAAAAAAAGGAGACCGTCAGCTGATGATGAAATAGCTAGCAAAGTTATTGATCATTATCTCAAACCCACTGCCTCCTCTCTCTAGTCCGGCATTTCCTCTCTGCGGCGATCGCCATCCTCCTTCTTCTGAGGCCCATGTGCATGACGCGTCGTACATCATGCTCACTAGCTGGCATTGAGGTCCTGCGCAGGCGCACTTTGATCTGCCCTGCTCAAAGCAGATCCATGTATTGTAGTGCATATGCGTAAGAGATCTTTAACCCCTTAACAATCTGGTGGCTATCATGATAGCACAGGGTCATGTGATGACTCCTGTAGCTCACATGACTCAGGTCCTGTAAGAAAAAGCCAAATACTGGCTGTTACAAGAGATGATAATTTCTCCGAGTCTAAATTGTGCTGCTCTGATTGGGATAAATAAATGAGTGATCAGACAGCTGATCCTAATAGCCCCCTAGGGGTACTAGTCAAATTTAAAAAAAAATTTAAGAAAAAGTTTTGAAAAAGTAAAAAAAAGTAAAAACACCTAAAAGTTCAAATCATCCCTCTTTTGCCCCACTGAAAAATAAAGGGTTAAAAAAAAATATATTCACACATTTGGTATCGCTGTCTTCAGCCCAAATATATATCAAAATATAAAATCATTTGTTCTGTTTGGTAAACGGCGTAGCAGCAAAAAAATTCCAAATGCCAAAATTACGCTTTTTGGTTGCCACAAATTTTAAGCAAAATGCAATAACAGGCAATGAAAACATAGCATCTGCGCAAAAATGATACTGTTAAAAACGTCAGCTCGAGATACAAAAAATAGCCATCACTGAGCCATAGATTTAAAAAAATGAGAACGCTATGGGTCTCAGAAAATGGCGCACAACGTCTGTCACTTTTTTCGGACAAACTTCTGATTATTTTCTTAACACCTTAGATAAAAGTAAACCTATTCATGTTTGGTGTCTACAAACTTGCAGTAACCTCAGGCATCACAGCAGCACATCAGGTTTACCATATAGTGAACACAGTGAATAAAATCTCTCAAAAACAATAGAGCAATCACACTTTTTTTTTTTAATTTCTCCACATTTGGAATTTTTTTGCCATTTTACAGTACACTGCATGGTAAAACTCACGGTTTCATTTAAAATTACAGCTCATTGTGCAAAAAATGAGCCCTCACATGACCACATTGACTGAAAAATAAAAAAAAGAGAATTTTGTTACTTACCGTAAATTCTTTTTCTTATAGTTCCGTATTGGGAGACCCAGACCATGGGTGTTTAGCTTCTGCCTCCGGAGGACACACAAAGTACTACACTTAAAAGTGTAGCTCCTCCCTCTGAGCTTATACACCCCCTGGTAGCCAGTCCTAGCCAGTTTAGTGCAAAAGCTGAAGGAGAATAGCCACTCACAAGTAGAACCGAGTAAGAACCGGAACAACCGGAGACTCTGTCCACGACAACAGCCGGTCATAACACACGGAACAAGAAAATTGCCAACAGGCAACAGGGAGGGAGCTGGGTCTCCCAATACGGAACTAAAAGAAAAAGAATTTACGGTAAGTAACAAAATTCTCTTTTTCTTTATCGTTCCTTTGGGAGACCCAGACCATGGGACGTTCCAAAGCAGTCCCTGGGTGGGAAAAATAGAAAAAAACTAAGAAGTAGGCGGAGCCTAACTTCACAAGTGGGCGACAGCCGCCTGAAGGATGCGTCTGCCCAAGCTCGCATCTGCCGAAGCATGAGCATGCACTTGGTACTGCTTCGAAAAGGTATGCAGGCTAGTCCAAGTGGCAGCCTGACAGACTTGTTGAGCCGTAGCCTGGTGCCTAAAAGCCCAAGAGGCACCGACAGCTCTGGTCGAGTGTGCTTTGATCCCCGGCGGGGGAGGCACCTGAGTACTCTAGTAGGCGTCCGAAATGATCGATCTAATCCAACGGGCCAAGGTCGGCTTAGAAGCAGAGAGACCCTTGCGCCGCCCTGTGGTTAGCACAAAAAGAGAGGTCCACCGCCTAAGCGCAGCGGTGCGAGCCACTTAAATCCGGAGAGCACGCACCAGATCTAGAGTATGCAGCGCTTTCTCAAAGCGATGAACAGGGGCTGGACAGAAGGAAGGCAAGGAAATATTAGGCAAAGAGAGAAAAAAGGAACCGCACTCACCGGTAATTGCTGTGAAGTATTCAGGTTTATTTCATGGTCGGAGGATACATGCTTCGGCGTAACAGGGAGGGAATGAGGATGGTTAGCACAAAAAAGACTACGGCCGTTTCGCCCCTGTAGGTGGGGCTTCGACGGGTCTTACCAGCCCCACCTACAGGGGCGAAACGGCCGTAGTCTTTTTTGTGCTAACCATCCTCATTCCCTCCCTGTTACGCCGAAGCATGTATCCTCCGACCATGAAATAAACCTGAATACTTCACAGCAATTACCGGTGAGTGCGGTTCCTTTTTTCTCTCTTTGCCTAATGTTTCATGCTCTGATGCTTTTGGAACAAGCACCCCGTAGCTGTATTCAGTATAGTCCGACCTGATAGTTTTCTCCTGCCACAGCAGAGATCAAATAGCACTGTGTGTGCCTCCTGCAACTAGCCGCTGATTGTTTAATGTGGACAGTCCTCAGTGAAAGTAGTGCCCCGCAAATCCTCCTTGCTATGAAGGCAAGGAAATATCCTGGTTAAGGTGGAAGGGAGAGACCACCTTAGGAAGAAAGTCCGGGGTCGGACGGAGAACTACCTTGTCTTGGTGAAAAACCAAAAAAGGTGACTCCGAGGAGAGCGCAGCCAAATCAGAGACTCTCCTGAGAGAAGTTATGGCAACTAGAAAGGCCACCTTTTGAGAAAGACGATACAAAGAAACCTCCCTAAGAGGCTCAAAGGGGGTTTCTGCAATACCGTGAGGACCAAGTTAAGGTCCCAGGGATCCAAGGGCCGCCGATAAGGCGGAATGATGTGAGACGCACCTTGCATGAAGGTGCGGATCTGAGCCAGCCGGGCAAGACGCCGCTGGAACAGCACTGATAGAGCTGAGACTTGTCCCTTGAGAGAGTTGAGGGACAGTCCTAGCTGCAGACCGGACTGTAAAAAAGACAGAAGGGTCGGCAACGAGAATGGCCAAGGAGAATGGCCGGAAGAGCGACACCAGGACAGGAAAATTTTCCAAGTCCTGTGATAGATCTTGACGGAGGAAGCCTTACGGGCCCGAGTCATAGTGGAGATGACTTCAGGAGGAATACCAGAAGCCGTCAAAATCCAGGACTCAAGAGCCACGCCGTCAATTTGAGTGCCGCAGAATTCGGGCGGAAAAATGGACCTTGCGAGAGCAGGTCTGGACGGTCCGGAAGATGCCACGGCATCTCCACGGACAGTTGGAGCAGGTCCGGATACCAAGCTCGCCTGGGCCAGTCCGGTGCAATGAGGATGACTCGACGGCCCTCTATTCTGATCTTGCGCAGGACTCTGGGCAAGAGAGCTAGAGGGGGAAACACGTAGGACAGACGAAACTGGGACCAGTCTTGAACCAGAGCGTCCGCGGTGAAGGCCTGAGGATCGTGGGAGCGAGCCACATAAACCGGAACCTTGTTGTTGTGACAGGATGCCATTAGGTCCACGTCCGGAGTACATCACTTGCGGCAGATTGACTGAAACACTGCCGGGTGCAGGGACCACTCGCCACCGTCCACGGATTGACGGCTGAGATAATCTGCCTCCCAGTTTTCTACGCCAGGGATGTGGACTGCGGATATGGTGGACTTGGAGTCCTCCGCCCATTGAAGAATGCGTTGGACCTCCAACATTGCCAGGCGGCTGCGTGTCCCGCCTTGGTGATTGATGTAGGCAACCGCTGTCGCGTTGTCTGACTGGACTTGAATGTGCCTGCCCGCCAACAGGTGGTGAAAGGCTAGGAGAGCTAGAACCACAGCTCTGGTTTCCAGCACATTGATTGAAAGGGCTGACTCGGACGGAGTCTAAGTGCCCTGCGCTCTGTGGTGGAGATGTACCGCTCCCCAGCCGGATAGGCTGGCATCCGTGGTGAGAATCACCCAGGACGGAGCCAGGAAGGAGCGCCCTTGGGACAGGGAGAGGGATCGAAGCAACCACTGAAGAGAGCTCCTGGTCCGTGGCGACAGAGCCACTAACCTCTGTAAGGAGGAAGGCCGCTTGTCCCAACAGCGGAGAATGTCCAGCTGCAGAGGACGCAGATGGAACTGGGCAAAGGGAACCGCCTCCATGGAAGCCACCATTTGACCCAGCACCTGCATCAGGCGCCTGAGGGAATAACGGCGGGGCCTCAGGAGAGAGCGCACCGCTAGCCGGAGAGACTGCTGTTTGATTAAGGGCAACTTCACAAGTGCCGGCAAAGTCTCGAACTGCATCCCTAGGTACGTGAGACTCTGAGTCGGAGTCAGAGTGGATTTGGGAAGATTGACAATCCACCCGAATTGGGCTAGGGTGGCGAGAGTGAGCGAAACACTCCGCTGACAGTCTGCGTTGGATGGACCCTTGACCAGAAGGTCGTCCAGATAAGGAAGCACTGCTAACCCCTGGAGGTGCAGGACCGCAATCACTGCCGCCATGACCTTGGTGAATACCCGAGGGGCCGTGGCTAACCCGAAGGGGAGAGCCACGAATTGGAAATGATCCTCTCCTATCGCAAAACGTAACCAACGCTGATGTGACACTGCGATTGGCACATGTAGATAGGCATCTCTGATGTCGATGGATGCCAGGAAATCCCCTTGGGTCATAGAGGCAATGACTGATCGCAGAGACTCCATGCGAAAATGCCGCACCCGGACATGCTTGTTGAGAAGCTTGAGATCCAGGATGGGCCGGAAGGTACCGTCCTTTTTTGGAACTAGGAAGAGATTTGAGTAAAAACCTCTGAACCGTTCCTGAGCGGGAACTGGGACAATCACTCCGTTTGCCTGCAAGGACGCCACGGCCTGCGAGAAGGCAGCGGCCTTGGAGTTGAGAGAAAAAATCTGTTTGGAGGGCTGGAAGAGAATTCTATCCTGTAGCCGTGAGATATGATGTCTCTCACCCACTGATCGGAGACTTGCTTTAACCAAGCGTCGCCAAAGTGGGAGAGCCTGCCACCGACTAAGGACATGGCTGGAGCGGGCCGAGAGTCATGAGGAAGCTGCCTTAGTGGCAGAACCTCCTGCGGTCTTCTACGGACGCGCTTTTGGGCGCCAATTGGATTTCTGATCCTTGGCTGAGTTAGCGGTCGAGGCGGAAGGCTTAAAGGATGACCAGTTGGAGGAACGAAAGGAACGAAACCTCGATTGATTCCTACCCTGGGCGGGTTTCCTGGTCTTGGTTTGTGGCATGGAAGTACTCTTCCCGCCAGTAGCTTCTTTAATGATTTCATCCAGCTGTTCACCAAACAGCCGTGACCCAGCAAAAGGGAGCCCAGCAAGAAACTTCTTGGAAGAAGCATCTGCCTTCCACTCTCGAAGCCACAAAATCCTGCGGATAACAAGAGAATTAGCTGAAGCCACCGCAGTGCGGTGAGCAGCCTCTAGCATGGCAGACATGGCATAAGATGAAAAGGCTGAAGCCTGAGCAGTTAAGGTAACCATCTCAGGCATAGATTCCTTGGTGAGGGAATGCATCTCCTCTAGAGAAGCAGAGATGGCTTTGAGAGCCCACACTGCTGCAAAAGTCGGGAAAAACGCGGCCCCCACAGCTTCATACACAGATTTGGCCAGAAGGTCAATCTGACGGTCAGTGGAATCCTTAAGTGAGGTGCCGTCAGCCACCGACACAACGGTCCGGGCTGATAGCCTAGACACCGGAGGGTCTACCTTTGGGGAGTGAGACCACTCCTTGACCACCTCAGGTGGAAATGGAAACCGGTCATCACAACCACGCTTTGGAAAGCGTTTGTCAGGGCAGGCCCTGGGTTTGGTCACAGCGGTCTGAAAACTGGAGTGGTTAAAGAACACACTCTTCACTCTCTTAGGCGAGGTAAACTGATGTTTTTCTGCCAAAGAGAGTTGCTCCTCTGACACTGGCGGATTGAGATCCAGCACAGAATTAATAGAAGCAATCAAATCACTAAGATCTGAGTCACCCTCAGAGAAATCGATGGGATTCATAGCCTCCGAGCCCCCAGTGAGGGCATCCTCCTCATCTTGAGAGTCAGCTCTTGAGACAGAGCCGTGGGATGGGCAGGGGGAGGAAACCCTGCGCCTTCTCTTAGAAGGACGGGGTCTGAGATCAGATGATGAATCCTCCGTGAGCTCTGATGGACGGAGGTCAGAGGATAGGAGTCCTCTGTCAAGAGTATTAGAGGCACCCTGTGAGGGGGGCTGATGCATATTCATCAAAGTCCTGGACAAAAGTCCCATGGACTCAGCAAATGGCTGGGATATGGACCTAGAAAAGGACTCTACCCAGGCCGGGGGTTAAATCACAGGTGCAGCAGCAGCCTGAGAGACCACTTGGGGTGAGACTCCAGGCTGTGGCACCGCCAAGTTAGAGCAACCATCACAGTGTGGATAAATGCTCGGCTCAGGCAGCAGGAGCTTACATGCAGTGCATGCAGAATAAAGCTTTGGAGCCTTGCTCCTTGTGTGAGACATGCTGCTGGAGTGGGGGATTTGCAGAGAATGAACCCCAGGGAGAATATACAGAGGTCCACAATCGGAGACCGGCTGTGGCTTACCAGACCGCTGAGCGCGGTGTTGTGTGCCCTCCAGATCCCGAAGCTCGGTCCCCCAGAGCGCAGCACCTCAGCAGAGATGCAGAATGCAGGATGTCCCAGAGCAGAGTGAACTCTGCCTGAGAAATGGCCGCCGGAGCGAAGAGAGGGGGCGGGACTAGGGCGCTCCTATAAAAGAGCGAGAACTGGAGGGCTATAGAGACCTGCCGGGAAGGAGGGACGCCCCAGCAGTGGGGAGTGTCCCTCCCCTGTGTAGAACGGCCGCCGGGAGGAGCCGAACCTGTCCCTCTGCATGAGTGACATGCGAGGGCAGGAAAACGAAACTAGGCCTCCGGCGAAGCCGGGGCCTAAATTTAAGCGGCGAGGCCGACAAGCAGGCACCATCGGCGCGGTTCTCGGGCAAAAGCTGGAGAACCCGCCGGAAAAGTTAAAAACAATCACATACAGCATACTCTCCCCTTACAATAAAGAACCGGGACCCCCAACAAAAACGTCTCAGGTACTTAGCTGCTGAGACGCAGGGCCATGTCCCTGGGGATGAGTGCTCCGGTCCAACAGAATCCTCAAGGGGCTGTGGATGGAGACCGGACTCCTGCCAGGCATGGAGACCGTGCTGGCTCCCACTTCAAGCCAGAGCCCAGAAGGGATGGTGAAGGAGCGCGGCATGTAAGGCTTCAGCCTTGTAAATCAACATTAACAACACCGCCGACACAGTGGGGTGAGAAGGGACATGCCGGAAGTCCAGACATGGACCCGCTTTTCTTCAAACTCTTTCCAAAAATCAAACAATCAGATGAGAATGCATGTGTGGATGTATGACCTCCTGAACACAAAGCGATAAACTGGCTAGGACTGGCTACCAGGGGGTGTATAAGCTCAGAGGGAGGAGCTACACTTTTAAGTGTAGTACTTTGTGTGTCCTCCGGAGGCAGAAGCTAAACACCCATGGTCTGGGTCTCCCAAAGGAACGTTAAAGAAAGTTACGTCTGTCAGAAGAATGGCAAACCCCCCACAAATAACGGAAAGTGTAAAGTCGGCCAGTCGTGAAGGGGTTAACCTTTCCTCGCGCCTGCACATTACAGTACTTTGATCAGCAGGGCAGATGAATGCGCCTGCGCAGGACCGCAATGTCGGCTCGTGTGGATGACATAGACACATCATCCACACCGGACTGGGAAGAAGGAGGCCGAAGATCGCAGCAGAGAGGATGCGTCAGACCTAAAAGAGGAGGCACCGCACTGGAGAGCTGCGACACCCATTGGACTGGACCCACCCTAGGTGAGTATTATAAAAGTACTTTTTCCGTTTTACAGGCTCTTATATACAGTATTTTGGAATGCTGTATATAAGAACTCAGTGGTATTGGACACAGCTTGTAGTCCCCAAATCTGGTGACAGATTCCCATTAAAAAATCGGAAGGAACACAAACTTACACAATAAATCACCAACATATTTGTGCTTCTAAGAGCGTGATTTATTACGCCCAGTATCCATGCCAGAAAATCTACATAGGAATGACCACAAGGGACTTAACCTCTTACAGACATTGGACGTACTGGGTACATCGTAGATAATGGCGGTGTAATCATCGTCGGCTGCTGCAGTAAACCGGCACCGATTTCCGCACATATATGCTGATCTGAACAGCAGACATGTGTACCTTACAAGCAAGGGTGGATCCACGATTCACCCATGCCTTTTAATCCCTTAGACCGCGCTGTCAAATACTGACAGCGCAATGTAAATGTCCATGGCAGGGAAATTTCCTTTCCTCGACGCCATCGGAGTCCCCGTGACGCGATCACGGGAATCCGATGGTTGCCATGGTAGCACAGGGTTATGTCATGACTCATGTCGCTATCATGACTCACATCCTGTTACAGCCGGCTGCTTGTAACAGGACAGCAGCATTTCAGCTGATCAGCAGAAATGAACAAGCGATCAGACAACTAATCCTTACCCCTAGGGGGACTATTAAAATAAAAAAAAATTAAAAAAAAGTTTTAAAGAATTAAAAAAACCCACTAAAAATTTAAATCACTCCCCATTCGCCCCACTAAAAATCAAAGGGTTAAAAAAATAATAAATATACACTCATTTGGTATCACAGAGTTAAAAAATGCCCAGTCTATCAAAATCTAAAATGAATTAACATGATCGGTAGACGGCGTAGCCGTAAAAAAAAATTCCAACCGGCAAAGTTAAGTTTTTTGGTCTTCGCAAATTTTGAGCAAAATGCAATACCAGGGAGTCAAAACGTAGCATCTGCGCAAAAATGGTTCAGCTAAAAATGCAAACAAATAAGCCATCAGTGAGCCCCATATCCCGAAAAATGAGAACACTACAAGTTGCAGAAAATGGCGCTGAAAGTGCTCCAATTTTTTGGACAAACCTTTTTTTAACCCCTTAGATAAAAGTAAACCTAAACATGTTTAGTATCAACGAACTCATACCAACCTGAAGTATCACACCCACCCATCAGTTTTACCATACAGTGAACACGGTGAATAAAGTACCCCATAAACCATTGTCCAATCACACTTTTTTGTAATTTTTCCGCACGTGGAAATTTTTTGCTGTTTTCCAGTACCATATATGTTAAAACTCATGGTTTCACTTAAAAAACCAATACGTCCCGCAAAAACAAGACCTCTTATGGCAAGATTGACGGGAAAAATAAAAAAGTTACGACTCTCGGAAAAAGGGGAGCAAAAAACAAAAACGGAAAAATCGTCCACGGGTTAGAGGGTTAAAGGTGTGAGTCCGTGAGCACATCAGGGACATTGAGAAAACAAAGACTCTACATGAGATGGAACACCTAAAAACCCTACCAAAACATTTCCAATTGTACCATAAATCTGACTCAAGCAAATTAATTATAAAGGCCATAGATCAGAGGTTAGAGGTGGTAACCTATTTAAGGCCCTTGCGCAACTTGAGTCACTTTATTTATAGATTGGACACAAGGACTCCTATTGGGCTCAATGAGAGCTTTGGCTGCTTTCTTTAATTGGGTATTTTTATGTGGTGTGAGAATGGGACTGTTTGTGTTAAAATTATTTTTAATAGTTTTTTTATCCATAATTTAGAGGTCTGTATATGCTAAAACCATACCTGTGGTGGTCTGCAAATTTTGAGGTACTTCACTCGACCCGCTCAGTGACTTAGATGTTGACTTTGATTGGGTCTTTTCCCTGAATGAAGTGCCTATGAGAAAATAAGAAAAAAGATTATCTAAGAAAAGTGGAGAACAACATTGTACAACAATTTAATTATAGTTTGGATACAACTAATATTTAATACATTTACTCAATAATTTAGTTTTTTGCATTTCTTGATTTTGCTTGCCTTATGGCATGTCATTTTTAATTTTGAATATCATATTTCTGTTTACACAACTACATAAACACCATGCACTTTTTTATTTGTCTATTGATTAGTGACGGACAGACCCGGACAGTAAAATTTAAGCTGGTGTCACACTAAACGACAGCGACAACGACGTCGCTGTTACGTCACCATTTTCGGTGACGTAACAGCGACCTTGTAAGTCGCTGTTATGATCGCTGCTTAGCTGTCAAACACAGCAGAAGCAGCGATCATAACGTCGCTGTGCTACATGTTCAGAGAGCAGGGAGCCGCGCTTAGCGCTGGCTCCTTGCTCTCCTGCAGCACACATCGGGTTAATTAACCCGATGTGTGCTGCAGCTACATGTCACAGTTCAGAGAGCAGGGAGCCGCGCTTAGCGCTGGCTCCTTGCTCTCCTGCAGCACACATCGGGTTAATTAACCCGATGTGTGCTGCAGCTACATGTCACAGTGCAGAGAGCAGGGAGCCGCGTGCACTGCTTAGCGCTGGCTCCTTGCTACAGTATACATCGGGTTAATTACCCGATGCATACTGCAGCCACATGTCACAGTGCAGGAGCCGGCGCTGGCAGCAAGAGCGGAGGCTGGTAACCAGCGTAAACATCGGGTAACCAGGGAAAGGTCTTCCCTTGGTTACCCGATGTTTACGCTGGTTACAGCTTACCGCAGCTGCCAGTGCCGGCTCCTGATCGCTTCATTTCGTCGCTCTCTCGCTGTCACACACAGCGATGTGTGTGTCACAGCGGGAGAGTGACGACCAAAAAATGAAGCTGGACATTCAGCAACGACCGGCGACCTCACAGCAGGGGCCAGGTCGTTGCTGGATGTCACACACAGCGACAGCGACGGGACGTCGCTGCAACGTCACAGAAAATGGTGACGTAGCAGCGACGTCGTTGTCGTCGTCGTTATGTGTGACACCAGCTTTAGGATCCGAGCGATTTTAAAAATACCCGAGTACCGGACCCGGGCCTGGAGTTCTCAGGGAACTCCGGATAATGATCCGGAACCTTTGGAAATAAAAAATAAATAAAGGAAAATTAAATAAAATAAGATTAAAGCAGGCGCGTTATAACAATAGCAGCCCACAGCAACCCAGGATTGTCACATCCATTATATGTGACAATCCTGGCACTTTACCCGGCTCTTCCCGATTGCACTGGTGCAGTAGCAATCAGGCTAATAAGGGGTTAATAACAGCTCACAGCTGCCACTAAGCTCTAGATTAGTAATGGCAGGGTCTATGAAAACCCTACCCCCATTACTAATCTGGAAGTGAAAAGAAATAAACACAAACACAAAATAAGATAAAAACAATACCCTATTTCACTCCTTTATTAACCCCAAAAACACGCAGGTCTGTGGTAATCCACACGAGGGCCAATGACTATTCCAATTGCCTTTCTACACCGCCATCGGAGGCCCCGTAACGCGATCATGGGAAGCCGATGGTTGCCATGGTAGCACAGGGTTATGTGATGACTCCTGTCGCTATCATGACTCACATCCTGCTACAGCCGGCTGGCTTTAACAGGACAGCAGCATTTCAGCTGATCAGAGCTCTGCCGCTCTGATCAGCAGAAATGAACAAGCGATCAGACGGCTAATCCTTACCCCTAGAGAGACTATTAAAATAAAAAAATAGTAAAAAAAAAGGTTTATAGAATTAAAAAAACAACTAAAAGTTTAAATCATTCTCCATTCGCCCCACTAAAAATCAAAGGGTTAAAAAAATAATAAATATACACTCATTTGGTATCGCAGAGTTCAGAAATGCCCAGTCTATCAAAATCTAAAATGAATCAATTAGATCGGTAGATGGCGTAGCCGTAAAAAAAAATCCAACTGGCAAAGTTACGTTTTTTGGTCTTCGCAAATTTTCAGCAAAATGCAATACCAGGGAGTCAAAACGTAGCATCTGCGCAAAAATGGTACAGCTAAAAATGCAAACAAATAAGCCATCAGTGAGCCCCATATCCCGAAAAATGAGAACACTACAAGTTGCAGAAAATGCCGCAGAAAGTGCTCCAATTTTTTGGACAAACCTTTTTTTAACCCCTTATATAAAAGTAAACCTAAACATGTTTGGTATCAACGAACTCATACCAACCTGAAGTATCACACCCACCCATCAGTTTTACCATACAGTGAACACGGTGAATAAAGTACCCCATAAACCATTGTCCAATCACACTTTTTTGTAATTTTTCCGCACATGGAAATTTTGTGCTGTTTTCCAGTACCATATATGGTAAAACTCATGGTTTCACTTAAAAGACCAATACGTCCCGCAAAAAACAAGCCCTCTTATGGCAAGATTGACGGGAAAAATAAAAAACTTACGACTCTCGGAAAAAGGGGAGCAAAAAACAAAAACGGAAAAATCGTCCAGTGGTTAGGGGGTTAAAGGTGGGATTCCGTGAGCCCATCAGGGACATTGAGAAAACAAAGACTCTGCATGAGACGGAACACCTAAAAACCCTACCAAAACATTTTCAATTGTACCATAAATCTGACTCAAGCAAATTAAAGGAGTTGTCCGACATGACGTTGGCATAGTGGAGTCCTGGTGACCCCTTAACTGCTACCATACCCCCTAATACTTAACCCCTTATTGAAATGACCACAGACACATAGTTGGATAAAATGGCCACAGCAGCCTTTTATTTAACATAACTTATAAAAAAACATTTATAAAACAGGGGGTTGTGGTCCTCGAAGCTCAAACAATCTGGTGATCACCCAATACTCCAATCCTACCTTCCCCCTCAAACCCCATTACTCCCAGCCGCAACCACAAACTCGGGAGCACCAAACAAATATGAGGGGAAAGGGTTAAACCACCAAACCGGGAACCGACCCCACCAAGCCGATGTTCCCCCCATGATCACCAGACCACTCCCCAAACCAGTAATTAACGGGGGGGATTCCACCTCCATTGGGACCCCCCAATCCAATTTTCACCAACTTCGAGGACCCCACCCCCACCACCCCTGCCACTATGACCCAGACAAACAAAACAAAATAAAACAAAACAAAACAAAAGGGGAGGGTGGGCGGGACAACTACTTCAGCTGCAGCCGCAGCAATGCCTGGCTTTTCCCCGCTCCCAACCTAACGGTCCCTAAACCCCCACCCCTTTTCCCTCTTCACCCTATCCCCCCTAGCCACGTCATGCCGGCCTCCACCTACCCCCTGGGGAGGGGGTGGAGGTTCCAGCCGGGCACTTGACGTTGGCATAGTGGAGTCCTGGTGACCCCTTAACTGCTACCATACCCCCTAATACTTAACCCCTTATTGAAATGACCACAGACACATAGTTGGATAAAATGGCCACAGCAGCCTTTTATTTAACATAACTTATAAAAAACATTTATAAAACAGGGGGTTGTGGTCCTCGAAGCTCAAACAATCTGGTGATCACCCAATACTCCAATCCTACCTTCCCCCTCAAACCCCATTACTCCCAGCCGCAACCACAAACTCGGGAGCACCAAACAAATATGAGGGGAAAGGGTTAAACCACCAAACCGGGAACCGACCCCACCAAGCCGATGTTCCCCCCATGATCACCAGACCACTCCCCAAACCAGTAATTAACGGGGGGGATTCCACCTCCATTGGGACCCCCCAATCCAATTTTCACCAACTTCGAGGACCCCACCCCCACCACCACAACGAGAGCGTTTTAACCCCCTCAAACGCTCGAGACCCCCCCTCTACCGGGCAATGCCATGGCCCGCTCAATACCCTCCTGAATTCCCAAAGACCACAAATCTGTCCCCACTGCATTCAGGTGAACCCCATCTGCCAACCAGTAATCCTGATCCACCGCCTCCAACTCAAAATGACGGACCGCCACCCCCCCATTCCTCACTACAAAACCCGAAATGGCCCGATTGATTTTTATACGGGTCTTATTCAGCCTTTCAACTGACCGAGCCCTACGCCATGTCCGCCTCGGGACAATCTCTGACCAGACCGTCCGAAGTCCTGGTACAGCCACCCACAGCCGAAGCAAATCATGTTTTATATCCCTAATCAACTCCCGGCCCGCCACCATTCCCACATCATTCCCCCCAACGTGCAGGACCAGAATATCCGGCGCCCGGTCCAATCGCATTGCCCTGTGCACCTCGGGCAACACCCGCATCCACCGCATGCCCCGGATACCCAACCACCGGAGTACCGCCACATTTCGTGCAAAGCCCAGCTGACGACCCTCCGATCGGATGTCTGCCCGGATCGCTGCCCAGTGCACAAAGGAGTGGCCCAATATCCAGACCAAAAGGGAAAAGTCCCCTGCAAAGGAAGACAACAAAAACATTACAGTACCATACCATAACACAACAAATCCAAAACTCCCCACCTCATAAGCCATGCTAAGGGCGCACATAACTCAAATATCTCCTGGATTCCCACCGACCTATCCTCCGTACTATCTCCGGACTCAACCCGCACACAGCCGCCTCAGTTGCCGCTCCAATCCTAAAAGAATGAGGCGCATAACAACCGGGATCCAAGCCAAGACCTTCCACACACCTCCGGAAAACTGCCCGAAACTGATAATTCGACAAGAAAGAACCATCCTCATGACAAAGCAACGGCCCATCTTCCCGCGGTCGCAACCCCCGAAACTCCCGCAAACACCGCACCGGACACATTGCCGATTCCGCCACCATCCCCAGTAACACCCGCCGTCCTCTGCCGGATTGATCCGTCTTGGACCTCCGGAGCCAAAATTCCACGCTGGTGTCAAATAAAAGAACATCTCGCGCCTGAATCCCCCCGGAACCTTGCCGACTAACCGCCACCAATTCCCCAATCCGGAGCGCCCCGAAAAACGCAAACGAAAACGCCAGCCGAAACAAAATAACCTCAAAAACAGACGAACACACCGCACTCAGGTGGGCCCCCAATCGCTCCAAGAGAGCAAAAGACACTGGCCTCCTTCTATCCCCACAACTCTGCCCCCGGCGAAACCCCCTCAACGCCTGCCGCACCAAAAAGTTTTTTGTCAAATCCGGCCTATTCCGCAACTTAAACCCAAAGGCCAGGCCCGCCACCACCCGACCCACCTTCGCCTGGGACCAACCCCATGCCGACCACCGCCCAATCCACAAGAGTAACACGCCTACCTGATCCTCCACCGACCGAATCAAACCAAAAGACTGCACCCAAAACTCCCATTGCTGCCACGCCTGCTGATAAGCCGTCCAGGTCGCCTCAGCCAACGATCCTCTGATCAAATGTCCAACTGCCCTCATACCACACTCCAAAGTTCGGGAGGGCACTGCAATCCCACGGCCATCGCCCCCGGCGCCAATTCCCTGAAGCGATCCCACTGGAAACGAGAGAGAGCATCAGCAATAGAGTTCAACACCCCCGGCACATGCGACGCAGACACACAAGCATTGATAGACAAACAGGCCAGCACTAATCTCCGCAAAACTTTAATCACCGGAGGGGAATTGGCCGAGATATTGTTAATTGCTAACACGACCCCCATGTTATCACAGTAAAACCGCACCCGCCTGTTCCGAAAATGCTCCTGCCACAGAGTCACTGCCACCAAAATAGGAAAGATTTCCAACAGCACCAAATTCTTCACCAGCCCTGCCGACCGCCAAACCTCCGGCCATCCCTCTGCACACCACTCTCCTCCAAAATAAGCCCCAAAACCCTGACCCCCAGATGCATCAGTAAACAAGTCCAACTCCGAATTACCCACTAGAGGCTCCATGAAGAGGGACCGCCCGTTATAGTCCGCCAAAAAACGCCCCCACACCTCTAAATCCGCCTTGACGTCGGCCGACAGACGCACAAAATGATGAGGCACTAGCACCCCCGCAGTGGCCATCGCAAGCCGCCGTGAAAAAATCCGCCCCATCGGCATCACCCGACACGCAAAATTGAGTCTGCCCAGCAACGATTGCACCTCCCTCAGGGAAAGCTTTTTGACCCTCAGTGCCCTCGCTACCTGCTCCCTGAGAGCGACCACCTTATCCGCCGGTAACCGAAACTCCCACTTGTCCGAATCAATAACAATGCCAAGAAAAGAAATACATGTCCCCGGACCCTCTGTCTTCCCCGGCGCCAACGGGACTCCAAAACGCTGAGCTACCCACTCGATCGTTGCAAGCAAACTCTGGCAAACCCCCGCATCCCCTGGACCAACACAGAAAAAAATCGTCTAAATAGTGAATAACAGACTGCAAACCCGAAACATCCCTAACCACCCACTCCAAAAAGGAACTAAATGCCTCAAACAATGAACAGGACAACGAGCATCCCATGGGCAGGCATCTGTCAACAAAATAATTCCCTTCCCAAAAACAGCCGAGCAAGCGGACACTGTCCGGATGAACCGGCAACAACCGAAATGCGGATTCAATGTCCGTCTTAGCCATCAGAGCCCCCCGTCCACACCGCCGCACCCAGGCCGCCGCTTCATCAAACGACGTATACACCACCGAGCATAGCTCAGGATCTATACCATCATTCACCGATCCCCCCCCCCCGCGGGTAAGATAAGTGGTGAATCAGCCGAAACTTATTCGCCTCCTTCTTCGGCACCACCCCCAACGGTGAAACCACCAGATCCGGAAAAGGCGGGGACCGAAACGGCCCCGCCATACGCCCCAAAGACACCTCTTTTTCCAACTTCTCCCGTACCACCTCCGGATGCTGGCTTGCCGACTGTAAATTCTTAAAACACCCCTGCCCCGGACCTGCTCCCGAAGGAATGCGAAAACCGAATTGAAAACCCTTCGCTAGCAACTCTGCCTCCTCCCTCCTAGGAAACCTATTTAGGTAAGGGAGCATCTCTCGAAGCTTCACTGGAGTCTCCCCCTTTTGAATTACCAGGCCCCCCCTTGACCCTGCTACGTCGGAAACACTTTGACGCCCCGTGATTGGTGCCGCTACAGTGTGAGCAGTGGTGTTTAAACTTACACTGCTCCCCAAACTTGCACTGGCCCTCATTGAAGAGCCAGCAAAGTCCTGATTTCTGCGATCCCTGTTGACCTCCGGCTCCCCCGCCGGCCTGCTGGCCGTACCGCCCCCCAGCCTGGCCGGAAGCCCCGGCCGCCCCTGGAAAGGATTGCCCATACCGAGTCGGTGCCATGACCCGCAACCAGAGCCCAATATCCTTCTGGTCCCATCTTATGGATGGCCGAATGGCTTTCCGCTGACGAAACTGTTCGTCGTACCGCAACCAGGCCTGCCCCCCATACACCCTATAAGCTTCCCCTATAGAATCCAAATAGCAGAAAAGGTGCGAACAGTTGTCCGGCGCCTTTTCCCCTATTACACTGGCTAAAATTGCAAACGCTTGCAGCCAGTTTGTGAACGTCTGAGGGATCAACCGCCACCGCCGCTTCTCCTCATCCTCTTTTTTGTTGTCGTCTTTCTTGGGCTTGTCCAAATTAAATTTCTCTAACGGCAACAAAGAGAAGATTTCCACATAATCATCCCTCCAAATTTTTTCCCTAACTTCCTTCTTTAAATGCGAGCCCAGCGGCCCCTCAAAACACACATAAACCTCCCCCCTTGCCTTATCATCCAAATGAATCCGATCCTTGTCTTTTTCCGTCTGCACAGAAACCGACACTGGATCGGACCCCCGCCGTACCTCCGCCGCACTCGCCGCCGCCACCCCCACACCCGGGACCCCGGATCCCACCCACGCCGACGCACAACTTCCGACACTCCCGCTCCCCTCCAGCCGCGCCAACAACTGCCTTACTTCCGACAAAACCTCCACAACCCCTAGTGACCCCGGCGGCGCCGCCTGCCCCTGAGCCGTCCCAGCCCCAGCCGGACCCACTGCACTACCTAACACATCATTAGTCAAAGAAGACAAACAAGACACAGAGCTGTACTCACCAAGCTGCGCAGGAGCTGTGATCCCGCCAGCCGTCACTCCAGAATCCTGCCGTCCAGCCGTCACTGGCCCCGTGTCCCTCTCCTGTCTGACGTCCTCCACTGGTCCGATCGGCGAAGGGAACCTCGGATCGGTCGGTCCCGAGCCCAATCCAGGTGGTCCACGCACCGCCGCTCCTGGATCCCGACCACCAGGCTGCTGTTGAGACCCAGAGCAGTCCTGCCCTGGCCCGCCGACCTCCTGCCAGGGATCCCGCCGTCCGTCCTGCGTGTCCCGTGCCGACCAGCCAGGCCGCCCGACCGGAACATCGCCAGTGCGGCCCGCCGCAGCCTCCAGGTCCTCCTGACGCCAGGTAGCAGCAGGCCCCTCCCCCCTATCGGGCCGAGGCCTGCTAACCACCGCCGACCTCAGCCGCGGACGTGAATTCCTCCCGGCCCGGAGGGGGCTCCCAAGGCTGGACACCCCCCCCACCGCCGGAGGGTCCCTAATGGGGCTTCTCCGCTGCCGCTGAGGCCCCGCAGGCACTGCACTGGGCAGCCCCGACTCTAACCGCGGCCTGCGAGCAGGCCGCGCCTGCCCTGTGGCCCGCCCGGAACCGCCGGGAGAGAGACGCTCCGGAGGCCTGGACCGACGGCATGGCCGCTCCCTGATAGCCGGAGAGACCTCCGCGGCCGGCCCCGGAGCCCCCCCCGACCGCCGACCGCAACGAGCGGGCCGCGCCTGCGGCCTGGCCGGGGGAGCCGCACCCGACACCACGCCACCAGCCAGCACTGACCGCAGCTGCTCCTCCAGCCAGCCGGATGGATGGCGCCGGGCCGCCCCCCGCAGCTCCTCCAACAGACCGTCCATGGTAGGTGAAACGGTCACTTTTTTTTTTTTTTTTTTCTTTTGACAGCAGTGTCTGTGACGCCAGACAACTACTTCAGCTGCAGCCGCAGCAATGCCTGGCTTTTCCCCGCTCCCAACCTAACGGTCCCTAAACCCCCACCCCTTTTCCCTCTTCACCCTATCCCCCCTAGCCACGTCATGCCGGCCTCCACCTACCCCCTGGGGAGGGGGTGGAGGTTCCAGCCGGGCACTTTAGCTTACCAAAAAATGTTGAGTTTATCTGTGCTGTATTGTCATGTAAAACACCCCTACATTGTTATTTTTTGTTTTCTAACTTTTGTTCCTATTGAATCATCCCTTTATTCTCTGCAGTTCTTTGTTTACATTTTGCTCCAGCAAACTGACCACTTCCTGTGCAAAACCTCAGTCAGAGCTGGCACTGCCCGGCCTCAGTGTCCAGCCCTGTCCCCTGCCCGCCCCCTGCACACACATTCCCTGTCAGTATTCTACCCCAGCACCTGATCTGTTATCACTCTAGCAATGAAAATAACAGCCCCACATCGGGCTCTGCGCCACACACACACACACACACACACACACACACACACAACGCATGCACGCACACATCGGGCTCTGCGCCACACACACACACATCGGGCTCTGCGCCACACACATACACACACACACAAACACACACACATCGGGCTCTGCGCCACACACATCAGGCTCTGCAACCCTCCCCCACACACACACACACACACACAAACACACACACACACAAACACACACACGACGCTCTGTAGCGACCTCCCCCTCACCATCGTTCTGTACCGACCCCTACCCCCATAGGGAACACATGTAGGCTACATTCACATGACCGTTCCATTTTTGCGGTCCGCAAAAAATGGCCAATTTTTTCACGGATACATCCGTGTCCTCCTTCTTTTTGCGGACCGCAAAAAACGGAAGCAGCAAGAAAGATAAATAGATGAGTAGATATAGAGATGAATAGATAGATATAGAGACAGAGAGATAGAGGGATGAATGAATGAACAGAGGGTTAGACAGATAGATAGACAGATAGATAGATAAATAGATAGATAGATAGATACATAGATAGATAGATGAGAAAGACATATAATGTCCTACCCCCCTGCATATTCTAAGCTGGCACCCTTTAGTGACTTTCATGTGGCACTAAAGTGTGCTTAGCCTTGCATTTATCCAAAAAATAAATAAAAAATAATTTAAAAAAAACATACTTTTGTAGCCAGCTAGGGTAAAGCAGATGGTTGCAGCCTGCAAACCACAGCTGGCAGCTTCACCTTGGCTGGTAATCCAAAACAGAGGGCACCCCACGCTGTTATTTTAAATTAAATAAATAGTTTAAAATAAAAAACATGGGGTCCCCCCCAAATTGGATCACCAGCCAAGTTAAAGCAGACAGCTGTGGTCTGGTATTCTCAGACTAGGGAGGCCCACTGTTATTGGACACTCCCCAGCCTAAAAATAGCAGGCCACAGCCGCCCCAGAAGTGGCACATCCATTAGATGTGCCAATCCTGGTGCTTCGCCCCAACTCACCAACTCATCCCGTGCCCTGGTGCGGTGGCAAACGGGGTAATATATGGGGTTGATGACAAATGTGTAATGTCACCTGGCATCAAGCCCTGGGGTTAGTGATGTCACGCGTCTATCAGATATCCGACATCACAAACCCAGTCAGTAATAAAAAAAAAAAAAAAAAAAAATAGTTTTATTTGAAAAGAAGGGAATTTTGTTACTTACCGTAAATTCCTTTTCTTCTAGCTCCTATTGGGAGACCCAGACGATTGGGTGTATAGCTACTGCCTCCGGAGGCCACACAAAGCATTACACTAAAAAGTGTAAGGCCCCTCCCCTTCTGGCTATACACCCCCCGTGGGATCACGGGATGCTCAGTTTTAGTGCTAAAGCAAGAAGGAGGAAAGCCAATAACTGGTTTAAACAAATTCACTCCGAAGTAACATCGGAGAACTGAAAACCGTTCAACATGAACAACATGTGTATCCAAAAAACCCCAAAAATCCCGAAGGACAACAGGGCGGGTGCTGGGTCTCCCAATAGGAGCTAGAAGAAAAGGAATTTACGGTAAGTAACAAAATTCCCTTCTTCTTCGGCGCTCCATTGGGAGACCCAGACGATTGGGACGTCCAAAAGCAGTCCCTGGGTGGGTAAAGAAATACCTCACGTTAGAGCTGCAAGACAGCCCTCCCCTATGGGGAGGCAACTGCCGCCTGCAGGACTCTTCTACCTAGGCTGGCGTCCGCCGAAGCATAGGTATGCACCTGATAATGTTTGGTGAAAGTGTGCAGACTCGACCAGGTAGCTGCCTGGCACACCTGTTGAGCCGTAGCCTGGTGTCGTAATGCCCAGGACGCACCCACGGCTCTGGTTGAGTGGGCCTTTAGCCCTGAAGGAACCGGAAGCCCAGCAGAACGGTAGGCTTCAAGAATTGGTTCTTTGATCCATCGAGCCAGGGTGGCTTTGGAAGCCTGCGACCCTTTGCGCTTACCAGCGACAAGGACAAAGAGTGCATCCGAGCGGCGCAGGGGCGCCGTGCGGGAAATGTAGATTCTGAGTGCTCTCACCAGATCTAACAAATGTAAATCCTTCTCATACCGATGAACTGCATGAAGACAAAAGGAAGGCAAGGAGATATCCTGATTTAGATGAAAAGAGGATACCACCTTAGGGAGAAACTCCTGAATGGGGCGCAGCACTACCTTGTCCTGGTGGAAGACCAGGAAAGGAGCCTTGGATGACAGCGCTGCTAGCTCAGACACTCTCCGAAGAGATGTGATCGCTACCAGAAAAGCCACTTTCTGCGATAGTCGAGAAAGTGAAACATCCCTCAGAGGCTCGAAGGGCGGCTTCTGGAGGGCAACTAGTACCCTGTTCAGATCCCATGGATCTAACGGCCGCTTGTACGGGGGTACGATATGACAAACCCCCTGCAGGAACGTGCGCACCTTAGAAAGTCGTGCTAGACGCTTCTGAAAAAAGACGGATAGCGCCGAGACTTGCCCTTTAAGGGAGCCGAGCGACAAACCTTTTTCTAACCCAGATTGCAGGAAAGAAAGAAAAGTAGGCAATGCAAATGGTCAGGGAGACACTCCCTGAGCAGAGCACCAGGATAAGAATATCTTCCACGTTCTGTGGTAGATCTTAGCAGACGTGGGCTTCCTAGCCTGTCTCATGGTGGCAACGACCCCTTGGGATAATCCTGAAGACGCTAGGATCCAGGACTCAATGGCCACACAGTCAGGTTCAGGGCCGCAGAATTCCGATGGAAAAACGGCCCTTGGGACAGTAAGTCTGGTCGGTCTGGTAGTGCCCACGGTTGGCCGACCGTGAGATGCCACAGATCCGGGTACCACGACCTCCTCGGCCAGTCTGGAGCGACGAGTATGACGCGGCTGCAATCGGATCTGATCTTGCGTAGCACTCTGGGCAAGAGTGCCAGAGGTGGAAACACATAAGGGAGCCGGAACTGCGACCAATCTTGCACCAAGGCGTCTACCGCCAGAGCCCTTTGATCGCGAGACCGCGCCATGAAGGTCGGGACCTTGTTGTTGTGCCGAGACGCCATTAAGTCGACGTCCGGCACCCCCCAGTGGCAACAGATTTCCTGAAACACGTCCGGGTGAAGGGACCACTCCCCTGCGTCCATACCCTGGCGACTGAGGAAGTCTGCTTCCCAGTTTTCCACGCCCGGGATGTGAACCGCGGATATGGTGGATGCTCTGTCCTCCACCCACATCAGAATCCGCCGGACTTCCTGGAAGGCTTGCCGACTGCGTGTCCCTCCTTGGTGGTTGATGTATGCCACCGCTGTGGAGTTGTCCGACTGAATTCGGATCTGCTTTCCTTCCAGCCACTGTTGGAAGGCTAGTAAGGCCAGATACACTGCCCTGATTTCCAGAACATTGATCTGAAGGGTGGACTCCTGCTGAGTCCACGTACCCTGAGCCCTGTTGTGGAGAAAAACTGCTCCCCACCCTGACAGACTCGCGTCTGTCGTGACTACTGCCCAGGATGGGGGTAGGAAGGATCTTCCCTGTGATAATGAGGTGGGAAGAAGCCACCATTGCAGAGAGTCCTTGGCCGTCTGGGAAAGGGAGACTTCCCTGTCCAGGGATGTTGACTTTCCGTCCCATTGGCGGAGAATGTCCCACTGAAGTGGGCGCAGATGAAACTGCGCAAACGGGACTGCCTCCATTGCTGCCACCATCTTCCCTAGGAAGTGCATGAGGCGCCTTAAGGGGTGCGACTGACCTTGAAGGAGAGACTGCACCCCTGTCTGTAGTGACCGCTGCTTGTCCAGCGGAAGCTTCACTATCGCTGAGAGAGTATGAAACTCCATGCCAAGATACGTTAGTGATTGGGTCGGTGACAGATTGGACTTTGAAAAGTTGATGATCCACCCGAAAGTCTGGAGAGTCTCCAGCGCAACATTCAGGCTGAGTTGGCATGCCTCTTGAGAGGGTGCTTTTACAAGCAGATCGTCTAAGTAAGGGATCACCGAGTGTCCCTGAGAGTGCAAGATTGCTACCACTGCCGCCATGACCTTGGTGAAAACCCGTGGGGCTGTCGCCAGACCAAATGGCAGAGCTACGAATTGAAGATGGTCGTCTCCTATCACGAAACGTAGAAAGCGTTGGTGCTCTGTAGCAATCGGCACGTGGAGATAAGCATCTTTGATGTCTATCGATACAAGGAAATCTCCTTGAGACATTGAGGCAATGACAGAGCGGAGGGATTCCATCCGGAACCGCCTGGCGTTCACATGCTTGTTGAGCAGTTTTAGGTCCAGAACAGGACGGAATGAGCCGTCCTTTTTTGGCACCACAAAGAGATTGGAGTAAAAACCTTGCCCTTGTTCGGGATGTGGGGAAGTTCTGAAGAACCGAGACGGAGGACGAGAACTGAATTCTATCCTGTACCCGTGAGACAAAATGTCTGTTACCCACCGGTCCTTGACCTGTGGCAGCCAAATGTCGCAAAAGCGGGAGAGCCTGCCACCGACCGAGGATGCGGAGAGAGGAGGCCGAAAGTCATGAGGCAGCCGGCTTGGAAGCGGTTCCTCCGGTTGCTTTCTTGGGGCGTGAGTGAGCCCGCCAGGCATCTGAGCTCCTTTGCTCCTTCTGAGTCCCTTTGGACGAGGAGAATTGGGGCTTGCCCGAGCCTCGAAAGGACCGAAACCTCGACTGCCACTTCCTCTGTTGAGGTTTGCTTGATCTGGGCTGGGGTAAGGAGGAGTCCTTACCCTTGGACTGTTTAATGATTTCAGCCAATTGCTCACCAAACAGTCTGTCTCCAGATAGTGGCAAGCTGGTTAAACATTTCTTGGAAGCAGAATCTGCTTTCCATTCCTTTAACCACAAGGCTCTGCGCAAAACCACAGAGTTGGCGGACGCCATTGAGGTACGGCTCGTAGAGTCCAGTACCGCATTGATAGCGTAGGTCGCAAACGCAGACATTTGCGTAGTTAAGGACGCCACTCGCGGCACTGCTGGACGTATGATAGAGTCCACCTGTGCCAGACCAGCGGAAATAGCTTGGAGTGCCCACACGGCCGCGAATGCTGGAGCAAACGACGCGCCGATAGCTTCATAGACAGATTTCAACCAAAGGTCCATCTGTCTGTCATTGGCATCTTTAAGTGAAGCCCCATCCTCCACTGCAACTATGGATCTAGCCGCAAGCCTGGATATTGGGGGATCCACCTTTGGACACTGGGTCCAGCGTTTGACCACGTCAGGGGGAAAGGGATAACGTGTATCCTTAAGACGTTTGGAGAAACGCTTGTCTGGATAAGCATGATGTTTCTGGACTGATTCTCTGAAGTCAGAGTGGTCCAGAAAAGTACTCAATTTACGCTTGGGATACCGGAAATGGAACTTCTCCTGCTGTGCAGCTGCCTCCTCTGCTGAAGGGGCTGGGGGAGAAATATCCAACAGTCTATTGATGGCCGCTATAAGGTCATTTACCATAGCGTCACCATCAGGGGTATCTAGATTGAGAGCGGTGTCAGGATTAGATTCCTGATCACCCACCTCTGCCTCCTCATACAGAGACTCTTCTCGCTGAGACCCTGACCAGTGTGATGACGTCGAGGGTCTTTCCCAGCGAGCCCGCTTAGGCTGCCTGGGACTCTCATCCGAGTCAGAGTCTTCAGCCTGTGATGCCTGGGACCCCCTTGAAGTACGGATTAGTTCCAACTGAGGGGGACCGGGGAGCATAGACACAGCCGTGTCCATGGTCTGAGTAACTGGCCTGGACTGCAAGGTCTCCAGGATTTTTGTCATAGTCACAGACATCTTATCAGCAAAAATTGCAAATTCTGTCCCCGTCACCGGGGCAGGGTTCACAGGCGTCTCTGCCTGGGCCACTACTACCATAGACTCTGGCTGCCGAAGTGGCACAGGGATTGAACATTGCACACAATGGGGGTCATTGGAACCTGCCGGTAGATTAGCCCCACATGCGGCACAAGCAGTGCATACCGCCTGTGCCTTGGCACCCTTGCGTTTTGCGGATGACATGTTGTTGTCTCCTCAGAGCAATATAGGGTATAAGCCAAGAAGCGACTGTACAGTGCAATATAAATATATATGGTACAGGGAAAAAGTGCACCAAATAACACTGTGGCACTAGTGGGGCCAGCACTTATGTGCAGCTTACCGCCCGCATAAACGCGGGTGTGTGGTCGCCAGAGCCCCTTGTCTGAGTCCCCCAGAGCCTGTGTCCGTTCTCCAGCCAGACTGCATGCAGGAATGGCTGCCGGCGTCCTGTGGAGAGGGGCGGGCCCTGGGCGTGTTGAGACCAAGATTGGGAAACTTGCGTCCCCACTGTGCCCAGTGAGAGGGCTGGAGTATGTAAATAAGACTCCAGCCCTCGGCGCTGACTATAGACCAGCGTCTCTCCCTTTCCCTGATTGACAGGGTGGGGGCGGGAACGAAGCAGAGCTAGGCCGCAAAAGCCGGGGACTAGATTTATGAGCGCTGCCGCCGTAAAAGCGCGGTCAGCGCGAGTCCCCGGCGCACTACAAGTCCCAGCCGCGCCGCCGCTCCCGGAGCGGCCGGCGCGGTAGTTCCCCAACACATAAAATCACTCAGCTAAGCTGCAGTGACTCTAACCCGAGCGCGCAGCGCTACTGCCCCCGGCGCACTAGCACACCCAGCAAGTCTGGAGTGTGCGTGGCCTGTCTGTGCGGGGACACAGAGTACCTGAATGTTGCAGGGCCTTGTCCCTGACGGTACTCAGCTCCTCCAGCAGGGTCTCTGGGTCTGTGGATGGAGCCCGGCCTCAGAGTTTGGGGGCCGGTAAGATCCCACTTCCACAGAGCCCCTCAGGGGGATGGGGAAGGAAAGCAGCATGTGGGCTCCAGCCTCCGTACCCGCAATGGGTACCTCAACCTTAACAAACCGCAAGTGGGGTGAGAAGGGAGCATGCTGGGGACCCTATATAGGCCCTCTTTTCTTCCATCCGATATAGTCAGCAGCTACTGCTGACTAAACAGTGGAGCTATGCGTGGATGTCTGAACTCCTTCGCACAAAGCTTGAAAACTGAGCATCCCGTGATCCCACGGGGGTGTATAGCCAGAAGGGGAGGGGCCTTACACTTTTTAGTGTAATGCTTTGTGTGGCCTCCGGAGGCAGTAGCTATACACCCAATCGTCTGGGTCTCCCAATGGAGCGCCGAAGAAAACACTCCTCAAAACATTCCCTCATTCACCAATTTATTCAAAAGAAAAACAAATCCAGGTCCGGCATAATCCAATAAGGGGGTCCCATGACGATCCATACCATAGTCAATGTCCCAGTCAATGAAGAACAGAATGTTCCTCATTGGCTGGGAGAGTAATGCAGTGACCTGAGCTAACATCAATAGCCCAGGTCACTGCAGGGGATGCCGAGCGCTGCTATCAGGAGGTTAGATGAAATCATTACCTGCGGTGACGATCTTCGCTTCACTCCTGTCAGATCTGTCCCTGACTTCTATGCCCACCGCGTTCTCAGCAGTATCGCCTGAGACGTCACCGCTAGTGACGTGAGAACGCTGCGGCATAGAAGGCACTGACAGCGCTGACAGGAGTGAAGCCAAGATCGTCACAGCAGGCAATGATATCATCTAACATCCCTGCCTGCGCTGCAATGTGAGAGGCTGCTGAGCCTGCAATGAAGGCAGCCGCAGGGCTGGAGCGGGACACAGACTGCACGGGCACTCCTGCTATCCTGAGCAGGGGGCCTGGTGCTGGCGGTGACACCGTGGGCGGGGAGAGTACGGGGTGCGGAGGAATGTGTGGGAGGGTGCAGGGAAGAGGGGCGGGGACTCCACACACTGTACCCGCCCAGCAGGGCGGCAACATGCAGTTCCAAATTTGCATGTCAACATGGTCCTGCCCATGTTGACATGAAATGACCGAAGCAGCAAAATCGCGGCAGGAGCGATCACATGACCGCTCTGAGCCGGGGGAGAAAGGCTGACAGCAGGGCAGGTAAGTGGTCACTAGCTACTTACCTGCCCCAATAGGGTAATAATGAAGAAAAGTCAAAATAAGCCGGATAACCCCTTTAATTATAAAGGCCATAGATCAGAGGTTAGAGGTGGTAACCTATTTAACCTCATAACGACGGCCGTACGACTTAAAGCGGCGGCAAAACAGGGTACTTATTCTGTTCCGCCGCTTTAAAGCGGCGGCCCGAAAAAACCCTGTAGCGCCCCCCAGCGACCGAAAATCTCGGGGGTTTCAGCTACCGGGGGTAGCTGAGACCCCCCAGATTATGAATCGGGGTGTTTTTTTTGGACCCCGATCATGTGATCGGCGGTATACACCGTATACCGACGAACACATGAAAAAAAAAGAAATGGCCGGTAAAACTGATTTCTTTTTCATCTGACATGATCAAACATGTCAGATGAGAAAGAAATCTAACCCCCTAGTGCCCCCAAAGCCCCCGGTACCGGAGAGTCCCCCCACCCCCACCCCTACCCCCACCGGACATCCAAAATGGCGCCGAAGCGCACAGAAAACTGCCGCCGGCGCCGGCTCTGCAGTCATTTCCCTCCGATCTGAAATGATCAAACATTTCAGATCGGAGGGAAATGTCCTCCCCCTGACCCCTCCTCCGGTCCACCGGAGCCCTCTGGTCACCGGAGCCCCCTCCGGTTCTCCAGAGCCACCACCCCCCTCCGGAGCGTGGAAGATGGCGGCGCACAGCGCGCGGCCGCCTTCATTCTGCTCTTTCTGCCGCATGTGACACGTCACATGCGGCAGAAAGGTGTCCCCAGGTCCCACTAGGTCACCCCCCGTCACCCCCCGTCACCCCCCCCCCCAAGCCCCCGGTTATACGTTACCTGTCTGCCGCTCCGGGCCCGCGATCGCCGCCTCCTTCTTCAATGCTGGCGGCGCATGCGCAGACAGCGGCTGTCAGCTGGATCCCTGCAAGCAGGAATCCTGCTGACGTCGCTGATGCACAGGCTCCACTGTGGACCGGGGGAGGGTGAGTGCAGTGATCTGCAGCCACACTCCTCACATGGAGAGGCTGCTGTTCCAGAAAATGGGGGGTACGTTCTGTGAGCGTGCCCCTCATATTCTGGAATGAGGTTACTGCAGGTCACTCTGCCCTAGGTTGGACCGGAGCAGTGTGAGTGCAGTATTCTCAGATTACTGCACCCACACTGCTCATGGAGAGCTTGCTCTTCCAGAAAATGGGGGATACGTTCCCTGAACGTGCCCCCCATATTCTAGAAGATCCAGAGCCGGCGTGGGACCTCCAAAATGGATTACAGCGACCGGAATTTCTTTATTTTCAATAAATTGGTAAAAGAGGAATGTTTCGGGGAGTGTTTTTTCAAATAAATTTTTTTTTTGTCTTTTTTTTTTCTATTACTGACTGGGTTAGTGATGTCGGGTATCTGTTCAGATGCCGTGACATCACTAACCCCAGGGCTTGATGCCAGGTGACATTACAGCTGGTATCAACCCCATATATTACCCCGTCTGCCACCGCACCAGGACGCGGGATGAGCTGGGGCGAAGCGCCAGGATTGGCGCATCTAATGGATGCGCCACTTCTGGGGCGGCTGCGGCCTGCTATTTTTAGGCTGGGAAGAGTCCAATAACCATGGCTCTTCCCACCCTGAGAATACCAGACCCCAGCTGTCCGCTTCACCTTGGCTGGTGATCTAATTTGGGGGGGACCCCACGTTTTTTTTTTTTTTAAAAAAACGCCTGGGGAGCCCTCCAAATTGATCACCAGCCAAGGTGAAGCTGTCAGCTGTGGTTTGCAGGCTACAGCTGTCTGCTTTACCCTAGCTGGCTATCAAAAATAGGGGGGACCCCACGTCGTTTATTTTAATTATTAATTTTTTTGGGGGCTAAATACAAGGCTAGGCACCCTTTAGTGCCACATGAAAGGCACTAAAGGGCGCCAGCTTAGAATATGCAGGGGAATGGGACGTTATATTTGTTTGACATCTATCCATTCATCCATTGTAGCATTTTACGCTGTGTGCCCACAATCAGGGTTTGCAGCGTTTTGGGCGCAGAGTGTTTTCCCTGTGTCCATAACGCTGCGTTGTGCAGTAGAAGCACAGTGGAAGGATTTTTAGAAATCCCATGCCCAATGTGCTTCTTTTCTCCGCAGCATAAACCGACCTGTGGCGCAGCTTCCCGAGCCTCAGCATGTCAATTTATGCTGCGGAGATGAGTGTTCTCTGCAGGTAGCATAGAGCTCCACAGCGGCCTGAACCCAAATCGTGGGCTTGGGCAGCTGCGTTCTCCCGTGGACAACACTCACATCTCTGCAGGAGGCTGACACTGTGTACTAGATGCCGTGTCGCTGGATCATGGCCACATAGCCTAACAGTGAGACATTTGTTGCTACAGCAACATTTTTGTGAAGTACCTGTGGATTCAAAATGCTTACTATACTCCTGAATAAAATCCAGTTTCCAAAGAAGGGAATTTTGTTACTTACCGTAAATTCCTTTTCTTCTAGCTCTTATTGGGAGACCCAGACGATTGGGGTATAGCTACTGCCCTCCGGAGGCCACACAAAGCACTACACTAAAAAGTGCAAGGCCCCTCCCCTTCTGGCTATACCCCCCCCGTGGTATCACGGGTTCTCTAGTTTTAGTGCCAAAGCAAGAAGGAGGAAGCCAATAACTGGTTTAAACAAATTAACTCCGAATAACGTCGGAGAACTGAAAAACCGTTCAACATGAACAACATGTGTACCCGCAAACAACAAAAAAATCCCGAAGGACAACAGGGCGGGTGCTGGGTCTCCCAATAAGAGCTAGAAGAAAAGGAATTTACGGTAAGTAACAAAATTCCCTTCTTCTTCAGCGCTCTATTGGGAGACCCAGACGATTGGGACGTCCAAAAGCTGTCCCTGGGTGGGTAAAGAGATACCTCATGTTAGAGCTGCAAAACAGCCCTCCCCTACGGGGATGTCACTGCCGCCTGCAGGACTCTTCTACCTAAGCTGGCATCCGCCGAAGCATAGGTATGCACCTGATAATGTTTGGTGAAAATGAGCAGACTCGACCAGGTAGCTGCCTGGCACACCTGTTGAGCCGAAGCCTGGTGTCGCAAAGCCCAGGACGCACCCACAGCTCTGGTTGAGTGGGCTTTCAGCCCTGAAGGAACCGGAAGCCCAGCAGAACGGTAGGCTTCCAGAATTGGTTCTTTGAACCATCGAGCCAGGGTGGCTTTAGAAGCCTGCGACCCCTTGCGCTGGCCAGCGACAAGGACAAAAAGTGCATCTGAACGGCGGATAGGCGCCGTGCAAGAAATATAGATTCTGAGTGCTCTCACCAGATCTAGCAAACGTAAGTCTTTCTCATACCGGTGAACCGGCTGAGGACAAAAGGAAGGCAAGGATATATCCTGATTAAGATGAAACGAGGATACGACCTTAGGGAGAAACTCCGGAATGTGGCGCAGCACTACCTTGTCCTGGTGGAACACCAGGAAGGGAGCCTTGGATGACAGAGCTGCCAGCTCAGACACTCGCCGAAGCGATGTGATCGCAACAAGAAACGCCACTTTCTGTGACAGGCGAGAAAAGGAAACGTCCTTTAGAGGCTCGAAGGGCGGCTTTTGCAGAGCAACTAGTACTCTGTTCAGATCCCATGGATCTAACGGCCGCTTGTACGGGGGCACAATATGACAGACCCCCTGTAGGAACGTACGCACCTTAGGAAGACGTGCTAGACGCTTCTGAAAAAACACAGATAGTGCCGAGACCTGCCCTTTAAGGGAGCTGAGCGACAAGCCCTTTTCCAACCCCGATTGTAGGAAGGAAAGAAAAGTAGGCAATGCAAATGGCCAGGGAGACACTCCCTGAGCCGAGCACCAGGTTAAGAAAATCTTCCACGTTCTGTGGTAGATCTTAGCAGAGGTGGACTTCCTAGCCTGTTTCATGGTGGCAACGACCCCTTGGGATAATCCTGAAGACGCTAGGATCCAGGACTCCATGGCCACACAGTCAGGTTCAGGGCCGCAGAATTCCAATGGAAAAAACGGCCCTTGGGACAGTAAGTCTGGCCGGCCTGGTAGTGACCACGGTCGGCCGACCGTGAGATGCCACAGATCCGGGTACCACGATCTCCTCGGCCCGTCTGGGGCGACGAGTATGACGCGGCTGCAATTGGATCTGATGTTTTTGCGCAGTACTCTGGGCAAGAGTGCCAGAGGTGGAAACACATATGTGAGCCGGAACTGCGACCAATCTTGCACTAAGGCGTCTGCCGCCAGAGCTCTGTGATCGCGCGATCGTGCCATAAATGCCGGGACCTTGTTGTTGTGCCGAGACGCCATTAGGTCGACGTCCGGCACCCCCCAGCGGCGACAGATTTCCTGAAACACGTCCGGGTGAAGGGACCATTCCCCTGCGTCCATACCCTGGCGACTGAGGAAGTCTGCTTCCCAGTTTTCTACGCCCGGGATGTGAACTGCGGATATGGTGGATGCTGTGTCCTCCACCCACATGAGGATTCGCCGGACTTCCTGGAAGGCTTGCCGACTGCGCGTCCCTCCTTGGTGGTTGATGTATGCCACCGCTGTGGAGTTGTCCGACTGGATTCGGATCTGCTCTCTTTCTAGCCACTGCTGGAAAGCTAGTAGGGTAAGATACCCTGCCCCGATTTCCAGAACATCGATCTGAAGGGTGGACTCCTGCTGAGTCCACGTCCCCTGAGCCCTGTGGCGGAGACAAACTGCTCCCCACCCTGACAGACTCGTATCTGTCGTGACCACTGCCCAGGATGGGGGTAGAAAGGATCTTCACTGTGACAATGAGGTGGGAATAAGCCACCATTGCAGAGAGTCCTTGGCCGTCTGGGAAAGGGAGACTTTCCTGTCCAGGGAGGTTGACTGCCCGTCCCATTGGCGGAGAATGTCCCCTTGCAGTTGGCGCAGATGAAACTGCGCAAAGGGAACTGCCTCCATGGCTGCCACCATCTTCCCTAGGAAGTGCATGAGGCGCCTTAAGGGGTGCGACTGGCCTTGAAGGAGAGACTGCACCTCTGTTTGCAGTGAACGCTGCTTGTTCAGCGGAAGCTTCACTATCGCTGATAGAGTGTGAAACTCCATGCCGAAATACGTTAGTGATTGAGTCGGTGACCGATTTGACCTTGCCAAATTGATGATCCACCCGAAAGTCTGGAGAGTCTCCAGCGTAACATTCAGGCTGCGTTGTCATGCCTCGAGGGAGGGTGCTTTGACGAGTAGATCGTCCAAGTAAGGGATCACCGGGTGTCCCTGAGAGTGCAAGACTGCTACCACTGCTGCCATGACCTTGGTGAACCCCCGTGGGGCTGCCGCCAGACCGAATGGCAGAGCTACGAACTGAAGATGGTCGTCTCCTATCACAAAACGTAGAAAAACGTTGGTGCTCCGTAGCAATTGGCACGTGGAGATAGGCATCTTTGATGTCTGTTGAGGCAAGGAAGTCTCCTCGAGACATTGAGGTAATGACGGATCGGAGGGATTCCATCCGGAACCGCCTGGCGTTCGCATGCTTGTTGAGCAGTTTTAGGTCCAGAACAGGACGGAAGTCCTTTTTTGGAGCCACAAAGAGATTGGAGTACAAACCCTCGCCCTCGTTCCTGAGGGGGGACAGGGATCACCACTCCTTCTGCTCTTAGAGCGTCCACCGCCTGCAGCAGGGCATCTGCTCGGTGGGGAGGTGGGGCCGTTCTGAAGAATGGAGTCGGAGGACGAGAACAGAACACTGTCCTGTGCACGTGAGCACAAAGTCCGTCACCCACCGGTCTGTGACCTGTGGCAGCTAAATGTCGCCAAAGGCGGGGGAATCTGCCATCAACCGCGGATGCGGAGAGAGAGAGAGAGCTGAGAGTCATGAGGAGACCGCCTTGGTAGCGGTTCCTCCGGCTGCCTTCCTTGGGCGTGATTGAGCCCGGCCGGAATCTGAGCCCGTCTGAGGTTTTGTAGCCCTTTTGCACGAGGACAATTGGGACCTGCCCGAGCTTGGGAAGGACCGAAACCTCGACTGTACTTTTAGGACAGCATTAATAGGGTAAGTCGCAGTGCAGACATTGCGGAGTTACGGACGCCTCTGCGGTACAGATGTACATGTGCTCAAGGCCAGCTGCACAAGAACAGCTGAAAAGGTTAGGTTGCCTATACCGCTGTGAATGCCGGAGCAACCGACACGCCGATAGCCTCCTAGACAGATTTCAACCAGAGTCCATCTGTCTGTGAATGGCATCTTTAAGTGAAGCCCCATCTCCAGTGCAACTATGGCTCTAGACGCAAGCCTGGAGATTGGAGAATCCACCTTTGGACCCTGGGTCCAGCGCTTGACCACGTCAGGGGAAAAGGGATAACGTGTATCTTAAAAACGTTTGGAGAAGACGCTTATCTGGTAAGCGTGGTGTTTCTGGACTGCTTCTCTGAAGTCAGCGTGGCCAGAAAAATACTCAATATCCGTTTGAGATACTGAAAAGGGACTTCTCCTGCTGTGAAGCTGACTCCTCCACTGGGGGAGCTGAGGGAGAAAGATCCAACCTTCCATTGATGGACGCTATAGGATCATTCCGTATGGCGTTACCATCCGGTGTATCCGGATTGAAAGCGATGTCAGGATCAAAGTCCTGGAGAGCTGCCTTATCATACAGAGAGTCCTCCTGGGACCCCCCCGTTCCAAATGAGGTTGGTCAGGAAGATTGCCCATGGCCTGTCTGGACTGCAAGTCTCTATCTTATGACAATATATTTGTCGAAACTGCAACTCCGTCCCTGTCCTTGGACAGGGATGACAGGTGGTTTCTTTGGCCACGACTAGTAGAGACCCCGGCAGACGAAGTGCTAGAGACCCCGGCAGACGAAGTGCTACAGGGGAGCATGCACACAATGGGACGGTGTCATGAACAGCCTCCCATGTAGTAAAAACAGCACTGAAAATCTGTGTTGCTTTTTTGCCGCTGCCGACTAGCCATCTAGAAGTATATAGCCAAGATTGGTGACCGTACAGTGCAATGTATAGCATACAAGCATAAAGTACAAATGAACACTGCAGCACAAGCAATCCAAGCAGCATAGAAGCCTGTGCCCTGGCACCTCTGCTCTTCTGCTGCTGTAGACTAGTCATCTAGGGGAATATAGCCCAGAAGAGTGACCATACAGTGCGATGCATAGCATACAAGCACAAGTACAAATGCACACTGCAGCCCATGCAATACAAGCAGCACAGAAAAAAACCTGTGCCCCAGCACCCTTGGTTTTCTGCTGCTGTAGTCTAGCCATTCCAGGAGAATATAGCTAAGACTAGCGACTGTACAGTGCAATGTATAGCATACAAGCATAAATACAAATGAACACTTCAGTACGTGCAATACAAGCAGCCTAGAAAGCCTGTGCCTTAGCACACCTGCTTTCCTGCTGCTGATGTGTCGCTCTCCAAGCGGGCATATAGCGACCTATGCAGTTAAAATACACATGTATACACTGTAGTATATATTGGGGTCAGCACTATGTGTGCCGCTTACCGCCCGCCTATAAGCGGGTGTATGGTCGCCACCGTCCTGCCTGGTTGCCGAAAGTCCGAGCTCGGACTGCAGTAATGGCTGCCGGCGTCTTCCCCAGCTCGTGTGAGGAGGGGCGGGCCGTGGGCGTGCCCCAAGGCAGAGCGGGAATCCGGCGTCCGACAGTGTGCAGTGAGAGGGCTGGAGCATGTAAATAAGGCTCCAGCCCTCGGCGCTGCTGATTGCTCAGCGCCTGTCCCCTTCCCTGAGTGACAGGGAGGGGGCGGGAACGAAGCGGCACTAGGCCGCAGAAGCCGGGGACTGGATTTATAAGCGCCGCCGCCGTAAAAGCGCGGTCGGCGCCCAGTCCCCGGCGAACTACAAGTCCCAGCCGCGCCGCCGCTCCCGGAGCGTCCGGCGCGGTAGTTCCCAATACACAAAAGTCCCCCAGTAAACTGCAGGAACACCAACTCCATCGTTACGGTCCCCGGCGCACTACAACACCCAGCCAGCCCGGAGTGTGTCTGTGCCTGCCGGGGACACAGAGTACCTGTATGATGCAGGGCCATGTCCCTGATTGTACTCCTGCTCCATATCCATCAGGTTCAACTGGGTCTGTGGATGGAGCCCGGCGTCAGAGCTTTGAGGCCGGCAGGATCCCACTTCCACAGAGCCCTACAAGGGGATGTGGAAGGAAAACAGCATGTGGGGCTCCAGCCCCTGTACCAGCAATAGGTACCTCAACCTTACAACACCATCCACGGGTGAGAAGGGAGCATGCTGGGGGCCCTATATGGGCCCTCTTTTCTTCCATCCGAAATAGTCAGCAGCTACTGCTGACTAAAATATGTGGAGCTATGCGTGGATGTCTGACCTCCTTCGCACAAAGCTTGAAAACTAGAGAACCCGTGATACCACGGGGGGGTATAGCCAGAAGGGGAGGGGCCTTGCACTTTTTAGTGTAGTGCTTTGTGTGGCCTCCGGAGGGCAGTAGCTATACCCCAATCGTCTGGGTCTCCCAATAGAGCGCTGAAGAAATGGGGTCACTTGTGGGGGTTTTCTGATGTATAGGTACCCAAGGGGCCCTGCTAATGTGCCATGGTGCGCGCAATTTATTTCAACTTTTCCAGAATTCAAATGGTGCTCCCTCCATTCCAAGCCCTCTCATTTATCCAAACAGAGGTTTTTGGCCACATGTGGGGTATCCCTGTGCTCATAAGACATTGGATAACAACCTGTGGGGTCCACGGTTTGTTGTTGTCTCTTGAAAAAGTGAGAAATTTGATGCTAAAGCAACAGTTTTGTGAAAAAAATGAAAATTTTCAATATGGCAACCTAAGCTTATCAAATTCTGTGAAGTACTCGTGGATTCAAACTGCTCACTATACACCTTGATAAAAGCCTTGAGGTGTCTTGTTTCCAGAATGAAGTCACTTGTGGGGGACCGCCACTGTTTAGGCACCTCAGGGGCTCTCCAAATGCAACCTGGCGTCCGCTATTGATTCCAGCCAATTTTGCAGTCAAATGGCACTCCTTCCCTTCCGAGCCCTGCCATGCGCCCAAACAGTTGATTTCCACCACATATAAGGTATCGCCAAACTCAGGAGAAATTGCACAATAAATGTTATGCTGAATTTTTTCCTTTTACTCTTGTAAAAAAAAAAGCTACCTGGTTGAAATAACAATTTTGTGGTAAAATTTTATTTTTTTTTTTTCATGGCTCAACGTTATAAAATTCTGTGAAGCACCTGAGGGTTCAGGGTACTCACCAAACATCTAGATAAATTCCTTGAGGGGCCTAGTTTCCAAAATGGGGCCACTTGTGCGGGGTTTCTGCTGTTTAGGTACCTTAGGGGACCTCCAAATGCGACATGGTGCCCGCAATCTTTTTCAGCCAAATTTCCTTTCTAAAATTCAAATATTGCTCCTTTCGTTCCAAGCCCTCCCATTTGTCCAAACAAAGGTTTCAGACCACATGTGAGGTATCACCGCGCTCATAAAAAAGTGGTTAACAAACCTTGAGGTCAAATTTTTGGAATTACCTCTTGAAAAAGTGAGAAAATTGATGCTAAAGCAACATTTTTGAGAAAATTATTAAAATTTTCAATATGACAACGTAACGTTAACAAAATCTGTGAAGTACCTGTGGATCTAAAATGCTCACTATACCCCTAGATAGAAGCCTTGAGGGGTCTAGTTTCCAAAATGGTGTCACTTGTGAGGGATTTCTTCTGTTTAGGTACCTTAGCGGACCTGTAAATGCAACATGGTGCTCGCAATCTATTTTAGCCAAATTTGCTTTCCAAAATTCAAATATTGCTCCTTCTGTTCCGAGCCCTCCCATTTGTCCAAACAGAGGTTTCTGACCACATGTGGGGTATCGGCGCGCTCATAAGAAAGTGGGGAACAAGTTTTGAGGTCCATTTTGTTGTGTTATTTCTTCTAAAAGTGAATAAATTTGGGTTAGAGCAACATTTTTAGGTAAAATTTAATTTTTGCTTTTTTTCATTCCACATTGCTTTTGTTCATGTGAAGCACCTGAAGGGTTAATAAACTTCTTGAATGTGGTTTTGAGTACTTTGGGGGGTGCAGTTTTTAGAATGGTGTCACTTTTGGGTATTTTCTGTCATCTAGGCCTATTGAAGTCACTTCAAATGTGATGTGGTCCCTAAAAAACTGGTTTTGTAAATTTTGATGTAAAAATGAGAAATTGCTGATAAACTTTGAACCCCTCTAACTTCCTAACGAAAAAAAATTTTGTTTCCAAAATTGTGCTGATGTAAAGTAGACATGTGGGAAATGTTATTTATTAACTATTTTGTGTCACAGAAATCTCTGGTTTAACGGTATAAAAATTCAAAAGTTGAAAATTGCTAAATTTTCAAAATTTTTGCCAATATTCAATTTTTTTCATAAATAAACACAAAAAATATTGTCCTAAATTTGGTACTAACATGAAGTCCAATATGTGACGAAAAAACAGTCTCAGAATCACCGGGATCCGTTGAAGCGTTCCAGAGTTATAACCTCATGAAGTGACACTGGTCAGAATTGCAAAATTTGGTCTGGTCATTAAGGTGAAAATTAGCTCCGTCACTAAAGGGTTAAGGCCCTTGCGCAACTTGAGTCATTGGATTTATAGATTGGACACAAGGACTCCTATTGGGCTCAATGAGAGCTTTGGCTGTTTTCTTTAATTGGGTATTTTTATGTGGTGTGAGAATGGGACTGTTTGTGTTAAATTATTTTTAATTGTTTCTTTTTCTTTTTATCCATAATTTAGAGATCTGTATATGCTAAAACCATACCTGTGGTGGTCTGCAAATTTTGAGGTACTTCACTCGACCCGCTCAGTGACTTAGATGTTGACTTTGATTGGGTCTTTTCCCTGAATGAAGTGCCTATGAGAAAATAAGAAAAAAGATTATTATCTAAGAAAAGTGGAGAAAAACATTGTACAACAATTTAATTATAGTTAGGATACAACTAATATTTAATATATTTACTCAATAATTTAGTTTTTTGCATTTCTTGATTTTGCTTGCCTTATGGCATGTCATTTTTAATTTTGCATATAATATTTCTGTTTACACAACAACATGAACACTATGCACTTTTTTTGTTTGTCTATTGATTAGTTATGGACAGACCCGGACTCTAAAATTTAGAATCCGAGAGGTTTTAAAAATACCCGAGTACCGGACCCGGGCCTGGAGTTCTCAGGGAACTCCGGATAATGATCCGGAACCTTTGGAAATAATAAATAAAAAAAGGAAAAATAAAGAAAATAAGAATAAAGCATGCGCGTCATAACAATAACAGCCCACAGCCACTCAGGATTGTCACATCCATTAGATGTGACAATCCTGGCACTTTACCCGATTCCCCTGGTGCGGTGGCAATCAGGCTAATAAGGGGTTAATAACAGCTCACATCTGCCACTAAGCCCTAGATTAGCAATGGCAGGGTCTATGAAAACCCTACCCACATTACTAATCTGTAAGTGAACACAAAATAAGATAAAAACAACACCCTCTTTCACTCCTTTATTAACCCCAAAAACACCCAGGTCAAATGTAATCCACACGAGGTCCCATAACGATTCCAGCTCTGCTACATCTGAAGTGACAGCGCGTGGGCATAGAATATGACCACCCGCTGTGATCTTAAGGCAGAGAATGAGTCGCAGCGATGTGTGGTGACGTAACTTAGGTTATTTGCGGTCACAGCTGGAGGTGCCCATTGTCATCCACCTATGATCGCAGGTAACCTGACCTCAAGTGACCTCATTGAACTGAGTGACCACTACTGGGTTGGGTTTGTTATTCGGTATGAATACACAAATGTAGAAATGATTGGATTTGAACAATCCGAACCCGAATATTTTAGCATTCGCCCATATCTAGTCATCACTAATGATAATTTTAAGGATGTCTAAAACTGATCAACTGGGAAAAGGTTGTTGCATTACTCGTAAATCAAATGCCATGTCCTTCAATTTGTCCAATTATTAATACCAGGTTTTGGTTAAAATGAGGCTACCATTTCAAGGTTCATTTTTCATCAAGGAGAAACTAAGCTGAAAATCTATCTTTTGAACCATGTGCATTGAATATTTTTTTGGTATGGTATCAGAGGACTCAGGAAGGAAAAATGTATGTAACAAAATTAAAACATTGTCGTCCATTTGGCTTATCCCTAATCTATTAATTTTACATCTAGGTGGTAAGATAGATGACATCTTTATTATCTGGAGAAGTACCGGTCCTGAACTGCAGAGCTTCATGACTTGGTTGAACAATAACCCATATAACATCAAACTAACCTATAAGGCAGATCGGGAGGCAATTGATTTTCTGGACTATAATATAAAAATGGGGTACCAGACAGAAAAGGGTACTCCACGGGTACAATTATTATCAACAAGTAAGAGGGAAGAATCTTTTCTCTTTCGTTTCATTGGGGGACACAGGACCGTGGGTTATGCTGCTGCTGTCACTAGGAGGCTGACACTAAGTAGACAAAAAAAGTTAGCTCCTCCATATATACACCCTGAGCCGGAGGCGGACTCAAATCAGTTTTTGCTTAGTGTCGTAGGAGGCTGATGTGGGCCATCTCGGCCCCCCTCAGCCACATTTTTCTTGCGTATTTGTCATTTTTTTCGGCGACGCTCATCGCTCTCATTCTCCTTTTTCTCTGTTTCTGCAGGTGTCGCCTATGTTCACCCTCATTCCCTCCAGCCCTTTGGGTACTACTCCCCAGGGTCGCAGAGGTTTGAGATGTCGGGCCCTCTCCCCTGTCCATTCCCGTGGTACCACTCCCGGGAGTGCATGTGGGGCAGATCCTACATGGGCACCCCTGATCCACCCTGTGGTATTACTCCAAAGGGCGCACAGGGACAAGCTACAGAGGTTGGACCCCCGCAGCGTTTTCACCTTTTCGGATGGGGCCCACATCGCTGCCTACAGTTGCAGAAGAGCTTCTTCCCTCCATCAGGCGTCCACCTCTCTGCCTCTCCAGACACCTCTCCCCGCGTCCCTGAAGCCCACAGCCTTACCTTCAGGTGTGCGCTGGACACAGGCAAGTGCAAAGCCCACTGCCTGCACACCGGACCATCCCTGGAGCGGCACCGCAGATGTCAGGTAGGACAGTCTCTCCCCTACCTTCTCCCCCTCGGGCGGCTGAAAATTTAGGCCCCGGTCTCGGCCTAGTCTCCCTGCGTCCCAGCCACGCCCCCCGCTGCAACGGTATTGGCTTGCCGGCCGTTCCGCCCCCGACTCCGCCCACCGCTCAGCCTCCAGGCATCACAGTGTGGGCGGTGGATGCCCTGTTTCCCGCCCTCATACGGCCCCTCCCCCAGCCAACTCCAGCTTCTCTTCACCATCTTGTTCTGCCTCCCAGTCTGCCTGTGTAGCCCAGCTTATCTATTAGCAGAGTTGCTTCTAGGTACTTTTGCAATGGCCTCATTTTGTATGATGAGGTCTTGAGAACTATAAGCTTTGTTACACAGGTAGATTAGCTTTAATCTGTCACTTTATGTGGATGCAAGGCAGAGTGTACATTGTCTTATAATAATAATGATAAATGCTTCCCCTTAGCAAGGTTTACTTATATAGGAAGGTTTGTGCTTAGATGTGGGTCAATTTAGCTCATTATGCTATCAATCAGTTAACTTGAGACAGAAAGAGGCAATGACTTGTAATAACAAACAGGCTGGCATGCTAACAGGATCATAAAACTCATGAGCAAGTGAGATACATTTTCTACATCTAGATCAAGCTCAGTTAGAACTAATGATATATACCATTTCATTACTATAAGCAGAAAGCGGAGTTAGTATTTGTCTTGTAGAGGTGTGGGAGTCCTTGCCCCCCCCTTATTGCTCTAATGATGGCTTCCTAGTTCTGATCCAGTTTTTCTCAGGAGTTTAAATAGACAGAACCGGGCATGAACTATAATATCAGAATCGCCCTTGGGAGAAAGCTACTGCTCTGGCAAACAAATTTGATAAGTGTTCCACCACACAACCCCCTTTAGAGCATATAACCGTGGGGCCTCAACCCCTTTTTCTACGTATGAGGCAGCAGCGCGCTGTTCTTTACCTCCTGGCTTCGATGTGACCTGGATTTCTCTCTCTGGACTGGTGGGCAGCGCACAGGACCTGGGTACCCTCTGCTCCTATGGAGATAACCCTCGCTAGATAACTTTCACTGGTTAGCGACAGTTTAGTTGTTCTCCTGCCTAGCAGCCCCAGCGAGAGTACCTTTACATAATCCTGGTCCGCCCGATCCAAATAGGTCCCCTTCTCTTGGTGAATTCCCTCTAGGTCAGGATGTCCCGCTATGCCCAGGCTGCTCTGCAGACCCGCAGCACCAACAGGACACTGCCATCAATGCCTCAGATGCTGCCACGCAGCCTCCGTTCCTGCTGGGTCCAGCTTCCCGCCTCCTCCCGAATGGTCGGCATCCCTGTTTCAGTCCCTAGACTCCCCCCGCTAAGGCTTCTCGGACCATTGCGCAAGCTCTGCGTCTCTTTCCGACGCTCGGTCTGCCCTCCACAGGCCCAGCGCAGCCTCCTCAGGAGTAAGTGAGCCTCGTCCCACAGTCCTCTGCTACAGCTCAGAAGCGGACCTGCCATGTCTCGTCTTCAGAGTCCTCCCAGGCTTCTCCCGCATCCCCAGGTCCAGACTCCTCTCCTCCCGCGAGTCCTCCAACCTATCGGGTGATGACTCAGATGTACCACCTCTGCTGGATTCCGAGCAGTCGGCTGATGTTCGGCGCATGGTGGATAGCCTGGTAGAATCGGTGAATCAGACTCTGAGGATACAGGTGATCCCGTCTCTTCTCAGAGCACCCAAGTCTCCTTTAAGCGGACGAGGCGAGTCCATAACGCATTCAGTGGACATTCAGAGTTCACTGAGCTACGGAGCAACCACAGGCAACAGCCGGTCACGGTATGTACCAGCAGTAAGTCCATTATTTTACATTATCCCTTCTCTGAAGGGCTCCAAGAAGAATGGGCAGGCTTCCCTGTGGTCAGCCCGCCAGATCCTGCCTGACTTCTCACCCCTAACAGTGCGTCTCTCAGGGACTCCACGGATCGTACCATTCACAGGTGGGCCCGTTTTGCCTTCGAACCAGCGGGAACTTCCCCTTCCCCAGCCTTTGCCTCGGTTGGGGTTGCAAAGCCACTGATGTCCTGGGCGGACATTCTGCGCAGCGGACTCTGTGCCGTCTCTGCCGTTCCGGAACTGGATAGCATCTCTTCGCAGTTCACACTCGCTGGTGAGTACCTTCTCAACGCAGCCCTGGCGTATGCCAATTGCGCGGCCCAGGCCCCTGCAACAGTGTGGCCATCTGTCGAGTCCTCAGGGTCAGGACCTGGAACGCTGATCCGGCTTCTGTAAGTAGCTGACTTCCCTTCCGTTCTTAGGGGAGCGTCCTTTCGGTGCTAGGCTAGTCCAGTCGATCTTCAAGGCTATGGGAGAAAAGAGTACTCCTCTTCCCTAAGTTCAGCCCAAGCACGTCCAGAACACCTCATCCTCGGAAAACATCCTCCCTTCGGAGGGACAAGAAGGCTCCGTCATTCATGACCAATCCCTCCTGGTGTTCGCGTCCCCTCCAGTCCATGAAGTCTGCCTCCAGGTCTCATCACCGCTCCTCCAAATGACTCGCGGTCTGCGGGCAGCAGTGCCAGACTAGTAGGGGGGCTACTGTCTTGCTCCCAGCATGTCTGGCTCCCTTTAGATGCAGACACCTAGGTCAGAGGGATCATTGTCTCAGACCACGAAATAGATTTGATTCAATGCCACCGAGACGTTTTTTCATTCTCTCCCTCCTGGTTCTCCCGTGCGTGTTCGCGTATTCCTCCCCTTCATGGAATCTCTCCTCCACTCTGGAGTTGCGGTACCAGTCCCTCCATCAGAACTCTTCCAGCGTTTTTACTGCAGCCTCTTTGTGGTCCCCAAGAAGGTCGGCTCGGTCCGCCCCGTCCCGGAGCTTTCTCAGCAGGTCGGTGAGCCCTCGAGCATTTTGCATGGAGTCCCCCCGCTCTGTGATCACCTCCATGGAAGTCGGCGAAGTTCTGCTGTCGCTGTACATTCAATATGCCTACCTAGCAAGGAAGGTCTCGCTTCAGGCGAATGGTCCCTCAACAGGGAAAGCTTCAACCAGATCGGTGGCAGATAAAGGACTCCGAAGGTGGTCCTAATGGCCTCTTGATTCGACTGTCAGTTTCCATGGTTCATCGCGGGCTACCGCGACCACTTGGCACTAGGGGTCGACGTGTGGACCCAGTGCAGGCTCCCGTACTTCTTCCCGCTGCGGCCCCTGATTCCGAAGGTTCTCAAGAACATCAGGGCGGAAGGATTTCCAGTTATTCTAATGGTTCCAGAGTGGCCCAGAATAGCATAGTTCGCGGAACTTATTCAGCCCCACGAGGTCGTCCCGGGGTGCCTTCCAGACCATCCTGATCTTCTGTGGCAGGGCCTTCTCTCTCTCCCTCTCCCACCAGAACTCAAAGTCCTAAATTTGTCAGTCTGGCTCCTGTATCCTGGGTAATACCTCAGGCAGGCTTTTCGACAGACAAGTTAATATAGACAATGATTAGGGTCAGGATGCCATCTTCTGCGAGAATCCACTACCGCACGTGGAGCGTTTCTTCCTCCGGTGGTCTGAAGAACACAGCATCTCTTCTCTCTCCTTCTCCCGCCCCTCAAGTCAGGTCTGGATGCAAGTCTCACATTCTCCACGCTTAAAAGCCAAGTGTCGGCTCTGTCAATTCTGTTTCAGAGGACTCTCGCCTATCGCCCGCGGATCAAGGCCTTCCTTCAGGGAGTTGTCCATCCAGCTCCGCCGTATCGTCGTCCACTTGAACAGTGGGACCTTATGCTAGTGCTAGGTTCGCTTCAAGGTCCACCATTTGCACCTTTCGAGATTCTTTCCTTCTCACCTGTTGTGGAAAGTGGTGTTCCTCGTTGACATCTCTTCTATACGAAGATCATCAGAGCTAAAAGATCTTTCGGTCCTTACCCCTTTTCGGGTCTTCCACCAGGACAAGGTGGTGCTCCGGCCAGATCCCTCCCTTCTGACCAGGGCGGTCTCACCGTTCCAGCCAAATGAGGAGATTTTCTTCTCTGTCCTCCGATCCTGGTACTTCTCACAGCCTTGAAAGGGCCTTGCATACTCTGGACCTGGTGCAAGCCCTCAAACTCTATGCCTCCAGGACCGCACCTTCCCGTAAGACGGTCGGTCTGTTCTTCATTCCATCCGTACCCAAGAGGGGCATGCTGGTACCCAGGGCCTCAATTGCCAGATGGATCCGTTCCGCCATTTCCAAGACCTCTGGGATAAAGGACAGCTCTCCGTTTCGGAGAGTAAAGGCGCACTCTACCCGTGCGGTGGGAAACTCTTGGCCGTTTACGCATCAGACGTCGGCCGACCAGGTCCGTGGAACCGCCACCTGGTCTAGTCTGCATTCCTTTACCAGGTTCAACCAGGTTCACACCCAAGCATCGGCAGAGGCCAGTCTTGGGAAATAGGTTTTGCAGGCGGCAGTAGCACACCTGAACAAGGTAGGTGCATTCACATCTTGGGCAAGCCCGCCGAGGGAGGCCGTTTCCTTCCTATCCGTGGGGCTTGCCTCTTCCCACCCAGGGACTGCTTTTGGACGTCCCACGGTCCTGTGTCCCCCAATAAAACGAAAGAGAAAGAAGGATTTTTGTGTACTCACTGTAAAATCTCTTTCTCTGAGTCTTCACTGGGGGACACAGCACCCACCCTGCTTGGTTTTGGTTTATGGTTTTGTTTTTTTGTCATTTACTTATTGCCTGCAATGTTTCAGTGGTCCATGTTCCTCGGCCACTTTAAGCATGGCGACTTTATTGTAGTAGTTACCTGGATTTGGGTATGGTTGTGTTTGTACTTCTCCTACTGCTTGTGCACCAAACTGATTTGAGTACGCCTCCGGCTCAGGGTGTATACTGCTAGGGAGGAGCTAAATTTTTTTGTTTACCTAGTGTCAGCCTCCTAGTGACAGCAGCAGCATAACCCACGGTCCTGTGTCCCCCAATGAAGACTCAGAGAAAGAGATTTTACGGTGAGTACACAAAAATCCTTCTTTTCCTCACAGATACATTTCATCTCCAAGTTAACAGTCAGAGGGGGGCGATCAGGCAGATCTTGAACAAACACTGGTCGTTACTGAAGACCGACCAGAGTTTGAACGACGTTTTACTCATCGCCCACTCTTACCTGTTAGAAGGGGGAAAAGCCTAAAGGATATGCTGGTGAAGAACCATTACGTACCTAGGGTGGTATCTCGCTTTGAGAAAGGGAGTCCCAAATTTGGTTGTTTTCCTTTTGTCTGCCCAGAGATGTTGTCAGCTTGGGATGGACCTAAAGAGTATAAAATAAAAAGTTACAAATCATGCACTAAAAGTCACGTTATCTATTATGCAGTATGTGACTGTAGCCTAATTTATATTGGGTTACATCAAGGGAAAAACGCATCCGCACGAGGGAACATGTTAGGGAATAATTGCGGTGTGTGATGTTGTGGATCTTGATTCCCTGAGGATGATCCAGAGACATTACAAGCTGCGCCATGACTGTGGTCCCACAGGATTGAAAATTTGTGGTATTGACAAGGTCCATTTAGAATCTAGGGGTGTATATATATATATATATTTATATATATATATATATATATATATATATATATATATATACACATATTACTATATGAATTTTATCTCTGCATGATATAGGGACATTAGAAAATCTTTTAAGGACTATACATGGTCATATTCTTTAGGCTAACGCTGATTCTCCTTATGTTTGGATGATTTTCTTACCACCCTGGTCGTGCCCTTTCACTTGCCAGTAGTAGGTGGCAGTAGTAATATGGTCTCGTTGGATGCGCATGTGCGTGGCTGCCTCAGCATGAGTCCCCGCCGAGGGAGCTTCCTTAGAAGGATGCATGGGTTAACTGCTTCCCCTGGAATGACCGGATGAGGCGGACTCTATGTGCGGCGTCCCACCCCCTGCACGCGTCCAAACAGCGACGATCTCGCCCAAGACACCACATATAAAAACATGCACATTATACTTTCCTCAAGCAAGGAAACCAGGTGAGAAACGCGTGTCAGGGCTACTCAAAACATCCAGTTATAAGTGAACTTTATAGGTGAGTCCGGATCACGATGATTCATGGCTGTTAGCTCTATCGATAATAGTAATGGTAGCCTTTGAGGCTTAGGCTGCGTTACATGGGTGATATTAGATTTTTGTGTTATTATAGCGCCACCAGGTGGCCATCTGTATTAGTACATGCAGTGGTACCTGCAATGTATTTCAATGACCCCGATCCTGCTGTACCGGAAGTCGCCGGATCCTGATAGACAGAATCCTGTTTTTTGTACTGAGCATGCCCAGAAAGCAACTTGGCATGGTCAATACAGAAATCTCCCTCTCTCTCAGACAGAAGACCAGGATCGTGAAGGGGTGAGAGGGAGTAATAAAGATGGAGTCCCTAAGTGTGTCTGTGTATTTATTTCTAATAAAGTGTCTGTGTATTTATTTCTAATAAAGTATTTTTTCTGTGTGATGTCTTTTTTTTTAACCCTTTATTGGAGATTCTTAATGGCCGGGTCAAACTTGGCCTGACATTAGCAATCTCAGGCTTTATACCAGCAGGTATAACAAAGCTGGTATTAACCCCTTATTACCCAACGTGCCACCCGCTGGGAGAGATGTTGGATACAACGCCAGAAGATAGCGCTTTTAAGAAAGCGCCATTTTCTGGGGCGACTGTTGACTGCAATTCGAAGCGGGTGGGGCAAGAAAGCTTGGTCCACCCTGCACTGCGTATTCCCATCCCCAGCTGCCTACTTGTACCTGGCTCATCACAAAAATTGGGCGAAGCCCATGTCGTTTTTTTGTTTTTTTTTAATTATTTCATGAAATTCATGAAATAATTAAAAAAGGGCTTCCCTGTATTTTTGGTTCCCAACCGGGTACAAATAGGCAGCTGGGGGTTGGGGGCAGCACGTACCTACTTGCTCTACCTGGCTAGCATACAAAAACAGGGTGAAGCTGTCTTTTTTTTTTTTAGTTTTTGCGCAAAAAACGTTAAAAAAAGGGCTTCCCTGGATTTTTCATTGCCAGTGAAGGTCATATAAGCAGTGGGGGTTAGCAGCCAGTAGCTGCTTGGGTTACCTTAGCATTAGAAAATGCAGCGGGAGTCCACACATTTTATTTTTTTTACCCCCTAACCCTAGAGTTAGGGTTATGTTTTTGGGGTTTTTGTTTATTTTTTAATGAATTTAAAAAAAAAAAATACTCATGGGCTACCGAGAACCCGAGCATTTTAGTGCTCACTCATCCCTACTTCTAACCATACAGCCAGCAGATCAAGTAATCTGATCAGCTGACTCCAGTGTTGGCCGATTACTTGTTCTGGGTGCCCCTGCATCCATCGCAGCGTGTGCTGCCTGTGAGGTCAGCTGAATTCGTCCGACACTGGGGTCAGCTGATCTGAACTCTGTTGAACTCCAGCCCGCACACTCTGCGATGGATGCAGGGGGACACAGAACAAGTAATCGGCCGACACTGGAGTCAGCTGATCTGAACTCAGCTGAACTCATGACCACACAGCCCGAACATGGTCACACGTGATCGGCAGCAGGCAGTGATTGCTGTTAACCTGCATCCATCACAGCGTGGGCGGGCTGTGAGATCAGGAGTTCAGCTTATTCCCGATCAGCTGACTCCAGTGCAAGCCGATAAATTCTGTGTTCCCCTTCATCCATCACAAGTAAAAGTAGAAGCATACAATAAAATAACAATAAAATAACAATTGCGGTTGCATGCGTTGCACATTCAATCCACAGGATCCGGTCATATGCGGTTTGCATCCTGTCAAATGTGAAAGTAGCCTTACAGCTGGAGCAGGAAGAAGAAAGACAAGATGGCAGACTTACTTTGGGAGCTTACAGGAAGAAATCGCACAGACCAATTTTTGGGGCTCCACTCAAGGGGATCTGGAGCTGAGAAAAAAAGGAGACCGTCAGCTGATGATGAAATAGCTAGCAAAGTTATTGATCATTATCTCAAACCCATTGCCTCCTCTCTCTAGTCCGGCATTTCCTCTCTGCGGCGATCGCCATCCTCCTTTTTCTGAGGCCCATGTGCATGACGCGTCCTACATCATGCTCACTAGCTGGCATTGAGGTCCTGCGCAGGCGCACTTTGATCTGTCCTGCTCAAAGCAGATCCATGTATTGTAGTGCATATGCGTAAGAGATCTTTAACCCCTTAACGATCTGGTGGCTATCATGATAGCCAGGGGTGGACTGGGCTGTCTGGGGCCCACCAGGAGAATTGACTCCAGGGGCCCACCCTACAGCTAAATATAAACACCCATTAGTGTTATCGCCATTATTGTGTTGCTTTGACTGTATACACAGACGGCTCCTGCACATCTATATTGTGCATCATAACTGGGATGTACAATTATAGTAGTTTGCAGTAATGGGGTCTTTAGTGAAAACAAGTTATCACCGATCCACAGGGTAGGTTGGTGATAACTTATTGATCGGTGGAACCAGACCAGTGGAAACCGCACCGATAGGAAGATTGGGGAACTTTTTGCAACAGCAGGTGGAGTGTGTGACCGCAGCTCCATTCATCCTCTGTGGGGTGGGATGTGTGACCGCAGTTCCACTCATCTTCTGTGGGGTGGGGTGTGTGACAGCAGCTCCATTCATCCTCTGTGGGGTGGGATGTGTGACCGCAGTTCCATTCATCCTCTGTGGGGTGGGGTGTGTGACTGCAGCTCCATTCATCCTCTGTGGGGTGGGATGTGTGACCGCAGCTCCATTCATCCTCTGTGGAGCAGCCAGATAATAACAAGCGCAGCGCTCGCAGCCACTGAGGGAATGAATGGATCAGGGGTCGAGTCGGACACGAGCTCCAGTGTAATGGGGGATAAAAGTTGCACGATCGGTGCAGGTCCCAGCAATCGGTCCACACAGATGAATAAGTTATCACTAATCTTTAGGCTACGTTCACACACTTTTTCTCTGATTTTACTGCTCCTGGTTTTGGCTTCAAATACTGAGGTAAAAAAACTCACTGAATACTCAGTGTGTGCACGTGGCCTTAGTAAAGGTGATTACTTGTTTTCACTGGAGAATCTCTGTAAGTGCATATTTACTGCAGTGTAATAGTCACAGGACAGGGCAGGACAGGGAGGGGAGGGGTTAAATGTTTAAGTATTTAATTTCTACTGGAAAAAATCTCCCCCTTATAGAGAGAAAGTAACCTCCATACACAACACAATCCACTATACCAAAATCAATAATACCATATACAAGGGGGAAATACCGCCACACCGCGACCAGACAACATATTACCACCACATAGTGACCAAATACAACCACATACAAGTAATAAATACCACCACACAGTGATCAGACAACATATTACCACCAAACAGTGACCAAATACAGCCACATACAAGGGAGAAATACCACCACACCGTGACCAGACCACATATTACCACCAAACACTGAACAAATACAGCCACATACAAGGGAGAAATACCACCACACCGTGACCAGACCACATAGTGACCGAATACAACCACATACAAGGGAGAAATACCGTGACTGACTTACCAGTGACGTCTCTAGCTGACTTTATTCATCTTCGCTTTTTCTCTTCATCCGGCGCTGACCGTCATCACTTCTTCCTGCCAAGACGCGACTCTGCAGAAAATAACAGTCACCTATAGCCGATCACTCCCAGAGTACATTCCTCACTATTTCCCCAATTTCTACACCACGTCAGACTCTTGTTCCCCCATTGGAGACAGTATCCTCAAAATGAACTTATATTTCATCAGTAATAATGTCCCCTAATTTGCCCCTACAGTAATTATGCCCCATGTGCCACCATAAACTAATAATGTATGTCCCTCATTCTGGCCCCATATAGTAATTATGTCCCTCATCCTGGCCCCATATAGTAATTATGTCCCTCATCCTGGCCCCTTTTATTTAATAATGTCTGGGGAAACAAGTGGAATCAGAAGGGGTTGTTAATTGCTTCCTGCTCAAAATATCACCCCACAATCCTGCTCTCCAAAATAGCCCCACAAAGTGCCCCTTTCCAAAATGTCCCCCCAAAAATTGCCCTTTCTATAATATCTCTCCCAACTACATCCCTGTATAAATCCCCCCCTCCTCATTATACTATGCTGCCTTCCAAAATCTTTGATGCCTCATAATGTCCCCCATTGCCCTATAATGTTCCAATTTCTTTCACAACGTCCCCCACTGACCTATAATGCCCCAATTTGCTTCATAATGGCCCCCATTACCCTATAATGTCCTTCCACTGCCCTATAATGTCCCCCGCTGCCCTATTATGTCCCCCGCTGCCCTATGATGTCCCCCGCTGCCCTATGATGTTCCCCACTGCCCTATCATGTCCCCCACTGCCCTATCATGTCCCCCACTGCCCTATCATGTCCCCCACTGCCCTATCATGTCCACCACTGCCCTATCATGTCCACCACTGCCCTATCATGTCCCCCACTGCCCTATCATGTCCCCCACTGCCCTATCATGTCCCCCACTGCCCTATAATGTCCCCCACTGCCCTATTATGTCCCCCACTGCCCTATAATGTCCCCCACTGCCCTATAATGTCCCCCACTGCCCTATAATGTCACCCACTGCCCTATAATGTCACCCACTGCCCTATAATGTTCCCCACTGCCCTATAAAGTCCCCCACTGCCCTATAGTGTCCCTCACTGCCCTATTGTGTCCCCCACTGCCCTATTGTGTCCCCCACTGCCCTATTATGTCCCCCACTGCCCTATTATGTCCCCCACTGCCCTATAATGTCCCCCACTGCCCTATAATGTCCCCACTGCCCTATTATGTCCCCCACTGCCCTATTATGTCCGCCACTGCCCCATAATATGCTCCATAAAGTCCCCCACCGCTTCTTAATGCCACTTGTAAAATAACACTGCTCCTCCCCCACCCGCAGCCCCTCATATAAAAGTACATCTTCGACTCCTCTGGAGCGCTTACCTGTGCCTGCGCGTCCTCCTCTTCATCCCTGCAGCTGTGGCCTCGGTGATGATGATGTCGGTGCAGGACTGAGGCGCGCTCCTCTGCAGCCCTGGCGATGACGGTACGTTGCGGGGCTGAGCAGAGCTGCTCTCCCTCCTGTCACCGGCCGCACTGTACAAATGTATTGCGCGCCTGAAAGACGCGCATACATCTGAATACCGGCGCGGTTGGTGCAGGCCTGGGGACTCCCGCAGTGCACCGCTAGGACCTTTGGTGAGTCACATGACACATGTGATGTCACTAAAGGTCCTGCAACTGCGAAAACTTCAGTGATCATACAGAACTTGTACGATCACTGAAGTTTACGATTGAAAGGCTGGGTGCCGGGGCCCACTCAGGCCTGTGCATGGGCGTACCCAGGATCAAAGCCATGGTCGTTCACATTGTAAAATATTAGAACGGAAAAGGTGAATGAAACGAAAATTTTGAGAATTAAATGTAACTATAGCTCGATTAATGACTCCGCGCCCCTCTCCACACACACACACACACACACACACACACACAATACAATACATCCCCCCATCACCCACTACATACACACACCCAAATACCATGCACCCCCCATTACCATCTCCCCACGCACACAATACAATGCACCCCCCCATCCCCACCTACGCACACACAATGCACCCCCGATCACCCCCTACACACACACACTACAATGCACCCCCATTACCCTCACACATACACACACACACACACACACAATACACGCTCCATTACCCCCCCACACACACACACACACACACACACACAAATACATCCCCCCTTCACCTGCTACACACACAAATACAATGCACCCCCCATCACCCCCTACACACACACACCCACAATACAATGCACCCCCACTACTCCACACACACACACACACACACACACACAATGCACCCCCATTACTCCCTACACACACACACACACACAATGCACCGTCCATCAGCCCCTACACACACACAATGCACCCCCCATCACCCCCTACACACACACACACACAATACAATGCACCCCCACTACTCCCTACACACACAATGCACCCCCATTACTCCCTACACAAACACACACACAATGCACCGTCCATCAGCCCCTACACACACACAATGCACCCCCCATCACCCCCTACACACACACACTCACAATACAATGCACCCCTACTACTCCCTACACACACAATGCACCCCCATTACTCCCTACACAAACACACACACAATGCACCATCCATCAGCCCCTACACACACACAATGCACCCCCCATCACCCCCTACACACACACACTCACAATACAATGCACCCCTACTACTCCCTACACACACAATGCACCCCCATTACTCCCTACACCCACACACACACACACACATAATGCACCGTCCATCAGCCCCTACACACACACAATGCACCCCGCATCACCCCCTAAATCTTAAGCAAAATGCAATAACAGGCAATGAAAACATAGCATCTGCGCAAAAAAGAGAATTTTGTTACTTACAATAAATTCTTTTTCTTATAGTTCCGTATTGGGAGACCCAGACCTTGGGTGTTTAGCTTCTGCCTCTGAAGGACACACAAAGTACTACACTTAAAAGTGTAGCTCCTCCCTCTGAGCTTATACACCCCCTGGTGAGCAGACCCAGCCAGTTTAGTGCAAAAGCTGAAGGAGAATAGCCACCCACAAGTAGAACAGAGCAAGAGCCGGAACAACCGGAGACTCTGTCCACGACAACAGCCGGTGATAACACGCGGAACAAGAAATTGCCAACAGGCAACAGGGAGGGTGCTGGGTCTTCCAATACGGAACTATAAGAAAAAGAATTTACGGTAAGTAAATAAAATTCTCTTTTTCTTTATCGTTCCTTTGGGAGACCCAGACCATGGGACGTTCCAAAGCAGTCCCTGGGTGGGAATAAACAGAAAAATTAAGAAGTAGGCAGAACCTAACTTCACAAATGGGCGACAGCCGCCTGAAGGATGCGTCTGCCCAAGCTCGCATCTGCCGAAGCATGAGCATGCACTTGGTAGTGCTTCGAGAAGGTATGCAGGCTAGTCCAAGTGGCAGCCTGACAGACTTGTTGAGCCGTAGCCTGGTGCCTGAAAGCCCAAGAGGCACCGACAGCTCTGGTCGAATGTGCCTTGATCCCCGGCGGGGGAGGCACCTGAGTACTCTGGTAGGCGTCCGAAATGGTCGATCTAATCCAACGGGCTAAGGTCGGCTTAGAAGCAGGGAGGCCCTTGCGCCGACCTGTGGTTAGCACAAAAAGAGAGGTGCACCGCCTAAGCGCAGCGGTGCGAGACACATAGATCCGGAGAGCACGCACCAGATCCAGAGTATGCAGCGCTTTTTCAAAGCGATGAACAGGAGCCGGACAGAAGGAAGGTAGGGTAATGTCCTGGTTAAGGTGGAAAGGAGAGACCACCTTAGGAAGAAAGTCCGGAGTCGGACGGAGAACCACCTTGTCTTGATGAAAAACTAAAAAAGGTGACTCCGAAGAGAGCGCAGCCAAATCAGAGACTCTCCTGAGGGAAGTTATGGCCACCAGAAAGGCCACCTTCTGAGAAAGACGATACAAAGAAACCTCCCCAAGAGGCTCAAAAGGGGGTTTCTGCAAAACCGTGAGAACCAAGTTAAGGTCCCAGGGATCCAAGGGCCGCCGGTAAGGCGGAATGATGTGAGACGCGCCTTGCATGAAGGTGCTAACCTGAGCCAGCCGAGCGAGACGCCGCTGGAACAGAACTGACAGAGCTGAGACTTGTCCCTTGAGAGAGTTGAGGGACAGTCCTAGCTGCAGACCGGACTGTAGAAAAGACAGAAGGGTCGGCAAGGAGAATGGCCAAGGAGGATGGTCGGTAGAGCGACACCAGGACAGGAAAATTTGTGACGGGATGCCATTAGGTCCACGTCCGGAGTGCCCCATTTGCGGCAGATTGACTGAAACACTGCCGGGTGCAGGGACCACTCGCCACCGTCCACGGTTTGACGGCTGAGATAATCTGCCTCCCAGTTTTCCACGCCTGGGATGTGGACTGCGGATATGGTGGACTTGGAGTCCTCCGCCCATTGAAGGATGCGTTGTACCTCCATCATTGCTAGGCGGCTTCGTGTCCCGCCCTGGTGATTGATGTAGGCAACCGCGGTCGCGTTGTTTGACTGGACTCGAATGTGCCTGCCCGCCAGCAGGTGGTGAGAAGCTAGGAGAGCTAGAAGCACGGCTCTGGTTTCCAGCACATTGATTGAAAGGGCTGACTCGGACGGAGTCCAAGTGCCCTGCGCTCTGTGGTGGAGACATACCGCTCCCCAGCCGGATAGACTGGCATCCGTGGTGAGAATCACCCAGGACGGGGTCAGGAAGGAGCGCCCTTGGGACAGGGAGAGGGGCCGAAGCCACCACTGAAGAGAGCTCCTGATCCGTGGCGACAGAGCCACTAACCTGTGTAAGGAGGAAGGCCGCTTGTCCCAACAGCGGAGAATGTCCAGCTGCAGGGGGCGCAGATGGAACTGGGCAAAGGGAACAGCCTCCATGGACGCTACCATTTGACCCAGCACCTGCATCAGACGCCTGAGGGTATAACGGCGGGGCCTCAGCAGAGAGCGCACCGCTAGCTGGAGTGACTGCTGTTTGACTAAGGGCAACTTCAAAAGTGCCGGCAAAGTCTCGAACTGCATCCCTAGGTACGTGAGACTCTGGGTCGGAGTCAGAGAGGATTTGGGAAGATTGACAAGCCACCCGAATTGGGCTAGAGTGGCGAGAGTGAGCGAGACACTCCGATGACAGTCTGCGCTGGATGAAGCCTTGACTAGAAGGTCGTCCAGGTAAGGAATCACTGCCAACCCCTGGAGGTGCAGAACTGCAATCACTGCTGCCATGACCTTGGTGAATACCCGAGGGGCCGTGGCTAACCCGAAGCGAAGAGCCACGAATTGGAAATGATCTTCTCCTATTGCAAAACGTAGCCAACGCTGGTGTGAAACTGCAATTGGAACATGCAGATAGGCATCTCTGATGTCGATGGATGCCAGGAAATCCCCTTGGGTCATTGAGGCAATGACTGATCGCAGAGACTCCATGCGAAAGTGCCGCACTTGAACATGCTTGTTGAGAAGCTTGAGATCCAGGATGGGCCGGAAGGTACCGTCCTTTTTGGGAACTAGGAAGAGATTTGAGTAGAAACCTCTGAACCGTTCCCGGGCGGGAACTGGTACAATTACTCCGTTGGCCTGCAAGGCTGCCACGGCCTGTGAGAAGGCGGCGGCCTTGGAGCAAGGGGGAGTTGAGAGAAAAAATCTGTTTGGCGGGCTGGAAGAGAATTCTATCCTGTAGCCGTGGGAGATGATATCTCTCACCCACTGATCGGAGACGTGTTGAAACCAAGCGTCGCCAAAGTGGGAGAGCCTGCCACCGACTAAGGACGTCGCCGGAGCGGGCAGAGAGTCACGAGGAGGCTGCCTTAGTGGCAGCACCTCCTGCGGTCTTCTGTGGACGCGCTTTTGGGCGCCAGTTGGATTTCTGGTCCTTGGCTGAGTTAGCGGACAAGGCCGAGGGCTTAGAGGACGACCAGTTGGAGGAACGAAAGGAGCGAAACCTCGACTGACTCCTACCCTGGGCAGGTTTCCTGGTTTTGGTTTGTGGCATGGAAGTACTCTTCCCGAAAGTAGCTTCCTTAATAATTTCATCCAGCTGTTCTCCGAACAGCCGGGACCCAGCAAAAGGGAGCCCAGCAAGGTACTTCTTAGAAGAAGCATCTGCCTTCCACTCTCGAAGCCACAAGATCCTGCGGATAATGAGGGAATTAGCCGAAGCCACCGCAGTGCGGTGAGAAGCCTCCAGCATGGCAGACATGGCGTAAGATGAAAAAGCTGAAGCTTGAGAAGTTAAGGCAACCATTTCGGGCATAGATTCCCTGGTGAGGGAATGCATCTCCTGCTGCAAAAGTCGGGGAAAACGCGGCCCCCGCCGCTTCATACACGGATTTGGCCAGAAGGTCAATCTGACAGTCAGTGGAATCCTTAAGGGAGGTGCCATCAGCCACCGACACAACGGTCCGGGCTGAGAGCCTAGACACCGAAGGGTCTACCTTTGGTGAATGAGCCCACTCCTTGACCACCTCAGGTGGAAAGGGAAAACGGTCATCAGAACCACGCTTTGGGAAGCGTTTGTCAGCACAGGCCCTGGGCTTGGTCACAGCAGCCTGAAAACTGGAGTGGTTAAAGAACACACTCTTTGCTCTCTTAGGCTAGGTAAACTGGTGTTTTTCTGCCAGAGAGGGTTGTTCCTCTGATACTGGCGGATTGAGATCCAGTACAGAATTAATGGAAGCAATCAAGTCACTAAGATCTGAGTCACCCTCGGACAGATCAATGGGGTACATGGAGTTAGCCTCCGAGCCCCCTGTAAAGGCATCCTCCTCATCCTGCGAGTCAGCTCTTGAATCAGAGCCGCGGGAGGAGGAGGGAGAGGAAACCCTGCGTCTCCTCTTAGGAGGACGGGGTCTAGGCCCTGATGATGAATCCTCTGTGAGCTCCGGTCCTAAGGGACCCTTAGCAGTAGAGGCACCCTGTGAAGGGGGCTGATGCATATTCATCAAAGTCCTGGACAGAAGTCCCATGGACTCAGCAAAAGACTGGGAAATAGACCTAGAAAAGGATTCTACCCAAGCCGGGGGTTCAGCCACAGGTGCAGGAGCAGCCTGAGAGACCACTGGGGGTGAGACTCCATGCTGTGGCACCACCAAGTTAGAGCAGACATCACAATGTGGATAGGTGCTCGGTTCATGCAGCTGGAGCTTACATGCAGCGCATACAGTATAAAGCTTTGGAGCCTTGCTCCTCATGTGAGACATGCTGCTGGAGCGGGGGCTCTGCAAGAGAATGAACCCCAGAGAGTATATACAGTGGTCCACAACCAGAGACCGGTTCTCGGGCGACAGCTAGAGAATCCGCCGGAAATGCCAATAAATACAGTAAGCACACTCTCCCCAAACAATAAAGCACAGGGACCCCCAATATATAAACGTCTCAGGTACTTAGCTGCTGAGACGCAGGGCCAGGTCCCTGGGGATGAGTGCTCCGGTCCAGCAGGGTCCTGAAGGGCTGCGGATGGAGACCGGTCTCCTGCCAGGCATGGAGACTGTGCTGGCTCCCACTTCAAGCCAGAGCCCAGGAGGGATGGTGAAGGAGCACGGCATGTAAGGCTCCAGCCTTGGAAATCAACTTTACAACACCGCCGACACAGTGGGGTGAGAAGGGACATGCCGGGGGTCCAGACGTGGACCCGCACTTCTTCAATCTCATTCCAAAAAGGAAAAAATCATATGAGAATGCATGTGTGGATGTATGCCTCCTGAACACAAAGCGATAAACTGGCTGGGTCTGCTCACCAGGGGGTGTATAAGCTCAGAGGGAGGAGCTACACTTTCAAGTGTAGTACTTTGTGTGTCCTCCGGAGGCAGAAGCTAAACACCCAAGGTCTGGGTCTCCCAAAGGAACGATAAAGAAAATGATACTGTTAAAAACGTCAGCTCGAGATACTAACAAAAGCCATCACTGAGCCATAGATTTAAAAAAATGAGAACGCTATGGGTCTCAGAAAATGGCGCAAAACGTCCGTCACTTTTTTCGGACAAACTTCTGATTATTTTTTTAACCCCTTAGATTAAAATAAACCTATTCATGTTTGGTGTCTACAAACTTGCAGTAACCTCAGGCATCACAGCAGCACATCAGGTTTACCATATAGTGAACACAGTGAATAAAATGTCTCAAAAACAATAGAGCAATCACACTTTTTTTTGCAATTTCTCCACATTTGGAATTTTTTTGCCATTTTACAGTACACTGCATGGTAAAACTCACGGTTTCATTTAAAATTACAGCTCATTCTGCAAAAAATGAGCCCTCACATGACCATATTGACTGAAAAATAAAAAAAGTTACGTCTGTCAGAAGAATGGCAAACCCCCCAAAAATACCGGAAAGTGTAAAGTCGGCCGGTCGTGAAAGGGTTAACCTTTCCTCACGCCTGCACATTACAGTACTTTGATCAGCAGGGCAGATGAATGCGCCTGCGCAGGACCGCAATGTCGGCTCGTGTGGATGACGTAGACACATCATCCACACCGGACTGGGAAGAAGGAGGCCGAAGATCGCAGCAGAGAGGATGCGTCAGACCTGAAAGAGGAGGCACCGCACTGGAGAGCTGCGACACCCATTGGACTGGACCCACCCTAGGTGAGTATTATAAAAGTACTTTTTCCGTTTTACAGAGCGGCCTAGGCTCTTATATACAGTATTTTGGAATGCTGTATATAAGAACTCAGTGGTATTGGACACAGCTTGTAGTCCCCAAATCTGGTGACAGATTCCCATTAAAAAATCGGAAAGAACACAAACTTACACAATAAATCACCAACATATTTGTGCTTCTAAGGGCGTGATTTATTACGCCCAGTATCCATGCCAGAAAATCTACATAGGAATGACCACAAGGGACTTAACCTCTTACAGACATTGGACGTACTGGGTACATCGTAGATAATGGCGGTGTAATCATCGTCGGCTGCTGCAGTAAACCGGCACCGATTTCCGCACATATATGCTGATCTGAACAGCAGACATGTGTAGCTTACAAGAAAGGGTGGATCCACGATTCACCCATGCCTTTTAATCCCTTAGACCGCGCTGTCAATTACTGACAGCGCAATGTAAATGGCCATGGCAGGGAAATTTCCTTTCCTCGACGCTATCGGAGTCCCCGTGACGCGATCACGGGAAGCCGATGGTTGCCATGGTAGCACAGGGTTATGTCATGACTCATGACTCACATCCTGTTACAGCCGGCTGGTTGTAACAGGACAGCAGCATTTCAGCTGATCAGAGCTCTGCCGCTCTGATCAGCAGAAATGAACAAGCGATCAGACAGCTAATCCTTACCCCGAGGGGGACTATTAAAATAAAAAAAATTTAAAAAAAAGTTTTAAAGAATTAAAAAAACCAACTAAAAATTTAAATCACTCCCCATTCGCCCCACTAAAAATAAGAGGGTTAAAAAAAAGGGAATTTTGTTTACTTACCGTAAATTCCTTTTCTTCTAGCTCCTATTGGGAGACCCAGACAATTGGGTGTATAGCTTCTGCCTCCGGAGGCCACACAAAGTATTACACTTTTAAAAAAGTGTAACCCCTCCCCTCTGCCTATACACCCTCCCGTGGATCACGGGCTCCTCAGTTTTGGTGCAAAAGCAGGAAGGAGAAAACTTATAAATTGGTCTAGGGTAAATTCAATCCGAAGGATGTTCGGAGAACTGAAGACCATGAACCATAAGAACAAATCAACATCAACAACATGTGTACACAAAAGAACAACCAGCCCGAAGGGCACAGGGGCGGGTGCTGGGTCTCCCAATAGGAGCTAGAAGAAAAGGAATTTACGGTAAGTAAACAAAATTCCCTTTTTCTTTGTCGCTCCATTGGGAGACCCAGACAATTGGGACGTCCAAGAGTAGTCCCTGGGTGGGTAAAAGAATACCTCAATAAAAGGAGCCGAAAACGGTCCCCTCTTACAGGTAGGCAACCGCCGCCTGGAGGACTCTCCTACCTAGACTGGCGTCTGCCGAAGCATAGGCATGCACTTGATAGTGCTTCGTGAAAGTGTGCAGACTAGACCATGTAGCTGCCTGACACACCTGCTGAGCCGTCGCCCGGTGCCGCAAAGCCCAGGACGCTCCTACGGCTCTGGTAGAATGGGCTTTCAACCCTGAAGGAAGTGGAAGCCCAGAAGAACGGTAGGCCTTGAGAATCGGTTCCTTGATCCACCGAGCCAAGGTTGACTTGGAGGCCTGAGAGCCCTTACGCTGGCCAGCGACAAGGACAAAGAGCGCGTCTGAACGGCGCAGGGGCGCCGTGCGAGACACGTAGAACCGGAGTGCTCTCACTAGATCCAAAGAGTGCAAATCCTTTTCACACTGGTGAATTGGATTAGGGAAAAAGGAAGGCAAGGAGATATCCTGATTTAGATGAAAGGGGGATACCACCTTAGGAAGAAATTCCGGGACAGGACGCAGAACCACCTTATCCTGGTGAAAAACCAGGAAGGGGGCTTTGCATGACAGCGCTGCAAGCTCAGACACTCTCCGAAGTGATGTGACCGCCACCAGGAAGGCCACCTTCTGAGAAAGACGGGAAAGAGAAACATCCCGCAGCGGCTCAAAAGGCGGCTTTTGAAGAGCCGTCAGAACCCTGTTAAGATCCCAAGGATCCAACGGACGTTTGTAAGGTGGGACCATGTGGCAAACCCCCTGCAGGAACGTGCGGACCTGCGGAAGCCTGGCTAGACGCTTTTGAAAAAAAAACACGGAGAGCGCCGACACTTGGCCCTTGAGAGAGCCGAGGGACAAACCCTTGTCCATTCCAGATTGTCGGAATGAAAGAAATGTGGGAAAAGCAAACGGCCATGGAGACAAACCGTTATCAGAGCACCAGGATAAGAAAAGTTGCCAAGACCTGTAATAGATTTTGGCGGACGTTGGCTTCCTGGCTTGTCTCATGGTGGCAATGACATCCTGAGATAACCCTGAAGACGCTAGGAGCCAGGACTCAATGGCCACACAGTCAGGTTGAGGGCCACAGAATTCAGATGGAAAAACGGCCCTTGTGACAGCAAGTCTGGACGGTCTGGAAGCGCCCACGGTTGACCCACCGTGAGATGCCACAGATCCGGATACCACGACCGCCTCGGCCAGTCTGGAGCGACGAGAATGGCGCGACGGCAGTCGGACCGGATCTTGTGTAGTACTCTGGGCAGCATTGCCAGAGGGGGAAACACATATGGCAGTCGAAACTGCGACAAATCCTGGACCAGAGCGTCCGCTGCCAGAGCTCTGTGATCCTGAGACCGTGCCATGAAGGCCGGGACCTTGTTGTTGTGTCTCGATGCCATGAGATCGACGTCCGGCATTCCCCAGCGGCGACAGATCTCTCGAAACACGTCTGGGTGAAGAGACCATTCCCCCGCGTCCATGCCCTGACGACTGAGAAAATCTGCTTCCCAGTTTTCCACGCCCGGGATGTGAACTGCGGAGATGGTGGAGCCTGTGACTTCCACCCACTGCAGAATCCGCTCGACTTCCTGGAAGGCTTGACGACTGCGAGTGCCGCCTTGGTGGTTGATGTAGGCGACGGCAGTGGCGTTATCCGACTGGATTCGGATCTGCCTGCCCTCCAGCCACCGATGGAAAGCCAATAGGGCTAGATATACTGCCCTTATCTCCAGAATATTGATATGAAGGGACGATTCTATTGGAGTCCAGGTTCCTTGAGCCCTGTGGTGGAGAAAAACCACTCCCCAACCTGACAGGCTCGCGTCCGTGGTGACCACGGCCCAGGTTGGGGGGAGGAAGGATTTTCCCCGAGACAGAGATGTGGGTAGGAGCCACCACTGAAGTGATGTTTTGGTTGCAAGTGAAAGAGAGATGTTCTTGTCGAGGGAAGACGAACTCTTGTCCCATTTGCGAAGAATGTCCCATTGGAGTGGCCGTAGATGGAATTGCGCGAACGGCACTGCCTCCATAGGAGCAACCATCTTCCCCAGGAAGTGCATGAGGCGCCTTAAGGGGTGTGACTGACTCCGAAGAAGTGACTGCACCCCCGCCTGCAGAGAAAGCTGTTTGTCCCGCGGTAGCTTGACTAACGCTGGAAGGGTATGAAACTCCATCCCGAGGTAAGTCAGTGATTGGGTCGGCGTCAACTTGGATTTCGGGAAATTGATGATCCACCCGAACTGCTGGAGAGTCGCCAGAGTGACGGTAAGACTTCGTTGACACGCCACCCGAGAAGGGGCCCTGACTAGGAGATCGTTCAAGTATGGGATTACCGAGTGGCCCTGAGAGTGCAGGACCGCCACGACGGATGCCATGACTTTGGTGAAGACCCGTGGGGCTGTCGCCAGGCCGAAGGGCAATGCGACGAACTGAAGGTGTTCGTCCCCGATGGCGAAACGCAGGAAACGTTGGTGTTCGGGTGCGATCGGCACATGGAGATAAGCATCCTTGATGTCGATCGATGCTAGGAAGTCTCCTTGTGACATCGAGGCGATGACCGAGCGGAGAGATTCCATCCGAAACCGTCTGGTTCTCACATGTCTGTTGAGCAGCTTGAGGTCCAGAACGGGACGGAAAGACCCGTCCTTTTTTGGCACCACGAACAAGTTGGAGTAAAATCCGCGACCACGTTCCTGAAGGGGAACGGGAATCACAACTCCTTCCATCTTTAGAGCGTCCACTGCCTGAAACAGTGCGTCTGCCTGTGCGGGGGGTGGGGAGGTTCTGAAAAAACGAGCCGTAGGTCGAGAGCTGAACTCTATCCTGTAACCATGAGACAGAATGTCTCTCACCCATCGGTCTTGAACGTGTGGCCACCAGGCGTCGCCAAAGCGGGAGAGCCTGCCACCGACCGAGGATGTGGCTAGATGAGGCCGAGAGTCATGAGGAGGCCGTCTTGGAGGCAGTGCCTCCTGCGGCCTTTTGGGGGCGTGACTTGGACCGCCACCCATAGGAGTTCCTCTGGCCTTTCTCCGGCCGGTTGGACGAAGAGGATTGGGGTTTGACGGAGGGACGAAAGGACCGAAACCTCGATTGGATTTTTCTCTGCTGAGGTCTCTTAGGTTTGGACTGGGGTAAGGAGGAGTCCTTTCCCGAGGATTCCTTAATAATCTCATCCAACCGTTCGCCAAACAAACGTTCGCCAGAAAAAGGCAAACCAGTTAAGAACCTTTTGGAAGCAGAGTCTGCTTTCCATTCGCGCAGCCACATGGCCCTGCGGACTGCCACGGAGTTAGCGGATGCTACAGCCGTACGGCTAGCAGAGTCCAGGACGGCGTTCATGGCTTAGGACGAAAATGCTGATGCCTGAGAGGTCAAGGAAGACACATGCGGAGCAGAATTCCGCGTGACAGCATTAATCTCAGTCAGACATGCCGAGATTTCTTGGAGAGCCCACACAGCCGCAAAGGCCGGGGCAAAAGACGCGCCCGTGGCCTCATAAATAGACTTCACCAAGAGCTCTATCTGTCTGTCAGTGGCATCCTTCAGGGATGAGCCATCGGCAACAGACACAACGGACCTAGCAGCCAATCTAGAGACTGGCGGATCCACCTTGGGTGAGTGCGCCCAGCCCTTAACGACCTAAGGTGAAAAGGGATAACGCGTGTCAGAGTGCCTTTTAGCAAAACGCTTTTCCGGGACCGCTCTGGGCTTCTGGACAGCGTCCCTGAAGTTAGAGTGATCAAAGAACGTATTGCGCGTACGTTTGGGGAATCGAAATTGGTGTTTCTCCTGCTGAGAAACCGACTCCTCTACCGTTGGAGGCGGGGGAGAGAGATCCAACACCTGGTTGATGGACGAAATAAGATCATTTACTAAGGCGTCCCCCTCAGGGGTATCAAGGTTGAGGGCGAAGTCAGGGTCAGAGCCCTGAGCTCCCACGTCCGCCTCGTCATCCTGAGAGTCCTCCAGCTGAGATCCAGAGCAGCGTGAGGAAGCCGGGGAAGAGTCCCAGCGAGGCCGCTTAGCCGGTCTGGGACTGCGATCCAGGCAGGAGTCCTCCGCCTGGGACCTAGGGGCTATCCTGGGAGCGCGCTGCGGCGCGGACCGAGAAGGCCCTGGAGGAGACAAACTAACAGGGGCCGGGGCCTGTGAAGAGCCCGGTATGGATTGCAAAGCCTCAAGGAGCTTAGATGACCATTTGTCCATAAACTGTGCAATGGATTGAGAAAGTGACAGAGAGTTTCTCAGCGAAAGAGGCCAATGACGGTGACTCTGTCCCTGCAGCCTGCTCAGGAGGAGCAGGGGGATCTACATGAGCCGAGGGGCCCACAAGTGCCCCGGGCTCCGGCTGAGCAAGCGTGGCAGGAGTCGAGCATTGATCACAGTGAGGGTAGGTGGATCCCGCAGGCAACATAGCCCCACAAGAGGTACAGGCTGCGAAAAAAACCTGTGTCTTAAGGGCTTTGCTCCTTGTGGACGACATGCTGCAAGCAATAAGTGTCCCTTAGGAGAGCGACCACTGAGGGTATATGGGAAAGGGTTAAACAGCCGTTCCGAATATATATAATATATGTAGATATATATATCACGGCACCCTAGGGGAACCAGCACCGGGTGACCGGTGTGGCTTACCAACCGCTGGTGTCCTCCAGATTCCCTGTCGTGGGTCCCCCAGAGCTGTAGAGATGTGCAGCTGCAGCATACACCGGCAGAATGCCAAACATGGCCGCCGGAGCTCTCAAGGAGGGAGTGGAGCCATGGGCGGCGCCAGCAAAAGGCGGGAATCTGGAGGCCCCATAGTGGTCCATAAGAGGGGAGGGGAGGCATGCAACGATGCTCCAGCCCTCTGTCGGTAATACCGCCCTTCCCCCTGACAAGCAGGCCCGGGGGCGGGATTTTTCGCGACTAGGCCGCGATGAAGCCGGGGACTAAATTTAAGGCCATGCCCGACAAGCAGGCACGGCCGGCGCGGAAGTCCGATGAAAAAACAACGGACGGCGCTACTGGGGAGAGAGGCGACCTCTCTCCCCGTACCGTCCCCCCATGGGGACACAGAGTACCATGAAGGTGCAGGGCCCGGTCCCTGGGGATGAAAACGCTCCGGTCCAGCAGGTTCCACCAGGGGCTGCGGATGGAGCACGGTCTCAGCAGGTGAATGACCGATGAAGCTCCCACTTCTCCCAGAGCCGCATAAGGGATGGTGAAGGAGACGGCATGTAGCTCCAGCCTTTGTACCCGCAATGGGTACCTCAACCTTAACAACACCGCCGACATAGTAGGGTGAGAAGGGAGCATGCCGGGGACCCCATAGGGGACTTCTTTTCTTCTGTCATACTATGTATGATAACTCTTTTTTTTTTTTTTTTCCATGAGTGGATGTGTGCCTCCTTCCACACAAAGCATAAAACTGAGGAGCCCGTGATCCACGGGAGGGTGTATAGGCAGAGGGGAGGGGTTACACTTTTTTAAAAGTGTAATACTTTGTGTGGCCTCCGGAGGCAGAAGCTATACACCCAATTGTCTGGGTCTCCCAATGGAGCGACAAAGAAATAATAAATATACACTCATTTGGTATCACAGAGTTCAGAAATGCCCAGTCTATCAAAATCTAAAACAAATTAATATGACCGGTAGACGTCGTAGCCGTAAAAAAAAATTCCAACCGGCAAAGTTAAGTTTTTTGGTCTTCACAAATTGCAAAATGCAAACAAATAAGCCATCAGTGAGCCCCATATCCCGAAAAATGAGAACACTACAAGTTGCAGAAAATGGCGCTGAAAGTGCTCCAATTTTTTGGACAAACCTTTTTTTAACCCCTTAGATAAAAGTAAACCTAAACATGTTTGGTATCAACGAACTCATACCAACCTGAAGTATCACACCCACCCATCAGTTTTACCATACAGTGAACACGGTGAATAAAGTACCCCATAAACCATTGTCCAATCACACTTTTTTGTAATTTTTCCACACGTGGAAATTTTGTGCTGTTTTCCAGTACCATATATGGTAAAACTCATGGTTTCACTTAAAAGACCAATACGTCCTGCAAAAAACAAGCCCTCTTATGGCAAGATTGACGAGAAAAATAAAAAAGTTACGACTCTCGGAAAAAGGGGAGCAAAAAACAAAAACGGAAAAATCGTCCAGTGGTTAGGGGGTTAAAGGTGGGAGTCCGTGAGCACATCAGGGACATTGAGAAAACAAAGACTCTGCATGAGGCGGAACACCTAAAAACCCTACCAAAACATTTCCAATTGTACCATAAATCTGACTCAAGCAAATTAAAGAAGTTGTCCGACATTAGCTTACCAAAAAAATTTGAGTTTATCTGTGCTGTATTGTCATATAAAACACCCCTACATTGTTATTTTTTGTTTTCTAACTTTTGTTCCAGTTGAATTATCCCTTTATTCTCTGCAGTTCTTTGTTTACATTTTGCTCTAGCAAACTGACCACTTCCTGTGCAAAACCTCAGTTAGAGCTGGCACCGCCCGGCCTCACTGTCCAGCCCCGTCCAATGCCCGCCCCCTGCACACACATTCCCTGTCAGTATTCTACCCCAGCACCTGATCTGTTCTCACTCTAGCAATGAAAATAACAGCCCCACATCGGGCTCTGTGCCACACACACACACACACACACACACACACATCGGGCTCTGCGCCACACATATCAGGCTCTGCAACCCTCCCCCACACACACACACACACGGCGCTCTGTACCGACCTCCCCCTCACCATCGTTCTGTACCAACCCCTACCCCCATAGGGAAAACATGTAGGCTACATTCACATGACCGTTCCGTTTTTGCGGTCCGAAAAAAATGCCCAATTTTTTCACGAATACATCCGTGTGTCATCCGTGTGCCTTCCGTTTTTTTTTTGCGTACCGCAAAAAACGGAAGCAGCAAGAAAGATAAATAGAAGAGTAGATATAGAGATGAATAGATAGATATAGAGACAGAGAGATAGAGGGATGAATGAATGAACAGAGGGATAGATAGATAGATAGATAGATAGATGAGAAAGACATATAATGTCCTACCCCCCCTGCATATTCTAAGCTGGCACCCTTTAGTAACTTTCATGTGGCACTAATGTGTGCTTAGCCTTGTATTTATCTAAAAAATAAATCAAAAATAATTAAAAAAAAAACAAACGACAATGGGTCCCCCATACTTTTGTAGCCAGCTAGGGTAAAGCAGATGGCTGCAGCCTGCAAACCACAGCTGGCAGCTTCAGCTTGGCTGGTAATCTAAAACAGAGGGCACCCCACGCTGTTATTTTAAATTAAATAAATAATTTAAAACAAAAAACATGGGGTCCCCCCAAATTGGATCACCAGCCAAGGTAAAGCAGACAGCTGTGGTCTAGTATTCTCAGACTAGGGAGGCCCACTGTTATTGGACACTCCCCAGCCTAAAAATAGCAGGCCACAGCCGCCCCAGAAGTGGCACATCCATTAGATGTGCCAATCCTGGTGCTTCGCCCCAACTTATCCCGTGCCCTGGTGCGGTGGAAAACGAGGTAATATAAGGGGTTGATGCCAAATGTGTAATGTCACCTGGCATCAAGCCCTGGGATTAGTGATGTCACGCGTCTATCAGATATCCGACATCACAAACCCAGTCAGTAATAAAAAAAAATAGACAACAAAAAAAAAAGTTTTATCTGAAAAAACACTCCTCAAAACATTCCCTCATTCACCAATTTATTCAAAAGAAAAACAAATCCAGGTCCAGCATAATCCAATAAGGGGGTCCCATGACAATCCATACCATAGTCAATGTCCCAGTCAATGAAGAACAGAATGTTCCTCATTGGCTGGGAGAGTAATGCAGTGACCTGAGCTAACATCAATAGCCCAGGTCACTGCAGGGGATGCCGAGCGCTGCTGTCAGGAGGTTAAATGAAATCATTACCTGCGGTGACGATCTTCGCTTCACTCCTGTCAGCGCTGTCCCTGACTTCTATGCCCGCCGCGTTCTCAGCAGTATCGCCCGAGACGTCACCGCTAGTGACGTGAGAACGCAGCGGCATAGAAGGCAGTGACAGCGCTGACAGGAGTGAAGCGAAGATTGTCACAGCAGGCAATGATGTCATCTAACATCCTGATGGCAGCGCTCGTTATCCCCGCGGCTGCCTGCGCTGCAATGTGAGAGGCTGCTGAGCCTGCAATGAAGGCAGCCGCGGGGCTGGAGCGGGACACAGACTGCACGGGCACACCTGCTATCCTGAGCAGGGGGCCTGGTGCTGGCGTTGACACCGTGGGCGGGGAGAGTACTGGGTGCGGAGGAATGTGTAGGAGGGTGCAGGGAAGAGGTGCGGGGACCCCACGCACTGTACTCGCCCAGCAGGGCGGCAACATGCTGTTCTAGATTTGCATGTCAACATGGTCCTGCCCATGTTGACATGAAATGACTGGAAGCAGCAAAATTGCGGCAGGAGCGATCACATGACCGCTCTGAGCCGGGGAAAAAAGGCTGACAGCAGGGCAGGTAAGTGATCACCAGCTACTTACCTGCCCCAATGTAGCCCAATAGGGTAATAATGAAGAAAAGTCAAAATAAGCCGGATAACCCCTTTAATTATAAAGGCCATAGATCAGAGGTTAGATGTGGTAACCTATTTAAGGCCCTTGCGCAACTTGAGTTATTGGATTTATAGATTGGACACAAGGACTACTATTGGGCTCAATGAGAGCTTTGACTGCTTTCTTTAATTGGGTATTTTTATGTGGTGTGAGAATGGGACTGTTTGTGTTAAATTATTTTTTAATTGTTTCTTTTTATCCATAATTTAGAGATCTGTATATGCTAAAATACCTGTGGTGGTCTGCAAATTTTGAGGTACTTCACGCGACCCGCTCAGTGACTTAGATGTTGACTTTGATTGGGTCTTTTCCCTGAATGAAGTGCCTATGAGAAAATAAGAAAAACGATTATTACCTAAGAAAAGTGGAGAAAAACATTGTACAACAATTTAATTATAGTTAGGATACAACTAATATTTAATACATTTACTCAATAATTTAGTTTTTTGCATTTCTTGATTTTGTTTGCCTTATGGCATGTCATTTTTAATTTTGCATATAATATTTCTGTTTACACAACTACATAAACACTATGCACTTTTTTTGTTTGTCTATTGATTAGTGATGGACAGACCCGAACTGTAAAATTTAGAATCCGAGAGGTTTTAAAAATACCCGAGTACCGGACCCGGGCCTGGAATTCTCAGGGAACTCCGGATAATGATCCGGAACCTTTGGAAATAAAAAATAAAAAAAGGAAAAATAAAGAAAATAAGAATAAAGCAGGCGCGTTATAACAATAGCAGCCCACAGCCACTCAGGATTGTCACATCCATTAGATGTGACAATCCTGGCACTTTACCCGATTCTTCCCGAATCCCCTGGTGCGGTGGCAATCAGGCTAATAAGGGGTTAATAACAGCTCACATCTGCCACTAAGCCCTAGATTAGCAATGGCAGGGTCTATGAAAACCCTACCCCCATTACTAATCTGTAAGTGAAAAGAAATAAACACAAACACAAAATAAGATAAAAACAACACCCTCTTTCACTCCTTTATTAACCCCAAAAACACCCAGGTCTGATGTAATCCACACGAGGTCCCATAACGATTCCAGCTCTGCTACATCTGAAGTGACAGCGCGTGGGCATAGAATATGACCACCCGCTGTGATCTTAAGGCAGAGAATGAGTCGCAGCGATGTGTGGTGACGTAAATTAGATTATTTGCGGTCACAGCTGGAGCTGCCCATTGTCATCCACCTAGATCGCAGGTAACCTGACCTCAGGTGACCTCATTGAACTGAGTGACCACTACTATCCATAAAAGTGGCATAATACTTTGGCAAAATTACTCCCAGAAATAAAATGTGAGTCAGAAATACATTCAGGCATCTTCCGCATGCTGTTGCCATTCAGTTTCAACAAATTTCCATCAATTGCAATATTTTTACAGCCCTCGCAGGCCTATTTCCAAGGTCCTCTAGAAAATTATTCGAGTTTCCCATTGACTTGGATTGGGTTCGTTATTCAGTATGAATACACAAATGTAGAAATTATTGGATTTGAACAATCCGAACCCGAATATTTTAGCATTCGCCCATATCTAGTCATCACTAATGATAATTTTAAGGATGTCTAAAACTGATCAACTGGGAAAAGGTTGTTGCATTACTCGTAAATCAAATGTCATGTCCTTCTTCAATTTGTCCAATTATTAATACCAGGTTTTGGTTAAAATGAGGCTACCATTTCAAGGTTCATTTTTCATCAAGGAGAAACTACGCTGAAAATCTATCTTTTGAATCATGTGCATTGAATATTTTTTTGGTATGGTATCAGAGGACTCAGAAGGAAAAATGTATGTAACAAAATTAAAACATTGTCGTCCATTTGGCTTATCCAAAATCTATTAATTTTACACTAGGTGGTAAGATAGATGACATCTTTATTATCTGGAGAAGTACCGGTCCTGAACTGCAGAGCTTCATGACTTGGTTGAACAATAACCCATATAACATCAAACTAACCTATAAGACAGATCGGGAGGCAATTGATTTTCTGGACTATAATATAAAAATGGGGTACCAGACAGAAAAGGGTTCTCCACGGGTACAATTATTATCAACAAGTAAGAGGGAAGAATCTTTTGCCTCACAGATACATTTCATCTCCAAGTTAACAGTCAGAGGGGGGCGATCAGGCAGATCTTGAACAAACACTGGTCGTTACTGAAGACCGACCAGAGTTTGAACGACGTTTTACTCATCGCCCACTCTTACCTGTTAGAAGGGGGAAAAGCCTAAAGGATATGCTGGTGAAGAACCATTACGTACCTAGGGTGGTATCTCGCTTTGAGAAAGGGAGTCCCAAATTTGGTTGTTTTCCTTTTGTCTGCCCAGAGATGTTGTCAGCTTGGGATGGACCTAAAGAGTATAAAATAAAAAGTTACAACTCATGCAGTAAAAGTCACGTTATCTATTATGCAGTATGTGGCTGTAGCCTAATTTATATTGGGTTAACATCAAGGGAACAACGCGTCCGCACGAGGGAACATGTTAGGGACATAATTGCGGTGTGTGATGTTGTGGATCTTGATTCCCTGAGGATGATCCAGAGACATTTCAAGCTGCGCCATGACTGTGGTCCCACTTTGTGGTATCGCAAGGTCCATTTAGAATCTAGGGGTATATATATATACACACATATTACTATAAGAATTTTGTCTCTGCATGATATAGGGACATTAGAAAATCTTTTAAGGACTATACATGGTCATATTCTTTAGGCTAAAGCTGGTGTCACACTAAACGACAGCAACAACGACGTCGCTGTTACGTCACCATTTTCGGTGACGTAACAGCGACCTTGTAAGTCGCTGTTATGATCGCTGCTTAGCTGTCAAACACAGCAGAAGCAGCGATCATAAGGTCGCTGTGCTACATGTTCAGAGAGCAGGGAGCCGCGCTTAGCGCTGGCTCCTTGCTCTCCTGCAGCACACATCGGGTTAATTAACCCGATGTGTGCTGCAGCTACATGTCACAGTTCAGAGAGCAGGGAGCCGCGCTGAGCGCTGGCTCCTTGCTCTCCTGCAGCACACATCGGGTTAATTAACCCGATGTGTGCTGCAGCTACATGTCACAGTGCAGAGAGCAGGGAGCCGCGCGCACTGCTTAGCGCTGGCTCCTTGCTCTCCTTGCTACAGTATACATCGGGTTAATTACCCGATGCGTACTGCAGCCACATGTCACAGTGCAGGAGCCGGCACTGGCAGCAAGAGCGGAGGCTGGTAACCAGCGTAAACATCGGGTAACCAGGGAAAGGTCTTCCCTTGGTTACCCGATGTTTACGCTGGTTACAGCTTACCGCAGCTGCCAGTGCCGGCTCCTGATCGCTTCATTTCGTCGCTCTCTCGCTGTCACACACAGCGATGTGTGTGTCACAGCGGGAGAGTGACGACCAAAAAATGAAGCTGGACATTCAGCAACGACCGGCGACCTCACAGCAGGGGCCAGGTCGTTGCTGGATGTCACACACAGCGACAGCGACGTCGCTGCAACGTCACAGAAAATGGTGACGTAGCAGCGACGTCGTTGTCGTCGTCGTTATGTGTGACACCAGCTTAAGGCTGATTCTCCTTATGTTTGGATGATTTTCTTACCACCCTGGTCGTGCCCTTTCACTTGCCAGTAGTAGATATGGTCTCGTTGGGTGCGCATGTGCGGGGCTGCCTCAGCATGAGTCCCCGCCAAGGGAGCTTCCTTAGAAGGATGCATGGGTTAACTGACGTTAGTGGAAGTATTCTTCCGATCCACGCTTCCCCTGGAATGACTGGATGAGGCGGACTCTATGTGCGGCGTCCCACCCCCTGCATGCGCCCAAACAGCGACGATCTCGCCCAAGACACCACATAATAAAACATGCACATTACACTTTCCTCAAGCGAGTAAGCCAGGTGAGAAACGCGTGTCAGGGCTACTCAAAACATCCAGTTATAAGTGCACTTTATAGGTGAGTCCGGATCACGATGATTCATGGCTGTTAGCTCTATCGGTAATAGTAATGGTAGCCTTTGAGGCTTAGGCTGCGTTACATGGGTGATATTAGATTTTTGTGTTGTTATAGCGCCACCAGGTGGCCATCTGTATTAGTACATGCAGTGGTACCTGCAATGTATTTCAATGACCCCGATCCTGCTGTACCGGAAGTCGCCGGATCCTGATAGACAGAATCCTGTTTTTTGTACTGAGCATGCCCAGAAAGCAGCTTGGCATGGTCAATACAGAAATCTCCCTCTCTCTCAGACAGAAGACCAGGATCGTGAAGGGGTGAGAGGGAGTAATAAAGATGGAGTCCCTAAGTGTGTCTGTGTATTTATTTCTAATAAAGTATTTTTTCTGTGTGATGTCTTTTTTTTAACCCTTTATTGGAGATTCTTAATGGCCGGGTCAAACTTGGCCTGACATTAGCAATCTCAGGCTTTATACCAGCAGGTAAAACAAAGCTGGTATTAACCCCTTATTACCCAACGTGCCACCCGGCACCAGGGCCGCTTGGAGAGATGTTGGACACAACGCCAGAAGATAGCGCTTTTAAGAAAGCGCCATATTCTGTGGCGACTGTTGACTGCAATTCGCAGCAGGGGGGGGGCCAAGAAAGCTTGGGCCACCCTGCACTGCGTATTCCCATCCCCAGCTGCCTAGTTGTACCTGGCTCGTCAGAAAAATTGGCCGAAGCCCATGTCGTTTTTTGTTTTTTTTAATTATTTCATGAAATTCATGAAATACTTAAAAAAGGGCTTCCCTGTATTTTTGGTTCCCAACCGGGTACAAATAGGCAGCTGGGGGTTGGGGGCAGCGCGTACCTGCTTGCTGTACCTGGCTAGCATACAAAAACAGGGTGAAGATGTCTTTTTTTTTTAGTTTTTGGGCAAAAAACGTTAAAAAAGGGCTTCCCTGGATTTTCCATTGCCAGTGAAGGTCATATAAGCAGTGGGGGTTAGCAGCCAGTAGCTGCTTGGGTTACCTTAGCAATAGAAAATGCAGCGGCAGTCCACACATTTTATTTTTTTACTCCCTAACCCTAGAGTTAGGGTTATGTGTTTGGGGTTTTTGTTTATTTTTTAATGAATTTAAAACAAAAAAATACTCATGGGCTACCGAGAACCCGAGCATTTTAGTGCTCACTCATTCCTACTTCTAACCATACAGCCAGCAGATCAACTAATCTGATCAGCTGACTCCAGTGTTGGCCGATTACTTGTTCTGGGTCCCCCTGCATCTATCGCAGCGTGTGCTGCCTGTGAGGTCAGCTGAATTCGGCCGACACTGGAGTCAGCTGATCTGAACTCTGTTGAACTCCAGCCCGAACACTCTGCGATGGATGCAGGGGGACACAGAAAGTAATCGGCCAACACTGGAGTCAGCTGATCTGAACTCAGCTGAACTCATGACCACACAACCCGAACATGGTCACACGTGATCGGCAGCAGGCAGTGATTGCTGTTAACCTGCATCCATCACAGCGTGTGCGGGATGTGAGATCAGGAGTTCAGCTTATTCCCGTTCAGCTGACTACAGTGCCAGCCGATATATTCTGTGTTCCCCTTCATCCATCACAAGTAGAAGTAGAAGCATACAATAAAATAACAATTGCGGTTGCATGCGTTGCACATTCAATCCACAGGATCCGGTCATATGCGGTTTGCATCCTGTCAAATGTGAAAGTAGCCTTACAGCTGGAGCAGGAAGAAGAAAGATAAGATGGCAGACTTACTTTGGGAGCTTACAGGAAGAAATCGCACAGACCAATTTTTGGGGCTCCACTCAAGGGGATCTGGGGCTGAGAAAAAAAGGAGACTGTCAGCTGATGATGAAATAGCTAGAAAAGTTATTGATCATTATCTCAAACCCATTGCCTCCTCTTTCTAGTCCGGCATTTCCTCTCTGCGGCGATCGCCATCCTCCTTCTTCTGAGGCCCATGTGCATGACGCGTCCTACATCATGCTCACTAGCTGGCATTGAGGTCCTGCGCAGGCGCACTTTGATCTGCCCTGCTCAAAGCAGATCCATGTATTGTAGTGCATATGCGTAAGAGATCTTTAACCCCTTAACAATCTGGTGGCTAAAATGATAGCACAGGGTCATGTGATGACTCCTGTAGCTCATATGACTCAGGTCCTGTAAGAAAAAGCCAAATACTGGCTGTTACAAGAGATGATAATTTCTCCCAGTCTAAATTGTGCTGCTCTGATTGGGATAAATAAATGAGTGATCAGACAGCTGATCCTAATAGCCCCCTAGGGGTACTAGTCAAATTTAAAAAAAAATTAAGAAAAGGTTTTGAAAAAGTAAAAAAAAAGTAAAAACACCTAAAAGTTCAAATCATCCCTCTTTTGCCCCACTGAAAAATAAAGGGTTAAAAAAAAATATATTCACACATTTGGTATCGCTGTCTTTAGCCCGGATATATATCAAAATATAAAATCATTTGTTCTGTTTGGTAAACGGCGTAGCAGCAAAAAAATTCCAAATGCCAAAATTACGCTTTTTGGTTGCCACAAATTTTAAGCAAAATGCAATAACAGGCAATGAAAACATAGCATCTGCGCAAAAATGATACTGTTAAAAACGTCAGCTCGAGATACAAAAAAAAGCCATCACTGAGCCATAGATTTAAAAAAATGAGAACGCTATGGGTCTCAGAAAATGGCGCAAAACGTCCGTCACTTTTTTCGGACAAACTTCTGATTATTTTTTTAACCCCTTAGATTAAAGTAAACCTATTCATGTTTGGTGTCTACAAACTTGCAGTAACCTCAGGCATCACAGCAGCACATCAGGTTTACCATATAGTGAACACAGTGAATAAAATCTCTCAAAAACAATAGAGCAATAACACTTTTTTTTGCAATTTCTCCACATTTGGAATTTTTTTTACCATTTTACAGTACACTGCATGGTAAAACTCACAGTTTCATTTAAAATTACAGCTCATTCTGCAAAAAATGAGCCCTCACATGACCATATTGACTGAAAAATAAAAAAGTTACGTCTGTCAGAAGAATGGCAAACCCCCACAAATACCGGAAAGTGTAAAGTCGGCCGGTCGTGAAGGGGTTAACCTTTCCTCGCGCCTGCACATTACAGTACTTTGATCAGCAGGGCAGATGAATGCGCCTGCGCAGGACCGCAATGTCGGCTCGTGTGGATGACGTAGACACATCATCCACACCGGACTGGGAAGAAGGAGGCCGAAGATCGCAGCAGAGAGGATGCGTCAGACCTAAAAGAGGAGGCACCGCACTGGAGAGCTGCGACACCCATTGGACTGGACCCACCCTAGGTGAGTATTATAAAAGTACTTTTTCCGTTTTACAGAGCAGCCTAGGCTCTTATATACAGTATTTTGGAATGCTGTATATAAGAACTCAGTGGTATTGGACACAGCTTGTAGTTCCCAAATCTGGTGACAGATTCCCATTAAAAAATCGGAAGGAACACAAACTTACACAATAAATCACCAACATATTTGTGCTTCTAAGGGCGTGATTTATTACGCCCAGTATCCATGCCAGAAAATCTACATAGGAATGACCACAAGGGACTTAACCTCTTACAGACATTGGACGTACTGGGTACATCGTAGATAATGGCGGTGTAATCATCGTCGGCTGCTGCAGTAAACCGGCACCGATTTCCGCACATATATGCTGATCTGAACAGCAGACATGTGTAGCTTACAAGCAAGGGTGGATCCACGATTCACCCATGCCTTTTAATCCCTTAGACCGCGCTGTCAAATACTGACAGCGCAATGTAATTGTCCATGGCAGGGAAATTTCCTTTCCTCGACGCCATCGGAGTCCCCGTGACGCGATCACGGGAAGCCGATGGTTGCCATGGTAGCACAGGGTTATGTCATGACTCATGTCGCTATCATGACTCACATCCTGTTACAGCCGGCTGGTTGTAACAGGGCAGCAGCATTTCAGCTGGTCAGAGCTCTGCCGCTCTGATCAGCAGAAATGAACAAGCGATCAGACAGCTAATCCTTACCCCTAGGGGGACTATTAAAATAAAAAAAGTTTAAAAAAAAGTTTTAAAGAATTAAAAAAAACAACTAAAAATTTAAATCACTCCCCATTCGCCCCACTAAAAATCAAAGGGTTAAAAAAATAATAAATATACACTCATTTGGTATCACAGAGTTCAGAAATGCCCAGTCTATCAAAATCTAAAATGAATTGATATGATCGGTAGACGGCGTAGCCGTAAAAAAAAATTCCAACCGGCAAAGTTAAGTTTTTTGGTCTTCGCAAATTTTGAGCAAAATGCAATTCCAGGGAGTCAAAACGTAGCATCTGCGCAAAAATGGTTCAGCTAAACATGCAAACAAATAAGCCATCAGTGAGCCCCATTTCCCGAAAAATGAGAACACTACAAGTTGCAGAAAATGGCGCTGAAAGTGCTCCAATTTTTTGGACAAACCTTTTTTTAACCCCTTAGATAAAAGTAAACCTAAACATGTTTAGTATCAACGAACTCATACCAACCTGAAGTATCACACCCATCAGTTTTACCATACAGTGAACACGGTGAATAAAGTACCCCATAAACCATTGTCCAATCACACTTTTTTGTAATTTTTCCGCACGTGGAAATTTTTTGCTGTTTTCCAGTACTATATATGTTAAAACTCATTGTTTCACTTAAAAGACCAATACGTCCCGCAAAAAACAAGCCCTCTTATGGCAAGATTGACGGGAAAAATAAAAAAGTTACGACTCTCGGAAAAAGGGGAGCAAAAAACAAAAACAGAAAAATCGTCCACGGGTTAGGGGGTTAAAGGTGTGAGTCCGTGAGCACATCAGGGACATTGAGAAAACAAAGACTCTACATGAGATGGAACACCTAAAAACCCTACCAAAACATTTCCAATTGTACCATAAATCTGACTCAAGCAAATTAATTATAAAGGCCATAGATCTGAGGTTAGAGGTGGTAACCTATTTAAGGCCCTTGCGCAACTTGAGTCACTTTATTTATAGATTGGACACAAGGACTCCTATTGGGCTCAATGAGAGCTTTGGCTGCTTTCTTTAATTGGGTATTTTTATGTGGTGTGAGAATGGGACTGTTTGTGTTAAAATATTTTTCTCTATCGCTTTCATTGGGGGACACAGGACCATGGGTGTATGCTGCTGTGACTAGGAGGCTGACACTAAGTAGACATAAAAAAAGTTAGCTCCTCCCTAGCAGTGCACACCCTGAGCCGGAGGCGGATCTATGCCAGTTTTTTGCTTAGTGTCGTAGGAGGCTGAAGTGGGCCCATATCTCTGTGGGCCAACCTCAGCTTAGGCTATTGCTTTTTTCCGTTTTTTCGTGCTAATACGGCGCCGCTCAGCCTTCTCATCTCTTCTAGGTTTTTTGTCTCTTCTGCAGGGTTGGAGTCCCTGCATCAGAGAGAACCCTCACCTTCTCCTCCCCTCCGGGAACCGTCCCCAGGGTTGTCTGGGGCTCGAGACGCCAGGCCCTATCCCCCTCCTGCCCCATGGTACCACCCCAGGGGCTGCTTGGGGACCGATATTTTTAATTTTTGTAAGGGCACACTCCCCGTCGGCCCCTATGGTACCATCCCAAGGGGTACTTCTGGTGGAGGCGACGAGGGATCTCTGCTCCAGGACCCGATGTCAGGATCGCAGACTGCAGCGCAGGAGCGCTCACAGCACCAGGCCTCCCCCAGCGTTCTTCCTCCTACCCTGGGCCCAGGCAGTGGATCTCTTCATGCAGCGCAGGAGCGCTCTGCATTTTTCCCCAAGCTCCCCAGCGTTTTCCCCCGGTGTCTCCCAGGGGCAGACTGGACTCACCGGCAGGCGCAGCATCACAGATTGGTGCCGTGGATCAGAGCGACGCCGCCAGGACGCAGGTAGGATCTTCTCCGCTAGCAGCGCTGCGCTCCCGGTGGCCGCTCACTAATTTAGCTTCCGGCTTCGGGCCTACATCAGGCCGGTGCGCTCCGCCCCCCTGTTTGCGCGCGCGCGCGTTTTTTCCGGCCACGCCCCCCTCGACTTCTGCCCGGAGACAGCCAGCTCAGTGCTGCAGCACGCCCCCATTCCTCCCAGCGTCCCCTATCATACAGGGAGAGGATCACATCTGCAGCGCAGGAGCGCTCAGCTACAACAGGCCTCCCCAGCGTTCACAGGGGATCGTGGTTACACAGCGCAGGAGCGCTCAGCAGCTTGGCAACTCTCCAGCAGGCAGGATGGGACCGAGCATCTCAGAGACGTCGGCAGAACGCAGGTAGGACTTCTCTGCTCTCAGCGCTGCGCTCCCGGCGGGCCACCCACTAATCTAGTCCCCTGCTTCGGCCTACCTCAGACCATCAGATCTCCGCCTCCCCGTGTTGCGCGCTCGTGTTTTTTTGTCCCAAGCATGACCCCTGCAGGTCCTGCCCGGTCCCTATCCGGGCAGCCCCCTACTGCAAAAAAAAAAAAAAAATGAAGGACGGTTTTTCTTCTTTAGCAAGGCTGTCCCTGCAGTTTCTGAGACCTCCGCGGACCTGGGTGGGAGACAGGACCTGGGTGAGTGCTGCTCCTGCTTAGGAACAGACTATATCTCTTTAATTTTTTTTTGTTTTTTCCCCCTTTTCTCCTGTCTCCCCACTAGCGTCACTAGTGTTTTTTTCCTAAGCACCCTATAGCTTTTTATGCACGCACAGCCGGCTAGGTATAATCCTCCCAATCCAGGCTACGCCCCCCGCTCGGCTTGCGCCCCATGCCACCGCCAGCACCCGAGCTCCGCTGCGCTCCCTTATCCGGAGGGGTAGACCCTCTATCCCAGTCTGTGGACTCTCTCTCAAGGGCGTCTAGGACCATCGCGCAGGCGTTGCAGTCGCTCCCTACACTCGGCCATGCTCCCCCGGTCCAGCTGACTCTGGACAACAGTCGGTCTGATCCAGACCCTACCACTGGATCGCAGAAGGGGACCTGCTGGGCCTCCTCTCAAGCCCTCCCGGAGATTTCCATCACCTCCAGGCCCCGAGTGTTCCTCGTCTCCGAGACCGGCCGACCCTTTTTTCAGGAGAAGAGTCGGATGCAGCCTTGATGCTGATTCCAGATCAGAGGACTGAGGTCAGAGGTAGGGTGGTTAGTCCGGCCAAAGCGGTAAGTCATATGCTAGAGCCCCAGACGGACTCTGTGGCTACCCAGTGCTTGCATGTCTCCTTTAACACAGGTTAAGCGGGCACACAGGCAATTTGGTGACCATCCAGTCGTTGCTGAAATTCTATACAAGCACAGACAACCAGTCAAGATATTCAACAAGGGTAAGTCGTTTGATCTCCTTTTTTCTCCCTTCCTGAGTCTCTCAGGAAGGAATGGACAGGCTCGCCTATGGTCGCCCTGCTGCTTTTTTTCCGGCGGTCATCTTTCAGCTCTCTCGCACGGGCCATCGCTCCGGTTTTTCTTCAGACGACAGACACAGTACTCCTTCTGCCCTCGCCGCCATCTAGCTGGCAGCATCCATGATGTCCGGGTCCGATAACCTCCACAACGGTTTTTCGCGCAGGATCGAGCAATCCGGAATTCACACTTGGCACACAGTTTGCTCTAGCAGGTGAGTACATACTCATCGCATCTCCGTCAGCAGCTTACTGCCCAGTGAAAGCGGCTAGCAGCACGGGGGCCATCTGTCGGGCGATCTGGCTCAGAGACTGGTATGCGGACGCGGTTTCTAGGATATCACTTACAGTCCTCCTCTTTACAGGAGGTCGTTTGTTTGGGGACTGGCTGGATCAGGTCATCGACGAGATCACGGGAGCTTCGGTTCCACACACACAAGAAAACCAGGTCCCCGCAGAGGAACAGGAAGATTCCGTACCTCAATCCATGCCCTTTCTGGCGTTTTCTCAGCCACGCCAGCCATCGACAACGACATCCAGATCACAGCGCTACCCCGCTAGATGACTCTTGGTCGTTGCGCGCGGGCGCAGACCAGGGGGAGGCGCCTGTCTCATCTCAATCACGTCTGGCGGACTTGGATCACGGACCCCTGGGTCGGCGAGTTGCTGGACTCAGGGGACATAATAGTTTTCTCCAGCAAGTCTATCGTCGGACATACAGGTCGCACCAGCACAGATGTTCCTGCGTCTGGCAATAGCAGATGATCATTTTTGGTGATTCTGTACCTGGTCGCCTTGTCGATCAGGGGTTCTTCTTTTTGACGACGGTCTCCTAAGTGTTTAGGTCACCATCGATATCCTGTCCCGACTAGGCTAGCGCATCATTTGGAAGAAGCCCTCTCTGACCCCGGCCAGCAGGATTACCTTTCTAGGCATGGAGTTCGATACCATCCAAGGACGCGTGTCCCTCCAAAGAGACCTCCAGATCCTCCGTCACTCCGAGCGGAGAGTCTTCAGTCGGATGGTGGCGGCAATAGAGGCGGTTCCGTTTGCCGCTTCCACCTTCGTCTCCTTCAGCTGACTTGGCCGAACAGATGGGACAATTCTCTGTTCACCTTGAATCGCAGGATCCATTTGACTCCGGGATACCGCCGCTCGTTTTTATGGTGGACCAGCGGCCCTCATCGGTCCAGTGGAATGTCTTTCATACCAGTACACTGGCAGGCAGTCACCATCGATACCAGTCTTCCGACTGGAGAGCGGTGTTCCGAAGCACACGGCTCACGATCGGTGGTCCTCCCAGGAGAGCCGTCTGCCTATCAATTTTGTTTTAGGGATCAGAGTATTTTCTGCGAGCCCTACAGATTTTTTTCAGCCCTTCATACAAGAATCGCCATCCAGAATCCAGTCGGACATCACCTGGGCGAAACAAGGAGCGTCATGGTGATGACATAGGTGAAGAAGATCGTACAGTGGGCATAGCCTCACCACTCCAGATTTTGTCCACATTCATTTTTCCCCGCCGTGGAGAATTGGGCAGCGGACTATATCAGCAAGGTCTGGTGGCAGGCGAATGATCCCTAAACAGAGAGGCTTTCGAATGGATCTGCCTCAGATGAGATATTCCGAATGTTGACCTGATGGCTTCTCGATTCAACAATCAAGTCACAAGAGTCCTCAAGAAACTCAGAGCAGAGGGCATCCTAGTGGCTCTCATTGCCATGGATTGACCCAGGCAAGCGTTGTTCGCAGAGCTCACGCAGCTCATCAGACACCCCATGGTGGCTTCCAGATCGTCTGAACTTCCTGTCGCAAAGTCCTCTTTTACATCAATATTCAGAGGTTCTCAATTTGACCGCATGGCTGTGGAACCATGGCTACTAGCCCAGGAAGGCGTTATCCCACAGGTGTTACAGACCATGGTCAAAACTCAGAAGCCTCCGTCTTCAAACAAAGGCCTCCTTTCAAGAGGGTGAGGTCAACGTCAACGCATCTCCACTGGATCTGTCACTCCCAGTGTTACTGGCCTTCCTACAGTCAGGCTTACAGGCGGGTCTCTCGCCAGCAACCTTCAAAGGGCAGGTGTCGGCTATATCTCTCTTTTCCAGAGAAATCAGGTGTCGGCTCTATATCTCTTTTCCAAAGAAATCTTGCATCTCGGCCGCAAGTCAGGACGTTCATCCAAGGAGTCGTCCATCTGGCACCGCTAGATCGTTCCCTGCTAGAACCATGGGACCTCCAGCTGGCTCTAGGGTCTCTTCAATTAGCCCCGTTCGATCCTCAATCTCACGCCTATCCGGGAAGGTGCCTTTGTTGGGGACAGTCACTTCAATCAGAAGAAGGTCTGCTCTGTAATCCCTCTCATGCGGGTCACTTTTTCTTGTTTTTTTCACCAAGACGAGATTGTTCGGCACCCGTCTCAGGTTTTTTCCTACCGGATGTAGTATCTGAATGAGGTGATGGTGGCTCCATCCTTCGGTCCAGCCTCCATTCGATTCTTGGAGAGGTCACGGCTTACACCGGATCTAGTGCGAGCTCGGAGGAGTTACGTTTCGAGATCCGCACCCCTCTGCATCTTGGACGGCCTATTCGTCCTGTCTACGGGACCCAGGAGGGGCATGCCGGCGTCCAAGGCTATCACTGCAAGTTAGGTCAGGCCGACCATATCAGAGGCCTACAGGATTAGAGTCAGGTTTTCTCCGAGGAGTGTAAAGGCCTTTCCACCGGTGCAATTGGGGCGTCTAGGACAGTCAGACGCCAGGCGTCAGCCAAGCAAGTCTTCAGAGCCGCCGCGTAGTCAAGCTTTTCTACCTTTTCCAGGTTTTCCAGGATACAGCAAGCGGCTTTGGCACACCTATGATAAGCCGGTTTACGTTTGCACCGAGCATTCTTACAGAGTTTTGGGTATATTTTGAATCTGTATGATTACTCCTGTACCCACCCAGGGACTGCTTTTGGACGTCCCATGGTCCTGTGTCCCCCAATGAAAGCGATAAAGAAGGATTTTTGTGTACCCACCGTAAAATCTCTTTCTCTGAGTCTTCATTGGGGGACACAGCACCCACCCTGTTTGGATATGGGGTTGCTCTTAGTTGCCGGGTGTTACTGGTTCTTTATGGAAACACGTTCTTCTGTACCCAGCTTATTTATGTTTTTTTATATATATATATATATATATATATATATATATATATAGATATATATATAGATATTTATATACAGTATAGGTTTAGATAAGATACTGTGTGTTTCTTGTTATTACTTTGATTAGTTATGGTTGTTCAGGTTTCTCCTACTACTGCTTGTACACTTAACTGGCATAGATCCGCCTCCGGCTCAGGGTGTACACTGCTAGGGAGGAGCTAACTTTTTTTATGTTTACTTAGTGTCAGCCTCCTAGTCACAGCAGCATACACCCATGGTCCTGTGTCCCCCAATGAAGACTCAGAGAAAGAGATTTGACGGTGAGTACACAAAAATCCTTCTTTTAATAGTTTTTTATCCATAATTTAGAGGTCTGTATATGCTAAAACCATACCCGTGGTGGTCTGCAAATTTTGAGGTACTTCACTCGACCCGCTCAGTGACTTAGATGTTGACTTTGATTGGGTCTTTTCCCTGAATGAAGTGCCTATGAGAAAATAAAAAATAAATAAAGGAAAATTAAATAAAATAAGATTAAAGCAGGCGCGTTATAACAATAGCAGCCCACAGCCACCCAGGATTGTCACATCCATTATATGTGACAATCCTGGCACTTTACCCGGCTCTTCCCGATTGCACTGGTGCGGTGGCAATCAGGCTAATAAGGGGTTAATAACAGCTCACAGCTGCCACTAAGCTCTAGATTAGTAATGGCAGGGTCTATGAAAACCCTACCCCCATTACTAATCTGGAAGTGAAAAGAAATAAACACAAACAAAAAATAAGATAAAAACAATACCCTATTTCACTCCTTTATTAACTCCAAAAACACGCAGGTCTGTGGTAATCCACACGAGGGCCCATGACTATTCCAATTGCCTTTCTACATCGCCATCGGAGGCCCCGTAATGCGATCATGGGAAGCCGATGGTTGCCATGGTAGCACAGGGTTATGTGATGACTCCTGTCGCTATCATGACTCACATCCTGTTACAGCCGGCTGGCTTTAACAGGACAGCAGCATTTCAGCTGTTCAGAGCTCTGCCGCTCTGATCAGCAGAAATGAACAAGCGATCAGACGGCTAATCCTTACCCCTAGAGAGACTATTAAAATAAAAAAAGTAAAAAAAAAGTTTTATAGAATTAAAAAAACAACTAAAAGTTTAAATTATTCTCCATTCGCCCCACTAAAAATCAAAGGGTTAAAAAAATAAAAAATATACACTCATTTGGTATCGCAGAGTTCAGAATTGCCCAGTCTATTAAAATATAAAATGAATCAATTAGATCGGTAGATGGCGTAGCCGTAAAAAAAAATCCAACTGGCAAAGTTACGTTTTTTGGTCTTCGCAAATTTTCAGCAAAATGCAATACCAGGGAGTCAAAACGTAGCATCTGTGCAAAAATGGTACAGCTAAAAATGCAAACAAATAAGCCATCAGTGAGCCCCATATCCCGAAAAAAGAGAATTTTGTTTACTTACCGTAAATTCTTTTTCTTATAGTTCCGTATTGGGAGACCCAGACATTGGGTGTATAGCTTCTGCCTCCGGAGGACACACAAAGTACTACACTAAAAAGTGTAGCTCCTCCCTCTGAGCCTATACACCCCCTGGAGAGCCAGATCTAGCCAGTTTAGTGCAAAAGCTGAAGGAGAATAGCCACCCACAAGTAAAACAGAGCAAGAACCGGAACAACCGGAGACTCTGTCCACGACAACAGCCGGTGATAACACGCGGAACAAGAAACTGCCAACAGGCAACAGAGAGGGTGCTGGGTCTCCCAATACGGAACTATAAGAAAAAGAATTTACGGTAAGTAAACAAAATTCTCTTTTTCTTTATCGTTCCTATGGGAGACCCAGACATTGGGACGTCTCAAAGCAGTCCATGGGTGGGAATAAACAGAAAAAACTGAGAAGTAGGCAGAACCAAACTTCACAAATGGGCGACAGCCGCCTGAAGGATGCGTCTGCCCAAGCTCGCATCTGCCGAAGCATGAGCATGCACTTGGTAGTGCCTTGAAAAGGTATGCAGGCTAGTCCAAGTGGCAGCCTGACAGACTTGCTATGCCGTAGCCTGGTGCCTGAAAGCCCAAGAGGCACCGACAGCTCTGGTCGAGTGTGCATTGATCCCCGGCGGGGGAGGCACCTGAGAACACTATTAGGCATCCGAAATGGTCGACCTAATCCAACGGGCTAAGGTCGGCTTAGAAGCAGAGAGGCCCTTACGCCGACCTGTGGTTAGCACAAAAAGAGAGGTGCACCGCCTAAGAGCAGCGGTGCGTGACACATAGATCCGGAGCGCTCGCACCAGATCCAGAGTATGCAACGCTTTTTCAAAGCGATGAACAGGAGCCGGACAAAAGGAAGGCAGCGTAATGTCCTGGTTAAGGTGGAAAGGAGAGACCACCTTAGGAAGAAAGTCCGGAGTCGGACGGAGAACCACATTATCTTGATGAAAAACCAAAAAAGGTGACTCCGAAGAGAGCGCAGCCAAATCAGAGACTCTCCTGAGGGAAGTTATGGCCACTAGAAAGACCAATTTCTGTGAAAGACGAAACAAAGAAACCTCCCTAAGAGGCTCAAAGGGGGGTTTCTGCAAGGCCGTGAGGACCAAATTGAGGTCCCAGGGATCCAAGGGCCGCCGGTAAGGCGGAATGATGTGACGCGCCCTGCATGAAGGTGCGGACCTGAGCCAGCCGGGCGATACGCCGCTGGAAAAGCACTGACAGAGCCGAGACTTGTCCCTTGAGAGAATTGAGGGACAGTCCTAGCTGCAGACCGGACTGTAGAAAGGACAGAAGGGTCAGCAAGGAAAAAGGCCAAGGAGCATGGCTGGAAGAGCGACACCAGGACAGGAAAATTTTCCAAGTCCTGTGATAGATTTTGGCCGAGGAAGACTTCCGGGCCCGAGTCATAGTGGAAATGACTTCAGGAGGAATGCCAGAAGCCGTCAAGATCCAGGACTCAAGAGCCACGCCGTCAATCTGAGAGCCGCAGAATTCTGGCGGAAAAACGGACCTTGTGAGAGAAGGTCTGGACGGTCCGGAAGATGCCACGGCACCTCCACGGACAGATGGAGCAGGTCTGGGTACCAAGCTCGCCTGGGCCAGTCTGGAGCAATGAGGATGACCCGACGGCCCTCCATTCTGATCTTGCGCAGGACTCTGGGCAAGAGAGCTAGAGGGGGAAACACGTAGGACAGACGAAACTGGGACCAGTCTTGAACCAGTGCATCCGCGGAGAATGCCTGAGGATCGTGGGAGCGAGCCACGTAAACCGGAACCTTGTTGTTGTGACGGGATGCCATTAGGTCCACGTCCGGAGTGCCCCACTTGCGACATATTGACTGAAACACTGCCGGATGCAGGGACCACTCGCCACTGTCCACGGTCTGACGGCTGAGATAATCTGCCTCCCAGTTTTCCACGCCTGGTATGTGGACTGCGGATATGGTGGACTTGGAGTCCTCCGTCCATTGAAGGATACGTTGTACCTCCAACATTGCCAGGCGGCTGCGTGTCCCGCCCTGGTGATTGATGTAGGCAACCGCTGTCGCGTTGTCTGACTGGACTCGGATGTGCTTGCCCGCCAATAGGTGGTGAAAAGCTAGGAGAGCCAGGAGCACGGCTCTGGTTTCCAGCACATTGATCGAGAGGGCTGACTCGGACGGAGTCCAAGTGCTCTGTGCTCGGTGGTGGAGACATACCGCTCCCCAGCCGGATAGACTGGCATCCGTGGTGAGGATCACTCAGGACGGAGCCAGGAAGGAGCGTCCCTGAGACAGAGAGAGGGGCCGAAGCCACCACTGAAGAGAGCTCCTGGTCCGTGGCGACAGAGCCACTAACCTGTGCAAGGAGGAAGGCCGCTTGTCCCAACAGCGGAGAATGTCCAGCTGCAGAGGACGCAGATGGAACTGGGCAAAGGGAACAGCCTCCATTGACGCCACCATTTGACCCAGCACCTGCATCAGGTGCCTGATGGAATAACGGCGGGGCCTCAGGAGAGAGCGCACCGCCAGTTGGAGGGACTGCTGTTTGATCAAGGGCAACTTCACAAGTGCCGGCAAAGTCTCGAACTGCATCCCTAGGTACGTGAGCCTCTGGGTCGGAGTCAGAGTGGATTTGGGCAGATTGACCAGCCACCCGAATTTGGCTAGAGTGGCAAGAGTGAGCGAGACACTCCGCTGACAGTCTGCGCTGGATGAAGCCTTGACTAGAAGGTCGTCCAGGTAAGGAATCACTGCCAACCCCTGGAGGTGCAGAACCGCAATCACTGCTGCCATGACCTTGGTGAATACCCGAGGGGCCGTGGCTAACCCGAAGGGGAGAGCCACGAATTGGAAATGTTCCTCTCCGATTGCAAAACGTAGCCAACGCTGGTGAGAAACTGCAATTGGCACATGCAGATAGGCATCTCTGATGTCGATGGATGCCAGGAAATCCCCTTGGGTCATTGAGGCAATGACTGACCGCAGAGATTCCATGCGAAAATGCCGCACCTGAACATGCTTGTTGAGAAGCTTGAGATCCAGGATGGGCCGGAAGGTACCGTTCTTTTTTGGAACTAGGAAGAGATTTGAGTAGAAACCTCTGAACCGTTCCCGGGCGGGAACCGGTACAATTACTTTGTTGGCCTGCAAGGATGCCATGGCCTGAGAGAAGGCGGCGGCCTTGGAGCAGGGGGGAGTTGACAGAAAAAATCTGTTTGGCGGGCTGGAAGAGAATTCTATCCTGTAGCCGTGGGAGATGACATCCCGCACCCACTGATCGGAGACGTGTTGACAGATAGTCAAGAGGAGGCTGCCTTAGCGGCAGCAGCTCCTGCGGCCTTCTGTGGACGCGCCTTTGTGCGCCAGTTGGATTTTTGGTCCTTGGCTGAGTTAGTGGACGAGGCCGAGGGCTTAGAGGACGACCAGTTGGAGGAACGAAAGGAACGAAACCTCGACTGGTTCCTACCCTGGACAGGTTTCCTGGTTTTGGTTTGTGGCATGGAAGTACTCTTCCCGCCAGTAGCTTCCTGAATAATTTCATCCAGTTGTTCACCGAATAGCCTGGACACAGCAAAAGGGAGCCCAGCAAGGTACTTCTTTAAAGAAGCATCTGCCTTCCACTCTCGAAGCCACAAGATCCTGCGGATAGCGAGGGAATTAGCCGAAGCCACCGCAGTGCGGTGAGAAGCCTCCAGCATGGCAGACATGGCATAGGATGAAAAAGCGGAAGCTTGGCAAGTTAAGGCAACCATTTCGGGCATAGATTCCCTGGCGAGGGAATGCATCTCCTCTAGAGAAGCAGAGATGGCTTTGAGAGCCCACACTGCCGCAAAAGATGGGGAGAACGAGGCCCCTGCCGCCTCATATACAGATTTGGCCAGAAGGTCAACCTGGCGGTCAGTGGAATCCTTAAGAGAGGTGCCATCAGCCACTGATACAACGGTCCAGGCTGAGAGTCTAGACACCGGGGGGTCTACCTTTGGTGAATGAGCCCATTCCTTGACCACCTCAGGTGGAAAGGGAAAACGGTCATCAGAACCACGCTTTGGGAAGCGTTTGTCAGGACAGGCCCTAGGCTTGGTCACAGCGGCCTGAAAACTGGAGTGGTTAAAGAACACACTCTTTGTCCTCTTAGGCAAGGTAAACTGGTGCTTTTCTGCCAGAGAGGGTTGCTCCTCTGATACTGGCGGATTGAGGTCCAGTACAGAATTAATGGACGCAATCAAATCACTAACATCTGAGTCACTTTCGGACAGATCAATGGGGCACATGGAGGTAGCCTCCGAGCCCCCTGTGAAAGTATCCTCCTCTTCCTGCGAGTCAGCTTCTGAAACAGAGCCGCGGGACGAGGAAGGGGAGGTAGCCCTGCGTCTCCTCTTAGGAGGACGGGGTCTGGGACCAGATGAGGAATCCTCTGTGAGCTCCGCTGAGAGAGCCCTAGCAGCAGAGGCGCCCTGTGAAGGGGGCTGATGCATGTTCAGCAAAGTCCGGGACAGCTGTCCCATGGAGTCGGCAAATGACTGGGAGATAGACCTAGATAAGGATTCTACCCAAGCCGGGGGTTCAGACACAGGAGCCGGAGCAGCCGGAGAGACCACTGTGGGTGCGATTCCAGGCTGAGGCATTGTCAGGTTAGAGCAGGCATCACAATGTGGATATGTGCTCGGTTCATGCAGCACGAGCTTACATGCAGTGCATGCTGAATATAGCCTTGGAGCCTTGCTCCTCGTGTGAGACGTGCTGCTGAAGTGGGGGCTCTTGCCAGAGTGACCCCCAGAGAGTATTACAGAGGCCCACAACCAGAGGTTGTGGCTTACCAGACCGCTGGAGCGGTGTTGTGTGCCCTCCAGATCCCTAAGCCCGGACCCCCAAGCACCTCAGCAGGGATGCTGCAGCCAGTGCTGATCGCAGAGAAAACGCTGATAAAATGGCGCCGGAGCAAGGAGAGGGGGCGGGACCTGCTCTGAGAGCGGGATCTGGAGGGCCAAAGAGACTTACAGGGGAGGAGACATGAACCCAGTGAGGAGTGTCCCTCCCCTGTGCAGAACGGCCGCTGGGCGGAGCCGCACTGTCCCTCTGCATGAATGACATGCGAGGGCAGTGAAACCGAAAGTAGGCCTCCGGCGAAGCCGGGACCTAAATTTGAGCAGTGCGGCCGGCGCGCAGGCACCATCGGCGCAGTTCTCAGGCGACAGCCAGAGAACCGGCCGGAAAAGTCAGAAAACTCACTCAGCACACTCTCCCAACATAATAAAGTACAGGGACCCCGAATGTAAACGTCTCAGGTACTTAGCTTGCTGAGATGCAGGGTTCCAGGTCCCTGGGGATGAGTGCTCCGTCCAGCAGGATCCTGAAGGGCTGCGGATGGAGACCGGTCTCCTGCCAAGCATGGAGAACCGTGCTGGCTCCCACTTCAAGCCAGAGCCCGAGGGATGGTGAAGGAGCGCGGCATGTAAGGCTCCAGCCGTGGAATCAACCTTAACAGCACCGCCGACACAGTGGGGTGAGAAGGGACATGCCGGGGGTCCAGAGTTGGACCCGCTTTTCTTCAAACTCTTTCCAAAAATGAAAAATCAGATGAGAATGCATGTGTGGATGTATGCCTCCTGAACACAAAGCAATGAACTGGCTAGATCTGGCTCTCCAGGGGGTGTATAGGCTCAGAGGGAGGAGCTACACTTTTTAGTGTAGTACTTTGTGTGTCCTCCGGAGGCAGAAGCTATACACCCAATGTCTGGGTCTCCCATAGGAACGATAAAGAAGAAGGGAATTTTGTTTACTTACCGTAAATTCCTTTTCTTCTAGCTCCAATTGGGAGACCCAGACAATTGGGTGTATAGCTACTGCCTCCGGAGGCCACACAAAGTATTACACTTAAAAGTGTAAAGGCCCTCCCCTTCTGCCTATACACCCCCCGTGGGATCACGGGCTCCTCCGTTTTAGTGTCAAAGCAAGAAGGAGGAAAGCCAATAACTGGTTTAAAAACAAATTCAATCCGAAGGAATATCGGAGAACTGAAACCATTGAACATGAACAACATGTGTACCCGAAAAAACAAAAAGCCCGAAGGAAACAGGGCGGGTGCTGGGTCTCCCAATTGGAGCTAGAAGAAAAGGAATTTACGGTAAGTAAACAAAATTCCCTTCTTCTTTGTCGCTCCATAGTATCATAGTATCATAGTATCATAGTTTTAAGGTTGAAGGGAGACTCTAAGTCCATCTAGTTCAACCCGTAGCCTAACATGTTGATCCAGAGGAAGGCAAAAAACCCCAATGTGGCAAACAAGTTCCAATGGGGAAAAAATTTCATTCCTGACTCCACATCCGGCAATCAGACTAGTTCCCTGGATCAATACCCTGTCATAAAATCTAATATACATAACTGGTTATATTAAATTTTTCAAGAAAGGCATCCAGGCTCTGCTTAAATGTTAGTAGTGAATCACTCATTACAACATCATGCGGCAGAGAATTCCATAGTCTCACTGCTCGTACAGTAAAGAATCCTCGTCTGTGATTATGATTAAACCTTCTTTCCTCAAGACGTAGCGGATGCCCCCGTGTTCCAGTCGCAGGCCTAGGTGTAAATAGATCTTTGGAAAGGTCTCTGTACTGTCCCCTCATATATTTATACATTGTGATTAGATCTCCCCTAAGCCTTCGTTTTTCCAGACTAAATAACCCCAAGTTTAATAACCTGTCTTCGTATTGCAGCCCCCCCATTCCTCTAATAATCTTGGTCGCTCTTCTTTGCACCCTCTCCAGTTCAGCTATGTCCTTCTTATATATCGGTGACCAGAATTGTACACAGTATTCTAAGTGCGGTCGCACTAGTGACTTGTACAGAGGTAGAACTATATTTTTTTCATGAACACTTATACCTCTTTTAATACATCCCATTATTTTATTAGCCCTGGCAGCAGCTGCCTGACACTGTCCACTAAAGTGAAGTTTACCATCCACCCATACACCCAAGTCTTTTTCTGTGTCTGTTTTACCCAGTGTTCTACAATTAAGTACATAATCATAAATGTTATTTCCTCTACCCAAGTGCATGACCTTACATTTATCTACATTAAACTTCAATTGCCACTTCTCAGCCCAATCCTCCAATTTACATAAATCTCCCTGTAATATAAAATTATCCTCCTCTGTATTGATTACCCTGCAGAGTTTAGTATCATCTGCAAATATTGAAATTCTACTCCGCATGCCCCCAACAAGGTCATTTATAAATATGTTGAAAAGAAGCGGGCCCAATACTGACCCCTGTGGTACCCCACTATGAACTGAGACCCAGTCCGAGTACGTACCATTAATAACCACCCTTTGTTTCCTATCACTGAGCCAGTTTTTAACCCAGTTACACATATTTTCCCCTATCCCCATTATTCTCATTTTATGTACCAACCTTTTGTGTGGCACCGTATCAAAAGCTTTTGAAAAGTCCATATACACAACATCCACTGCATTTCCCTGGTCCAGGCTTGAACTTACCTCTTCATAGAAGCTGATCAAATTAGTTTGACAGGATCGATCCCTCATAAACCCATGTTGATACTCTGTCATAAGGTTATTTTTCTTGAGATACTCCAGTATAGCATCTCTCAAGAAACCCTCAAGGATTTTACCAACCGTAGAGGTTAAACTTACCGGCCTATAATTTCCCGGCTCAGTTTTTGTCCCCTTTTTGAATATTGGCACCACATTTGCTATGCGCCAGTCCTGCGGTACCGACCCTGTTATTAAGGAATCTGAGAAGATTAAAAATAATGGTCTATCTATCACAGAACTCAATTCCTGTAGTACTCTGGGGTGTATGCCATCCGGGCCCGGAGATTTGTCAACCTTAGTGATTTCGAGGCGGCGGCGTACTTCCTGCTGGGTTAAGCAGGTAATATTCAAGGGTGAATTTATGGCATCACTGGTCATGTCATCTGCCATGGCATTTTCTTGTATAAAAACCGTAGAAAAAAAGTCATTCAGCAGGTTGGCTTTACCCTCATCCCCTTCCACCATTTCACCAAGACTATTTTTAAGGGGGCCAACACTATCGCTTTTCAGTTTTTTACTGTTTATGTAGTTAAAGAATATTTTAGGATTATTTTTACTTTCTCTCGCAATGAGTCTCTCTGTCTCAAACTTAGCTAACTTAATTTGCTTTTTACATATTTTATTTAATTTTCTATAATTATATAATGCCTCATCACTACCTACCCTCTTTAATTCTTTTAAGGCTTTCTGTTTTTCTTTTATTGCTTCCCTTACAGCTCTATTTAGCCATAGGGGTTTCCTCCTATTTCTAGCATGTTTGTTCCCATAGGGTATATTTTCTGCACAAGCCCTATTCAGGATGCTCATAAAAGTCTCCCATTTGCTTTGTGTACTTTTATTACTTAGTACATCATCCCAGTTTATTGCACTAAGATCATCTCTCAACCGTTTAAAATTTGCTTTCCTGAAGTTTAGTGTCCTTGTAGCCCCTCTACTATACATCTTACTAAAGAATACATGAAAACTTATTATTTTGTGATCACTATTCCCCAAGTAACCCCCAACTTGTATATTTGATATGCGGTCTGGCCTATTGGTTAGTACAAGGTCTAGTAGTGCTCCCCCTCTTGTGGGGTCCTGTACCATTTGTGAAAGGTAATTATCTTTCATTGTTATCAAAAATCTATTTCCTTTGCTGGAACTGCAAGTTTCTGTTCCCCAATTTATATCAGGATAGTTAAAGTCCCCCATAATAATTACCTCTCCAAGACTCGCTGCTTTATCAATTTGCTTTATGAGGAGATTCTCTACCTCTTCCATAATATTCGGCGTCTTATAACACACCCCTATCAGTATTTTATTATTCATTCTCCCCCCCCTTATCTCCACCCATAGGGACTCTACATTCTCAGTACCCTCACATATGTTGTCACGCAGGATGGGTTTTAAGGATGATTTTACATATAGACACACACCTCCCCCTCGCTTATTTGTACGGTCATTCCTGAATAGGCTATAACCCTGTAAATTAACAGCCCAGTCATAGCTCTCATCCAGCCATGTCTCTGATATCCCCACTATATCATAATTTTCTTCCAACAATATTAATTCTAATTCCTCCACCTTATTTGTGAGGCTTCGGGCATTAGTGTACATGCACGTTACGTATGACTCTGTACCTATATTCCTGCTTACTGTATTGACTGTCCTAACCCTTCCCCCCGTACCACCCCCAATTTCATTACTTGTGCCCTGGTCACTATCTGCACTACATTCCCCTTCTATAAAGTGAATACCCTCGTCCCCCATTCCTAGTTTAAACACTCCTCCAACCTTCTAGCCATTTTCTGCCCCAGCAGAGCTGCACCCTCCCCATTAAGATGCAGCCCATCCCTAGCATAGAATCTGTAGCCAACTGAAAAGTCGGCCCAATTCTCCAGGAACCCAAAACCCTCTTTCCTACACCAATTCTTGAGCCACCTGTTAACCTCCCTGATCTCTCTTTGCCTCTCTGGTGTGGCTCGTGGCACAGGTAGTATTTCCGAAAATACCACCTTTGAGGTCCATGCTTTAAGCTTACAACCTAATTCCCTGAAATCATCTTTAAGGACCTTCCACCTACCTCTAACTTTGTCATTTGTGCCAATATGTACAATGACCGCTGGGTCCTCCCCAGCCCCTCCCAGTAATCTGTCAACCCGATCAGCGATGTGCCGAACTCGAGCGCCAGGAAGACAACACACTGTTCGGCGATCCCTGTCTTTGTGACAGATTGCCCTATCTGTCCCCCTAATAATTGAGTCCCCCACTACCAGTACCTGTCTTGCCTGCCCTGCACTCCTATTCCCCCCCTTACTGGAGCAGACACTCCTCTGGCGTTCAGAGGTCATGCCTTGCTGCAGCAATGCTACCCCTGTAATGACATCCCCCTCATCTGCCAAGTTTGCAAACCTATTGGGGTGTGTCAGTTCAGGACTAGCCTCCCTAGCACTTTTCCCTTTACCCCCCTTTCTAACTGTCACCCAGCTACCTACCTCACCGTCCTGCCGCTCCCTACTACGATCCTCCCCCACATCTGACCCAGCAAGCTGCTGCTCAGTGAGCAGCACACTCCTTTCCATATTGCTAATGCATCTCAGAGTTGCCAGCTGCTCATTTAGATCCAGTATCTGGGCTTCCAAACGTGCAACTTGCGCACATCTCGAACAACAGTATGCACCCTCGAACGGCTTTTCAAGGACTGCATACATGAGACAAGATGTACACTGGATCGCATTAGCAATAGTGGAGCACATTTTCTAATGGGGATAGCACTAAACAAATGTTAAGTAATTAAACAACTAAATACAAACAATTCTATTCACACTTACTTTTGCTCACACTTTGCTCACTCACGCTCACAATGAAGAAGACAGGCTAAAATTCGCGCGCCGCTAGGCGCGCGGCTTTCAGAAGTCTTCCTTCCGGCTGTAACGGCCAAAACCCGGTTCTCCTTGAGCTCGCGGTGACTCTTCACTTATCCCAGAAGGCACTGGGAATATGCAAATTATCCTCGCAAGACTCCTTCCCTGGCTTTCAGAAGTCTTCCTTCCGGCTGTAACGGCCAAAACCCGGTTCTCCTTGAGCTCGCGGTGACTCTTCACTTATCCCAGAAGGCACTGGGAATATGCAAATTATCCTCGCAAGACTCCTTCCCTGGCTTTCAGAAGTCTTCCTTCCGGCTGTAACGGCCAAAACCCGGTTCTCCTTGAGCTCGCGGTGACTCTTCACTTATCCCAGAAGGCACTGGGAATATGCAAATTATCCTCGCAAGACTCCTTCCCTGGCTTTGGGTCTCCATTGGGAGACCCAAACAATTGGGACGTCCAAAAGCAGTCCCTGGGTGGGTAAAATAATACCTCGTGATAGGGCCGTAAAACGGCCCTTTCCTACATGGGGGCAATCGCCGCCTGAAGGACTCGTCTACCTAGGCTGGCGTCCGCCGAAGCGTAGGTATGCACCTGATAATGCTTGGTAAAAGTGTGCAGACTCGACCAGGTAGCCGCCTGGCACACCTGCTGAGCCGTAGCCTGGTGCCGTAATGCCCAGGACGCACCCACGGCTCTGGTAGAATGGGCCTTCAGCCCTGAGGGAACCGGAAGCCCAGCAGAACGGTAGGCTTCAAGAATTGGTTCCTTGATCCACCGAGCCAGGGTGGATTTGGAAGCTTGCGACCCTTTACGCTGACCAGCGACCAGGACAAAGAGAGCATCCGAGCGGCGCAGGGGCGCCGTGCGGGAAATGTAGATTCTGAGCGCTCTCACCAGATCCAACAAATGCAAATCCTTTTCACATTGATGAACTGGATGAGGACACAAAGAAGGTAAGGAGATATCCTGATTGAGATGAAAGGGGGATACCACCTTAGGGAGAAACTCCGGAATCGGGCGCAGAACCACCTTGTCCTGGTGAAACACCAGGAAGGGAGATTTGCATGACAGCGCTGCTAGCTCGGACACTCTCCGAAGAGACGTGACCGCTATTAGAAAGGCCACTTTCTGTGAAAGGCGAGAAAGAGAAACATCCCTCATAGGCTCGAAAGGCGGCTTCTGGAGAGCAATTAGAACCCTGTTCAGATCCCAGGGCTCTAACGGCCGCTTGTAAGGAGGGACGATATGACCAACCCCTTGCAGGAACGTGCGTACCTGAGGAAGTCGTGCTATGCGCTTCTGAAAAAATACAGATAGCGCTGAGACTTGTCCTTTAAGGGAGCCGAGCGACAAACCTTTTTCCAAACCGGATTGCAGGAAGGAAAGAAAAGTAGGCAATGCAAATGGCCAGGGAGAAACTCCCTGAGCAGAGCACCAAGATAAGAATATCTTCCACGTCCTGTGGTAGATCTTGGCGGAGGTTGGTTTCCTAGCCTGTCTCATGGTGGCAATGACCCCTTGAGATAATCCTGAAGACGCTAGGATCCAGGACTCAATGGCCACACAGTCAGGTTCAGGGCCACAGAATTCAGATGGAAAAACGGCCCTTGAGACAGCAAGTCTGGTCGGTCTGGTAGTGTCCACGGTTGGCCTACCGTGAGATGCCACAGATCCGGGTACCACGACCTCCTCGGCCAGTCTGGAGCGACGAGGATGGCGCGGCGGCAGTCGGACCTGATCTTGCGTAGCACTCTGGGCAACAGTGCCAGAGGTGGAAACACATAAGGCAGCCGGAACTGCGACCAATCTTGAACTAAGGCGTCCGCCGCCAGAGCTCTGTGATCGTGAGACCGTGCCATGAAAGCCGGGACCTTGTTGTTGTGCCGGGACGCCATTAGGTCGACGTCCGGCATCCCCCAGCGGCGACAGATCTCCTGAAACACGTCCGGGTGAAGAGACCATTCCCCTGCGTCCATACCCTGGCGACTGAGGAAGTCTGCTTCCCAGTTTTCTACGCCCGGGATGTGAACTGCGGATATGGTGGATGCCGTGTCTTCCACCCACCTCAGAATCCGCCGGACTTCCTGGAAGGCTTGCCGACTGCGTGTTCCTCCTTGGTGGTTGATGTATGCCACCGCTGTGGAGTTGTCCGACTGAATTCGGATCTGCTTGCCTTCCAGCCACTGCTGGAAGGCTTGTAGGGCAAGATACACTGCTCTGATTTCCAGAACATTGATCTGAAGGGTGGACTCTTGCTGAGTCCACGTACCTTGAGCCCTGTGGTGGAGAAACACTGCTCCCCACCCTGATAGACTCGCGTCTGTCGTGACCACCGCCCAGGATGGGGGTAGGAAGGACTTTCCTTTTGACAATGAGGTGGGAAGAAGCCACCACCGAAGAGATTCCTTGGCCGCCTGAGAAAGGGAGACGTTCCTGTCGAGGGACGTCGACTTCCCATCCCATTGGCGGAGAATGTCCCATTGTAGTGGACGCAGATGAAACTGCGCGAAAGGGACTGCCTCCATTGCTGCTACCATCTTCCCTAGGAAGTGCATGAGGCGCCTCAGGGGATGCGACTGTCCTTGAAGGAGAGATTGTACCCCTGTCTGTAGTGAACGCTGTTTGTCCAGCGGAAGCTTCACTATCGCTGAGAGAGTATGAAACTCCATGCCAAGATATGTTAGCGATTGGGTCGGGGTCAGATTTGACTTTGAAAAGTTGATGATCCACCCGAAACTTTGGAGAGTCTCCAGCGCAACGGTCAGGCTGTGTTGGCATGCCTCTTGAGAGGGTGCCTTGACAAGTAGATCGTCCAAGTAAGGGATCACAGAGTGACCCTGAGAGTGCAGGACTGCTACTACTGCTGCCATGACCTTGGTGAAGACCCGTGGGGCTGTCGCCAGCCCGAAAGGCAGAGCTACGAACTGAAGGTGTTCGTCTCCTATAACGAAGCGTAGAAAACGCTGGTGCTCTGGAGCAATCGGCACGTGGAGATAAGCATCCTTGATGTCTATTGATGCTAGGAAATCTCCTTGAGACATTGAGGCGATGACGGAGCGGAGGGATTCCATCCGGAACCGCCTGGTTTTCACGTGCTTGTTGAGCAGTTTTAGGTCCAGAACGGGACGGAAAGACCCGTCCTTCTTTGGCACCACAAACAAATTGGAGTAAAAACCGTGACCTTGCTCCTGAAGAGGAACAGGGATCACCACTCCTTCTGCCTTTAGAGTGCACACCGCTTGCAGAAGAGCATCGGCTCGGTCGGGAGGTGGAGAAGTTCTGAAGAATCGAGTTGGAGGACGAGAACTGAACTCTATCCTGTACCCGTGAGACAGAATGTCTCTCACCCAACGGTCTTTGACCTGTGGCAGCCAAATGTCGCCAAAGCGGGAGAGCCTGCCACCGACCGAGGATGCGGAGAGAGGAGGCCGAAAGTTATGAGGAAGCCGCCTTGGGAGCGGTTCTTCCGGCTGTCTTTTTTGGGCGTGACTGAGCCCGCCAAGAATCTGAGCGCCTCTGATCCTTTTGAGTCCTTTTGGACGAGGAGAATTGGGACCTGCCCGAGCCTCGAAAGGACCGAAACCCCGACTGTCCCCTCCTCTGTTGAGGTTTGTTTGAATTGTGCTGGGGTAAGGATGAATCCTTACCCTTGGACTGTTTAATGATTTCATCCAATCGCTCACCAAACAGTCGGTCACCAGAAAATGGCAAACTGGTTAAGCACTTTTTGGAAGCAGAATCTGCCTTCCATTCCCTTAACCACAAGGCTCTGCGTAAAACCACGGAGTTGGCGGACGCCACTGCCGTACGGCTCGTAGAGTCCAGGACAGCATTAATCGCGTAAGACGCAAATGCAGACATTTGAGAGGTTAAGGACGCCACCTGCGGAACAGATGTACGTGTGACCGTGTCAATCTGTGTAAGACCAGCTGAAATAGCTTGGAGTGCCCATACGGCTGCGAATGCTGGAGCAAACGACACGCCGATAGCTTCATAGATGGATTTCAACCAGAGCTCCATCTGTCTGTCAGTGGCATCTTTAAGTGCAGCCCCATCCTCCACTGCAACTATGGATCTAGCCGCAAGCCTGGAGATTGGAGGATCCACCTTGGGACACTGGGTCCAGCCCTTGACCACGTCAGGGGGAAAGGGATAACGTGTATCCTTAAGTCGTTTGGAGAAACGCTTATCTGGATAAGCGTGGTGTTTCTGGACTGCCTCTCTAAAGTCAGAGTGGTCCAGAAAAGTACTCAATTTACGCTTGGGATACCTGAAATGGAATTTCTCCTGCTGTGAAGCTGACTCCTCCACTGGAGGAGCTGGGGGAGAAATATCCAACATTCTATTGATGGACGCTATAAGATCATTCACTATGGCGTCACCATCAGGTGTATCCAGATTGAGAGCGGTCTCAGGATCAGAATCCTGATCAGCTACCTCCGCCTCATCATACAGAGAGTCCTCCTGCTGGGACCCTGACCAGTGTGATGAAGTCGAGGGCCGCTCCCAGCGAGCTCGCTTAGGCTGTCTGGGACTGTCGTCCGTGTCAGAGCCTTCACCCTGGGATGCATGGGACACCCCCGGAGCCCGGAGTTGTTCCAACTGAGGGGGACCAGGGAGCAATGATTCAACAGTGCCCATGGTCTGAGTTACCGGTCTAGACTGCAAAGTTTCTAGAATTTTAGTCATAGTCACAGACAATCTATCAGCAAAAACTGCAAACTCCGTCCCCGTCACCTGGACAGTATTCACAGGTGGTTCTCCCTGGGTCACCTCTAGCAGAGGCCCCGGCCGAGCAAGTGCCACAGGAGCCGAGCACTGCACACAATGGGGGTCAGTGGAACCTGCCGGTAGAATAGCCTCACATGCGGTACAAGCAGCATAGAAAGCCTGTGCCTTGGCACCCTTGCTTTTTGCGGACGACATGCTGTTGTCTCCTCTGAGCAATCTAGGAGGGTATATAGCCAAGAATCAATAACGACCGTACAGTGCAATGTATAGCATGCAAGCATAAAAATACAAATGTACACTCCGGCACTATTGGGGTCAGCACCACAGGTGCTGCTTACCGCCCGCTCAAAAGCGGGTGTGTGGTCGCCAGAATCCCGTGTCTGGGTCTCCCAGAACTTGTCTCCCTTCTCCAGCTCAGACTGCACACAGGAATGGCTGCCGGCGTCCTGTGGAGAGGGGCAGGCCGTGGGCGTGCCTCAGACAAAGTGCGGGAAAGTGGCGTCCCACTGTGCCCAGTGTGAGGGCTGGAGTATGTAAAGTAGACTCCAGCCCTCGGCGCTGACGTTCTGTACAGCGTCCCGCCCTTCCCCTGACTGGCAGGCCTGGGGGCGGGAACGAAACGAAACTAGGCCGCAAAAGCCGGGGACTCGAGTAGTAAGCGCGGCCGTCATATATGCACGGCCAGCGCGTAAGTCCCCGGCGCACCACAAGTCCCAGCCGCGCCGCAGTGTAAAACTGACAGCAGCGGCCGGCGCGGCAGTTCCCAATACATTGACACACTCAGCAAGCTGTAGTTAGTCATGGCACAAGCGCACAGCGCTGTTGTCCCCGGCGCACTAACACACCCAGCAATGCTGTAGTGTGACTGTGCGCGGTCTGTACGGGGACACAGAGTACCTTGAAGTAGCAGGGCCATGTCCCTGAAGATACTCAGCTCCATGTCCAGCAGATTCCCAGGGGCTGTGGATGGAGCACGGCCTCAGTGCCTGGAGACCGGTAAGATCCCACTTCACCCAGAGCCCTAAGGGGGATGGGGAAGGAAAGCAGCATGTGGGCTCCAGCCTCCGTACCCGCAATGGGTACCTCAACCTTAACAAACACCGCCGACAAAAGTGGGGTGAGAAGGGAGCATGCTGGGGGCCCTAGTATGGGCCCTCTTTTCTTCCATCCGACATAGTCAGCAGCTGCTGCTGACTAAACAGTGGAGCTATGCGTGGATGTCTGACCTCCTTCGCACAAAGCATGAAAACTGAGGAGCCCGTGATCCCACGGGGGGTGTATAGGCAGAAGGGGAGGGGATTTACACTTTTAAGTGTAATACTTTGTGTGGCCTCCGGAGGCAGTAGCTATACACCCAATTGTCTGGGTCTCCCAATGGAGCGACAAAGAAAATGAGAACACTACAAGTTGCAGAAAATGCCGCAGAAAGTGCTCCAATTTTTTGGACAAACCTTTTTTTAACCCCTTATATAAAAGTAAACCTAAACATGTTTGGTATCAACGAACTCATACCAACCTGAAGTATCACACCCACCCATCAGTTTTACCATACAGTGAACACGGTGAATAAAGTACCCCATAAACCATTGTCCAATCACACTTTTTTGTAATTTTTCCGCACATGGAAATTTTGTGCTGTTTTCCAGTACCATATATGGTAAAACTCATGGTTTCACTTAAAAGACCAATACGTCCCGCAAAAAACAAGCCCTCTTATGGCAAGATTGACGGGAAAAATAAAAAAGTTACGACTCTTGGAAAAAGGGGAGCAAAAAACAAAAACGGAAAAATCGTCCAGGGGTTAGGGGGTTAAAGGTGGGATTCCGTGAGCCCATCAGGGACATTGAGAAAACAAAGACTCTGCATGAGGCGGAAGACCTAAAAACCCTACCAAAACATTTCCAATTGTACCATAAATCTGACTGAAGCAAATTAAAGGAGTTGTCCGACATTAGCTTACCAAAAAATGTTGAGTTTATCTGTGCTGTATTGTCATATAAAACACCCCTACATTGTTATTTTTGTTTTCTAACTTTTGTTCCTATTGAATTATCCCTTTATTCTCTGCAGTTCTTTGTTTACATTTTGCTCTAGCAAACTGACCACTTCCTGTGCAAAACCTCAGTTAGAGCTGGCACTGCCCGGCCTCAGTGTCCAGCCCCGTCCCCTGCCCGCCCCCTGCACACACATTCCCTGTCAGTATTCTACCCCAGCACCTGATCTGTTATCACTCTAGCAATGAAAATAACAGCCCCACATCGGGCTCTGCGCCACACACACACACACACACACACACACAACGCACGCACGCACACATCGGGCTCTGCGCCACACACACACACACACACACATAGGGCTCTGCGCCACACACATACACACACACACACAAACACACACACACACATCGGGCTCTGCGCCACACACATCAGGCTCTGCAACCCTCCCCCCCCACACACACACACACACACGGCGCTCTGTAGCGACCTCCCCCTCACCATCGTTCTGTACCGACCCCTACCCCCATAGGGAACACATGTAGGCTACATTCACATGACCGTTCCGTTTTTGCGGTCCGCAAAAAATGGCCAATTTTTTCACGGATACATCCGTGTCTTCCGTTTTTTTGCGGACTGCAAAAATTGGAAGCAGCAAGAAAGATAAATAGATGAGTAGATATAGAGATGAATAGATAGATATAGAGACAGAGAAATAGAGGGATGAATGAATGAACAGAGGGTTAGACAGATAGATAGATAGATAGATAGATAGATAGATAGATAGATAGATAGATAGATAGATGAGAAAGACATATAATGTCCTACCCCCCTGCATATTCTAAGCTGGCACCCTTTAGTGACTTTCATGTGGCACTAAAGTGTGCTTAGCCTTGTATTTATCCAAAAAATAAATAAAAAATAATTAAAAAAAAAACATACTTTTGTAGCCAGCTAGGGTAAAGCAGATGGTTGCAGCCTGCAAACCACAGCTGGCAGCTTCACCTTGGCTGGTAATCCAAAACAGAGGGCACCCCACGCTGTTATTTTAAATTAAATAAATAGTTTAAAACAAAAAACATGGGGTCCCCCCAAATTGGATCACCAGCCAAGGTAAAGCAGACAGCTGTGGTCTGGTATTCTCAGACTAGGGAGGCCTACTGTTATTGGACACTCCCCAGCCTAAAAATAGCAGGCCACAGCCGCCCCAGAAGTGGTACATCCATTAGATGTGCCAATCCTGGTGCTTCGCCCCAACTCATCCCGTGCCCTGGTGCGGTGGCAAACGGGATAATATATGGGGTTGATGCCAAATGTGTAATGTCACCTGGCATCAAGCCCTGGGGTTAGTGATGTCACGCGTCTATCAGATATCCGACATCACAAACCCAGTCAGTAATAGAAAAAAATAGACAACAAAAAAAATAGTTTTATTTGAAAAAACACTACTCAAAACATTCCCTCATTCACCAATTTATTCAAAAGAAAAACAAATCCAGGTCCGGCATAATCCAATAAGGGGGTCCCATGACGATCCATACCATAGTCAATGTACCAGTCGGCTGGGAGAGTAATGCAGTGACCTGAGCTAACATCAATAGCCCAGGTCACTGCAGGGGATGCCGAGCGCTGCTATCAGGAGGTTAGATGAAATCATTACCTGCGGTGACGATCTTCGCTTCACTCCTGTCAGATCTGTCCCTGACTTCTATGCCCGCCGCGTTCTCAGCAGTATCGCCCGAGACGTCACCGCTAGTGACGTGAGAACGCAGCGGCATAGAAGGCACTGACAGCGCTGACAGGAGTGAAGCGAAGATCGTCACAGCAGGCAATGATGTCATCTAACATCCCTGCCTGCGCTGCAATGTGAGAGGCTGCTGAGCCTGCAATGAAGGCAGCCGCGGGGCTGGAGCGGGACACAGACTGCACGGGCACTCCTGCTATCCTGAGCAGGGGGCCTGGTGCTGGCGGTAACACTGTGGGCGGGGAGAGTACGGGGTGCGGAGGAATGTGTGGGAGGGTGCAGGGAAGAGGGGCGGGGACTCCACACACTGTACCCGCCCAGCAGGGCGGCAACATGCTGTTCCAAATTTGCATGTCAACATGGTCCTGCCCATGTTGACATGAAATGACCGAAGCAGCAAAATCGTGGCAGGAGCGGTCACATGACCGCTCTGAGCCGGGGGAGAAAGGCTGACAGCAGGGCAGGTAAGTGGTCACTAGCTACTTACCTGCCCCAATGTAGCCCAATAGGGTAATAATGAAGAAAAGTCAAAATAAGCCGGATAACCCCTTTAATTATAAAGGCCATAGATCAGAGGTTAGAGGTGGTAACCTATTTAAGGCCCTTGCACAACTTGAGTCATTGGATTTATAGATTGGACACAAGGACTCCTATTGGGCTCAATGAGAGCTTTGACAGCTTTCTTTAATTGGGTATTTTTATGTGGTGTGAGAATGGGACTGTTTGTGTTAAATTATTTTTAATTGTTTCTTTTTCTATTTATCCATAATTTAGAGATCTGTATATGCTAAAACCATACCCGTGGTGGTCTGCAAATTTTGAGGTACTTCACTCGACCCGCTCAGTGACTTAGATGTTGACTTTGATTGGGTTTTTTCCCTGAATGAAGTGCCTATGAGAAAATAAGAAAAAAGATTATTATCTAAGAAAAGTGGAGAAAAACATTGTACAACAATTTAATTATAGTTAGGATACAACTATTATTTAATACATTTACTCAATAATTTAGTTTTTTGCATTTCTTGATTTTGCTTGCCGTATGGCATGTCATTTTTAATTTTGCATATAATATTTCTGTTTACACAACAACATGAACACTATGCACTTTTTTTGTTTGTCTATTGATTAGTGATGGACAGACCCGGACTCTAAAATTTAGAATCCGAGAGGTTTTAAAAATACCCTAGTACCGGACCTGGGCCTGGAGTTCTCAGGGAACTCCGGATAATGTTCCGGAACCTTTGGAAATAAAAAATAAAAAAAGGAAAAAAAGAGAATTTTGTTTACTTACCGTAAATTCTTTTTCTTATAGTTCCGACATGGGAGACCCAGACCATGGGTGTATAGCTTCTGCCTCCGGAGGACACACAAAGTACTACACTAAAAAGTGTAGCTCCTCCCTCCGAGCATATACACCCCCTGGATGACAGAATCCAACCAGTTTAGTGCAAAAGCTGAAGGAGGACATCCACCCATAAGTAGATATAGAGTAAAACCCGGAATAACCGGAACCTCTGTCTACAACAACAGCTGGTGAAAACACACGGAACAAGAACTGCCAACAGGCAACAGGGAGGGTGCTGGGTCTCCCATGTCGGAACTATAAGAAAAAGAATTTACGGTAAGTAAACAAAATTCTCTTTTTCTTCATCGTTCCTTATGGGAGACCCAGACCATGGGACGTCTCAAAGCAGTCCATGGGTGGGAATAAACAGAAAGCTGAGAAGTAGGCAAAACCTAACTTCACAAATGGGCGACAGCCGCCTGAAGGATGTGTCTGCCCAAGCTCGCATCTGCCGAAGCATGAGCATGCACTTGGTAGTGCTTCGAAAAGGTATGCAGACTGGACCAAGTGGCAGCCTGACAGACCTGCTGAACCGTAGCCTGGTGCCTAAAAGCCAGAGAGGCACCGACAGCTCTGGTCGAGTGCGCTTTAATCCCCGGCGGGGGAGGCACCTGAGCACATTGGTAGGCATCGGATATGGCCGACCTAATCCAACGAGCTAGGGTCGGTTTGGAAGCCGAGAGACCCTTGCGCTGACCTGCGGTCAGCACAAAAAGAGGTGCACCGCCTAAGAGCAGCGGTGCGTGACACATAGATCCGGAGCGCCCGCACCAAATCTAAAGTATGCAATGCTTTCTCAAAGCGATGCACAGGGGCCGGACAAAGGGAAGGCAATGAAATGTCCTGGTTAAGGTGGAAAGGAGATACCACCTTAGGGAGAAAATCCTGCGTCGGACGGAGAACCACCTTGTCTTGGTGAAAAACCAAAAAGGGTGACTCCGAAGAGAGCGCAGCCAAATCAGAGACTCTCCTGAGAGAAGTTATGGCCACCAGAAAAACCACTTTCTGGGAAAGTCGAAACAAGGGAACCTCCCTAAGAGGCTCAAAGGGGGGTTTCTGTAAGGCCGTGAGGACCAGATTAAGGTCCCAGGGATCCAAGGGCCTCCGATAAGGAGGAATGATGTGAGATGCGCCCTGCATGAAGGTGCGCACCTGAGCCAGCCGCGATACGCCGCTGGAACAACACTGAAAGAGCCGAGACCTGTCCCTTGAGGGAATTGAGGGATAGTCCTAGCTGCAGACCGGACTGTAGAAAAGACAGGATGGTCGGCAAGGAAAAAGGCCAAGGAGCATGGCCGGACGAACGACACCAGGACAGGAAAATTCTCCAAGTCCTGTGGTAAATCCTGGCCGAGGAAGACTTCCGAGCCTGAGTCATAGTGGAGATGACCTCGGAAGGAATGCCTGAAGCAGTCAGGATCCAGGACTCAAGAGCCACGCCGTCAACCTGAGGGCCGCAGAATTCTGGCGGAAAAACGGACCTTGTGAGAGATGGTCTGGGCGGTCCGGGAGATGCCACGGCACTTCCACGGACAGACGGAACAGGTCTGGGTACCAAGCTCGTCTGGGCCAGTCTGGAGCAATGATTATGACCCGACGGCCCTGATTCTGATCTTGCGCAGGACTCTGGGCAAGAGAGCTAGGGGAGGAAACACATAGGCTAGACGGAACTGGGACCAATCCTGAACCAGCGCGTCCGCTGCCAAGGCCTGAGGATTGTGGGAGCGAGCCACGTAAACCGGGACCTTGTTGTTGTGCCGGGATGCCATGAGATCCACTTCCGGAGTGCCCCACTTGCGGCAGATTGACCGAAACACCGCCGGATGCAGGGCACACTCACCGCTGTCCACGGTTTGACGGCTGAGATAATCTGCCTCCCAGTTTTCTACGCCTGGGATGTGGACTGCGGATATGGTGGACTTGGAGTCCTCCGTCGACTGAAGGATGCGTTGTACCTCCAACATTGCCAGGCGGCTGCGAGTCCCGCCCTGGTGATTGATGTAGGCAACCGCTGTCGCGTTGTCTGACTGGACTCGAATGTTCTTGCCCGCCAACAGGTGGTGAAAGGCTTCGAGAGCTAGGAGCACAGCTCTGATTTCCAGAACATTGATCGAGAGGGCTGATTCGGACGGAGTCCAAGTTCCCTGTGCTCGGTGGTGGAGAAACACTGCTCCCCAGCCGGACAGACTGGCGTCCGTGGTGAGAATTACCCAAGACGGGATCAGAAAAGAGCGTTCCTGGGATAGAGAGAGGGGCCGAAGCCACCACTGAAGAGAGCTCTTGGTCTGTGGCGACAGAGTCACTAGCCTGTGCAAGGAAGAGGTCCGCTTGTCCCAACAGCGGAGAATGTCCAGCTGCAGAGGACGCAGATGTAACTGGGCAAAGGGAACCGCTTCCATTGACGCCACCATCTGACCCAGTACCTGCATGAGGTGCCTGATGGAATGACGGTGGGCCCGCAACAGAGAGCGCACCGCCCAATGAAGGGACTGCTGTTTGACTAAGGGCAGCTTGACAAGTGCCGGCAGAGTCTCGAATTGCATCCCTAGGTACGTGAGTTTCTGGGTCGGGGTCAGAGTGGACTTTGGCAGATTGACAAGCCGCCCGAATTGGACAAGCGTGGCAAGAGTGAGCGAGACACTCCGCTGACAGTCTGCACTGGATGAAGCCTTGACTAGAAGGTCGTCCAGGTAAGGAATCACTGCCAACCCCTGGAGGTGCAGAACCGCAACCACTGCTGCCATGACCTTGGTGAATACTCGAGGTGCCGTGGCTAGCCCGAAGGGGAGAGCCACGAATTGGAAGTGTTCCTCCCCGATTACAAAACGGAGCCAACGCTGGTGTGAAACTGCAATTGGCACATGCAAATAGGCATCTTTGATGTCGATGGATGCAAGAAAATCTCCCTGGGTCATTGAGGCAATGACTGATCGCAGAGATTCCATGCGAAAGTGCCGCACCTGAACATGCTTGTTGAGAAGCTTGAGATCCAGGATGGGCCGGAAGGAACCGTTCTTTTTGGGGACTAGGAAGAGGTTTGAGTAGAAACCTCTGAACCGTTCCCGAGCGGGAACCGGTACAATCACTCTGTTGGCCTGCAAGGATGCCACGGCCTGTGAGAAGGCGGCGGCCTTGGAGCAGGGGGGAGTGGACAGAAAAAATCTGTTTGGCGGGCTGGAAGAAAATTCTATCCTGTAGCCGTGCGAGATGATATCCCGCACCCACTGGTCGGAGACGTGTTGAAACCACACGTCGCCAAAGTGGGAGAGCCTGCCACCGACTAAGGACGTTGCTGGCGCGGCCCGATAGTCAAGAGGAGGCTGCCTTGGTGGCAGCGGCTCCTCCGTTCTTCGGAGGACGAGGCTTCGTGCGCCAGTTGGGTTTTCAATCCTTAGCTGAGTTAGTGGACGAGGCTGAGGGCTTAGAGGAGGACCAGTTAGAGGAACAAAAGGACCGAAATCTCGACTGGTTCCTGCCCTGGACAGGTTTCCTGGTTTTAGTTTGTGGCAAGGAAGTACTCTTCCCGCCAGTAGCTTTCTTAATGATTTCATCCAGTTGTTCACCGAACAGCCGGGTCCCAGAAAAAGGGAGCCCAGCTAGAAACTTCTTGGAAGCAGCGTCTGCTTTCCACTCACGAAGCCACAAGATCCTGCGGATCGCGAGGGAATTAGCGGAGGCTACCGCTGTGCGGTGAGACGCCTCCAAAATGGCAGACATAGCATAGGATGAAAAAGCCGAAGCTTGGGAAGTTAAGGCAACCATTTCGGGCATAGAGTCCCTAGTGAGGGAGTGCATCTCCGCCAGAGAAGCAGAGATGGCCTGAAGAGCCCACACTGCTGCAAAGGACGGGGAGAAAGAGGCCCCTGCCGCTTCATATACAGATTTGGCCAGAAGGTTAACCTGGCGGTCAGTGGAGTCCTTAAGAGAGGTGCCATCCGCCACAGACACAACTGTCCGGGCTGAGATTCTAGACACCGGAGGATCTACCTTTGGTGACTGAGCCCACTCCTTGACCACCTCAGGTGGAAAAGGAAAACGGTCATCAGAGGTACGCTTAGGAAAGCGTTTGTCAGGGCAGGCCCTGGGTTTGGTCACAGTGGCCTGAAAACTGGAGTGGTTAAAAAACGTACTCCTTGCTCTCTTAGGTGAGGTAAACTGGTGTTTTTCTACCAAAGAAGCTTGTTCGTCTGACACTGGTGGATTAAGGTCCAGTACGGAGTTAATGGACGCAATCAAGTCACTAACATCCGCATCACTTTCAGATAGATCAATGGGGTACATAGACGTAGCGTCTGAGCCCACAGTAAAGGCATCCTCCTCGCCTTGCGATTCAGCACGTGAATCAGAGCCGTGGGACGAGGAAGGAGAAGAGTCCCTGCGTCTCCGTTTAGGAGGACGGGGTCTGGGATCAGATGAAACATACTCTGTGAGCTCTGCAGAGCGAGTCGGAGCAGCAGAGGCACCCTGAGAAGGGGGCTGATGCATGGTTAGCAGAGTCCGTGACAGCTGTCCCATGGAGTCGGCAAAGGACTGGGAGATAGCTTTAGAAAACGATGCTACCCAAGCCGGGGGTTCAGCCACCGGGGCTGGAGCAGCCGAAGGGACCACTGGGGAGACTCCAGGCTGAGGCACCACCATGGTAGAGCAGGCATCACAGTGTGGATATGTGCTCGGTTCGGGCAGTATGAGCTTACATGCAGTGCATATAGAGTAAAGCTTTGCAGCCTTGCTCCTAGTGACAGACATGCTGCTGAGGTGGAGGCTCTGTAGTAAAGAATTCACTCCTTCAGAAAGACCCCCAGAGAGTGTATAAAAGTCCACAACCAGAGGTTGTGGCTTACCAGGCCGTTTTTGTGTGCCCTCCGGATTCCCAGCTTGGACCCCCAGACAGCTTGCAGAGCTGCAGCAGCCAGCGCCGATCAGTGTGAAAACGCTGAGAAAATGGCGCTGGAGTGAGGAGGGGGGGCGGGGGTTAATCCAAGAGCGGGAACCGGAGGGCTAAGGAGAAATACAGGGGAGGGAAACATCTCCCCAGAGAGGAGTGTCCTCCCCTCTGCTGAACGGCCGGTGGGCGGCGCCGCACTGTCCCCCTGCATGACTGACATGCAGGGGAAGAGAAACGAAAGTAGGCCGCGGCCGAAGCCAGGGCCTAAATTTATCCATGCGGCCGACGAGCAGGCACCCTCGGCGCGGTTCTCAGGAAAAAAACAGAGAACCGGCCGGAAATCACAGCAAAGGAACCCCTGGTGCCGCCATGCTCAAATAACACACTCTCCCCACACAAGGGACCCCTGAATAACGTCTCATATACTTAGCTTTTTGAGACGCAGGGCCATGTCCCTGAGGGATGAGCGCTCCGTCCAGCAGGGGCCTGAAAGGGCTGCGGATGGAGACCGGTCTCCTGCAGAGCAGTGAGAACCGTGAAGGCTCCCACTTCAAGCCAGAGCCAAAGGGGATGGTGAAGGAGCGCGGCATGGAAGGCTCCCGCCTTGAGATCAACCTTAACAGCACCGCCGACACAAAGGGGTGAGAAGGGACATGCCGGGAGTCCAGGATGGACCCGCTTTTCTTCCAATTCTTTAATTAAAAATCAAAAGAGGATGCATGTGTGTGTGACCTCCTGAACACAAAGCATTGAACTGGTTGGATTCTGTCATCCAGGGGGTGTATATGCTCGGAGGGAGGAGCTACACTTTTTAGTGTAGTACTTTGTGTGTCCTCCGGAGGCAGAAGCTATACACCCATGGTCTGGGTCTCCCATAAGGAACGATGAAGAAATAAAGAAAATAAGAATAAAGCATGCGCGTTATAACAATAACAGCCCACAGCCACTCAGGATTGTCACATCCATTAGATGTGACAATCCTGGCACTTTACCCGATTCTTCCCGATTCCCCTGGTGCGGTGGCAATCAGGCTAATAAGGGGTTAATAACAGCTCACATCTGCCACTAAGCCCTAGATTAGCAATGGCAGGGTCTATGAAAACCCTACCCCCATTACTAATCTGTAAGTGAAAAGAAATAAACACAAACACAAAATAAGATAAAAACAACACCCTCTTTCACTCCTTTATTAACCCCAAAAACACCCAGGTCTGATGTAATCCACACGAGGTCCCATAACGATTCCAGCTCTGCTACATCTGAAGTGACAGCGCATAGAATATGACCACCCGCTGTGATCTTAAGGCAGAGAATGAGTCGCAGCGATGTGTGGTGACGTAACGTAGGTTATTTGCGGTCACAGCTGGAGGTGCCCATTGTCATCCACCTATGATCGCAGGTAACCTGACCTCAAGTGACCTCATTGAACTGAGTGACCACTACTGGGTTGGGTTTGTTATTCGGTATGAATACACAAATGTAGAAATGATTGGATTTGAACAATCCGAACCCGAATATTTTAGCATTCGCCCATATCTAGTCATCACTAATGATAATTTTAAGGATGTCTAAAACTGATCAACTGGGAAAAGGTTGTTGCATTACTCGTAAATCAAATGCCATGTCCTTCAATTTGTCCAATTATTAATACCAGGTTTTGGTTAAAATGAGGCTACCATTTCAAGGTTCATTTTTCATCAAGGAGAAACTAAGCTGAAAATCTATCTTTTGAACCATGTGCATTGAATATTTTTTTGGTATGGTATCAGAGGACTCAGGAAGGAAAAATGTATGTAACAAAATTAAAACATTGTCGTCCATTTGGCTTATCCCTAATCTATTAATTTTACATCTAGGTGGTAAGATAGATGACATCTTTATTATCTTGAGAAGTACCGGTCCTGAACTGCAGAGCTTCATGACTTGGTTGAACAATAACCCATATAACATCAAACTAACCTATAAGGCAGATCGGGAGGCAATTGATTTTCTGGACTATAATATAAAAATGGGGTACCAGACAGAAAAGGGTACTCCACGGGTACAATTATTATCAACAAGTAAGAGGGAAGAATCTTTTCTCTTTCGTTTCATTGGGGGACACAGGACCGTGGGTTATGCTGCTGCTGTCACTAGGAGGCTGACACTAAGTAGACAAAAAAAGTTAGCTCCTCCCTAGCAGTATACACCCTGAGCCGGAGGCGGACTCAAATCAGTTTTTGCTTAGTGTCGTAGGAGGCTGATGTGGGCCATCTCGGCCCCCCTCAGCTACATTTTTCTTGCGTATTTGTCATTTTTTTCGGCGACGCTCATCGCTCTCATTCTCCTTTTTCTCTGTTTCTGCAGGTGTCGCCTATGTTCACCCTCATTCCCTCCAGCCCTGTGGGTACTACTCCCCAGGGTCGCAGAGGTTTGAGGTGTCGGGCCCTCTCCCCCGTCCATTCCCGTGGTACCACTCCCGGGAGTGCATGTGGGGCAGATCCTACATGGGCACCCCTGATCCACCGTGCGGTATTACTCCAAAGGGCGCACAGGGACAAGCTAAAGAGGTTGGACCCCCGCAGCGTTTTCACCTTTTCGGATGGGGCCCACATCGCTGCCTACAGTCGCAGAAGAGCTTCTTCCCTCCATCAGGCGTCCACCTCTCTGCCTCTCTAGACGCCTCTCCCCGCGTCCCTGAAGCCCACAGCCTTACCTTCAGGTGTGCGCTGCACACAGGCAAGTGCAGAGCCCACTGCCTGCACACCGGACCATCCCTGGAGCGGCACCGCAGATGTCAGGTAGGACAGTCTCTCCCCTACCTTCTCCCCCTCGGGCGGCTGAAAATTTAAGCCCCGGTCTCGGCCTAGTCTCCCTGCGTCCCAGCCACGCCCCCCGCTGCAACGGTATTGGCTTGCCGGCCGTTCCGCCCCCGACTCCGCCCACCGCTCAGCCTCCAGGCATCACAGTGTGGGCGGTGGATGCCCTGTTTCCCGCCCTCATACGGCCCCTCCCCCAGCCAACTCCAGCTTCTCTTCACCATCTTGTTCTGCCTCCCAGTCTGCCTGTGTAGCCCAGCTTATCTATTAGCAGAGTTGCTTCTAGGTACTTTTGCAATGGCCTCATTTTGTATGATGAGGTCTTGAGAACTATAAGCTTTGTTACACAGGTAGATTAGCTTTAATCTGTCACTTTATGTGGATGCAAGGCAGAGTGTACATTGTCTTATAATAATAATGATAAATGCTTCCCCTTAGCAAGGTTTACTTATATAGGAAGGTTTGTGCTTAGATGTGGGTCAATTTAGCTCATTATGCTATCAATCAGCTATCTTGAGACAGAAAAAGAGAATTTTGTTACTTACCGTAAATTCTTTTTCTTATAGTTCCGTCATGGGAGACCCAAACCATGGGTGTATAGCTTCTGCCTCCGGAGGACACACAAAGTACTACACTCAAACGTGTAGCTCCTCCCTCTTAGCATATACACCCCCTGCTAGCCAGTCCTAGCCAGTTTAGTGCAAAAGCTGAAGGAGGACATCCACTCACAAGTAGAGACAGAGTAAAACCCGGAACAACCGGAACCTCTGTCTGCAACAACAACAGCCGGTGAAGACACACGGAACAAGAAACCTGCCAACAGGCAATAGGGAGGGTGCTGGGTCTCCCATGACGGAACTTTAAGAAAAAGAATTTACGGTAAGTAACAAAGAAGGGAATTTTTGTTACTTACCGTAAATTCCTTTTCTTCTAGCTCCTATTGGGAGACCCAGACGATTGGGTGTATAGCACTGCCTCCGGAGGCCACACAAAGCATTACACTTAAAAGTGTAAGGCCCCTCCCCTTCTGGCTATACACCCCCAGTGGGATCACTGGCAGCTCAGTTTTAGTGCTAAAGCAAGAAGGAGGAAAGCCAATAACTGGTTCAAACAAATTCACTCCGAAGTAACATCGGAGAACTCAAAACCATTGAACATGAACAACATGTGTACCCGAAAACAACCAAAAATCCCGAAGGACAACAGGGCGGGTGCTGGGTCTCCCAATAGGAGCTAGAAGAAAAGGAATTTACGGTAAGTAACAAAATTCCCTTCTTCTTCGGCGCTCCATTGGGAGACCCAGACGATTGGGACGTCCAAAAGCTGTCCCTGGGTGGGTAGAGAAGAAGGGAATTTTGTTACTTACCGTAAATTCCTTTTCTTCTAGCTCCTATTGGGAGACCCAGACGATTGGGTGTATAGCACTGCCTCCGGAGGCCACACAAAGCATTACACTTAAAAGTGTAAGGACCCTCCCCTTCTGGCTATACACCCCCAGTGGGATCACTGGCTGCTCAGTTTTAGTGCTAAAGCAAGAAGGAGGAAAGCCAATAACTGGTTCAAACAAATTCACTCCGAAGTAACATCGGAGAACTGAAAACCATTGAACATGAACAACATGTGTACCCGAAAACAACCAAAAATCCCGAAGGACAACAGGGCGGGTGCTGGGTCTCCCAATAGGAGCTAGAAGAAAAGGAATTTACGGTAAGTAACAAAATTCCCTTCTTCTTCGGTGCTCCATTGGGAGACCCAGACGATTGGGACGTCCAAAAGCTGTCCCTGGGTGGGTAGAGAAATACCTCATGTTAGAGCTGCAAAGACAGCCCTCCCCTACGGGGAGGCAACTGCCGCCTGCAGGACTCTTCTACCTAGGCTGGCGTCCGCCGAAGCATAGGTATGCACCTGATAATGTTTGGTGAAAGTGTGCAGACTCGACCAGGTAGCTGCCTGGCACACCTGTTGAGCCGTAGCCTGGTGTCGTAATGCCCAGGACGCACCCACGGCTCTGGTTGAGTGGGCCCTTAGCCCTGAAGGAACCGGAAGCCCAGCAGAACGGTAGGCTTCAAGAATTGGTTCTTTGATCCATCGAGCCAGGGTGGCTTTGGAAGCCTGCGACCCTTTGCGCTTACCAGCGACAAGGACAAAGAGTGCATCGGAACGGCGCAGGGGCGCCGTGCGGGAAATGTAGATTCTGAGTGCTCTCACCAGATCTAACAAATGTAAATCCTTCTCATACCGATGAACTGCATGAGGACAAAAGGAAGGCAAGGAGATATCCTGATTTAGATGAAAAGAGGATACCACCTTAGGGAGAAACTGAATGGGGCGCAGCACTACCTTGTCCTGGTGGAAGACCAGGAAAGGAGCCTTGGATGACAGCGCTGCTAGCTCAGACACTCTCCGAAGAGATGTGATCGCTACCAGAAAAGCCACTTTCTGTGATAGTCGAGAAAGTGAAACATCCCTCAGAGGCTCGAAAGGCGGCTTCTGGAGGGCAACTAGTACCCTGTTCAGATCCCATTGATCTAACGGCCGCTTGTACGGGGGTACGATATGACAAACCCCCTGCAGGAACGTGCGCACCTTAGAAAGTCGTGCTAGACGCTTCTGAAAAAAGACGGATAGCGCCGAGACTTGCCCTTTAAGGGAGCCGAGCGACAAACCTTTTTCTAACCCAGATTGCAGGAAAGAAAGAAAAGTCGGCAATGCAAATGGCCAGGGAGACATTCCCTGAGCAGAGCACCAGGATAAGAATATCTTCCACGTTCTGTGGTAGATCTTAGCAGACGTGGGCTTCCTAGCCTGTCTCATGGTGGCAACGACCCCTTGGGATAATCCTGAAGACGCTAGGATCCAGGACTCAATGGCCACACAGTCAGGTTCAGGGCCGCAGAATTCCGATGGAAAAACGGCCCTTGGGACAGTAAGTCTGGTCGGTCTGGTAGTGCACACGGTTGGCCGACCGTGAGATGCCACAGATCCGGGTACCACGACCTCCTCGGCCAGTCTGGAGCGACGAGTATGACGCGGCTGCAATCGGATCTGATCTTGCGTAGCACTCTGGGCAGGAGTGCCAGAGGTGGAAACACATAAGGGAGCCGGAACTGCGACCAATCTTGCACCAAGGCGTCTACCGCCAGAGCACTTTGATCGCGAGACCGCGCCATGAAAGTCGGGACCTTGTTGTTGTGCCGAGACGCCATTAAGTCGACGTCCGGCACCCCCCAGCGGCAACAGATTTCCTGAAACACGTCCGGGTGAAGGGACCACTCCCCTGCGTCCATACCCTGGCGACTGAGGAAGTCTGCTTCCCAGTTTTCCACGCTGTGATACCAATGTGATATGACTGAAAGAATGTGTGATTAGATAGGAATCAAATCATAATCATAAGATAGGAGTGATCCCAGATATTATTTGATCCATCAATAATTCAGTATCAAAGAAGATGTCCTTTGGAGGGCCAAAATGATGACCAAGGAATATATGTCTTGAAGCAGTTGAAGATAAAGGAAGTAACATTTACAGTTCCACTTACAGGAAACTTGTGGTTAGCTTAAAGACAGTTTTAAGGATGAAATTTACGGCTCATTGCAATATTTCACTAACACTGGTCAAACTGTGGTCAGCCAGTTGTCAACTGACAGGATGTGCTGGAAATGTGCAGGAAGCTGCCGTTACCTACAACATTTTGTGGTCAAGTTACATGAACATGACTCAGCTGTCATATGCTGGTGACCATTTAGACACAACCTACAATATTTTCCTATAAAATATACACGGAACTCGCTTAAGGTAGGGAAATACCTTCCAGGACATTGAAGTGTACGTACTCACTGTTCCTGTGATGCCATGCCATGTTGATTCCTTATCTTAACTCGAGTTCCCTCCGATGTGAAAGGATTGCTACAACATAACGGTAATGTTGATGCATATTTCTGTTATTGTATAAGTTTCTATGACTATAAGATTCTAAATGCCTATGTACCATTGATTATATTCATGTGCTATTAAAATAAATAGTATCTTGCTATAAAGAATATTAGTATTCGTGCCTGATTAGGATATCAGTGAGCGCTTCGTAAGTACGGGCTTTCAGCCCCCTTTTTAGTAGAATTTAGCAAGACATAAATTGGCGTAGTCGGCAGGATTACTTCTATTAGAAGTAATTAACGAATTTTTGTAATTTAGAAGTTAAAAACATATATTTGGCAAATTTCCAGATATTTTTCAATCTTTTTGCATAGTGTCAAAATGTTCAGAAAACGTAAGGATAATGTTAAGGAGGTTGTTGTGGAGATCCCCGGCTGGACTGAGGCTCCCTACAATCTTATAGCACATGAATTGGTCAATTGTGGATTGGCAGAACAATGGCAGAATAAGCTCAAGGGTAGTGAGATTACTGATGTTGTTAATGTACTCAGTGGTGTCCCTGTGAAAGCAGGTGATGTAGTGTCTTTAGGACGGCGCATCTGGATTTTGGCAAGTGCATATCGCGAGATGCATGAGCGTAATCTAAAGATGCAAAAGAAATGTTCCCAAATGGAACAAAAGATGATAGAATTAGGTGGCCAGAAAACAGTTCTGGAATGTAATACCAGACTGTTGAAGGATAAATTGGAACATTATCAGAATGTGGCAGAAAAAGCTGCCGTAAAAATCGCTCAAAATAAGTACAAGAAAAGAAGAGGAAAAGTAAATAAAACCAAAGTACATAAAAGTATCGCCTCAGCTTCTGTAAACTGGGATCCCGATACTTGGGATGGGGATGTGTGGGATTCATCTTCATCATCTGATGAGGAGGATTACCATAAAGGGAAGATTCAGGCTAATCCCGTGAGGAGGCGCTTAGAGAGGACAGAGAATGAGATCATCCGGGAACATGTCCGGGATGGTCAGGGGAATCTGCAATATGACGAAGATGGTAATGCCATCACAAATGAGAGAACGATTCCTCATGTAAAAAATCGAGTAACCATTGAAGATTACTCTCAGGGAGAAGTTGATAGCATTTTAACACAGTTTAGACAAAAACCAGGAGAAGGAGAAATTCCCTGGTTGGTCAGGGTGCACGATCTCGGAGGAGGTGGAGTGCACTTTGACGCCGGAGACGTGGCAAAATTTGTCACCATGTCTCGGGACCCAGTAATTCAGAGATCAATAAAAAATTATTTTGTTGATCATAATGAGCATGGTACTCAAAACTTAATCATGATCTTAGCCCATGCTTTTCTGGACAAATACCCATCAGAAGCAGACTTTCCTATCAATGATAAACCTTGGTATACCTTAAAAGATGGTATGGAAAGGCTGAAGGAAGAGGCAATGAGAAATGCTCTTCCTCTTTTGGGAATGGATGATGATTATCTCCAGTACCCATTAACAGCCAGCATAAGAAATAGGCTGGTTAAACATGCTCCTCCAGCATATAAAACAGTTATTTTAACCTTAACTGTAGCACTGACTGGAGAATCAATCGGTGTAGTTCTAGGGAGGATGAGGGAGTTACAGGATATGGGACAGTGGGATAAATCATCCCCTGGAGGCCATGTTGGTAACAGTAAGCCAAACAATCCTGATTGGAAAGGGAAATCAGTAGGGGAGGCCCCACGGGTGTCTCGCAAAGACATGTTCCAGGCTTTGCTTAAAGCCGGGATCAATAAGGAAAGGATTGATGGAAAGGAGACAGGAGAATTATGGAAGTTGTACAAACAGAAAGTTCTATCTGCAAAGAAAGTGACCACTACAAATATGGAAGGGGGTTCAAAAACCCCCAAGGTAAAGAAATCAGAGGGAAAAGGGGAAAAAACCCCAAAGAAAGTGTCTTGGGAAGATTTTCAGTCAGTTTATCCATGGGAAGAACTGGCTGCAGCCGTGGCCACAAAGGTCACGGAAGGAAGGGGTAATGCACAGACTGAAGTCTGTGTAAATGAAAGTTCAGAAGGAAGTGATTTACTATAGGTAGCCAGCCAAGCCCCCCTAATGATAAAAAGGGACGAACGTCCCTACGTCAATCTTAGCATACATTGGAAAGGGGGAAATGTTCAAAGAGTCCCAGCTTTGATTGACACGGGGGCGGAGGCTACTTTAATTCATGGAAACCCAGAAAAAATAAAAGGACCTAGAGTAAAAATTGCTGGACTAGGTGGTCAAGTGATCACTGGGGTTCAGACACAGGTAGCTTTGAAGATAGGTAATTTACCTATCAAGAAGTATACGGTGCTGGTAGTTCCTATACCAGAATATATTTTGGGAATTGATGTCCTAAAAGGGATGACTCTTAATCTAACAGAAGGAAAATTCTCCTTTGGGATTAAGTCTTGTCATAAGGAAATGCGACCAGTGGTGGTGGGCAAAGTCAAAATGCCCCCTGTACATGTGCCTCCAGCTACAAAAATGGTAGCTATGAAACAATATCGAATACCAGGAGGTCACAGAGAGATAGGAGAAACCATTAAGGAATTGGTAGAAACTGGGGTAATGCGCCCTACTACTACCACATGGAATAATCCTGTCTGGCCAGTTAAAAAGAGTGATGGCTCCTGGCGCATGACAGTTGATTATAGGGAGTTAAACAAGAATACTCCTCCCTTGACAGCTGCAGTTCCGGATACAATAACGATTGTGGAAAATATTCAGACTCACTCCGGAACTTGGTATGCAGTAATTGATTTGGCAAATGCTTTCTTTACTATACCTATAGAAGAGAAGGCTCAAGATCAATTTGCATTCACTTGGTTAGGAAGACAATATACCTTTACCAGGTTACCCCAAGGATGGCTACATAGCCCCACAATCTGTCACCGGACGGTGGCAGAGCATTTGGATGGATTTGATCTACCATCAGAAATGCAGATCTCACATTATATCGATGATATAATGATACAAGGACAAGATGAGCAAAGTGTGAAAGATCAATTGACAAAACTGATTGCTCATATGAGAAGTAAAGGATGGGAAATCAATGATGCCAAGGTTCAAGGACCGTCTCAGGTGGTAAAATTTCTTGGGATTCAGTGGAACAAGGGGCACAGAGAGATCTTGCCCAATGCCAGACAGAAAATTATTAATTTCCCGGTCCCTAAATCCAAACAAGAGACTCAGTCTTATATTGGATTGTTTGGTTTTTGGAGACAACATATCCCTCATTTGGGACAAATGTTGGCTCCTTTGTACAAAGTAACGAGGAAAAAATATGAGTTCCACTGGGGAGAGGAACAGCAAAATGCGTTTGAGATGGTCAAGGAAGCGATACAACAAGCCGTGGATCTATGGCCAATGTTGTCAGGACCCGTGGAGCTGCATGTGTCAGTTCAACATATGTATGCCAATTGGTCACTTTGGCAAAAACAAGGGGGAAAAAGAGTTCCTCTTGGATTTTGGAATAGAAAATTACCAGATGCTGGAGAAAAATACACTCCTTTTGAACAGCAATTGTTAGCTTGTTATTGGGCTCTGGTAGAGACCGAACAATTAACCATTGAACATGAGGTATTGCTGAGACCAGCAATACCCATAATGCAGTGGGTGTTGTCCAATCCTAAAACCAATAGGGTGGGGCATGCCCAGGAGCAAAGTATCATTAAATGGAAATGGTACATTTCAGAAAGGGCCAAGAAGGGAGAAGGCGGGATCGCCACTCTACATGAGAAAGTGGCAGAGGTAGCTGAGGAAACATCTTTTCCCAGCAAAGCTGCCATGCTAGAGGAGTCCCCAGTGAAGTGGGGGAAAGCATATGAAGATTTAACTGAACCACAACAAACACATGCATGGTTCACAGACGGATCAGCCCGTTATGTGAGTGGGAAAAGGTTGTGGAAAAGTGTTGCATATAATCCCAGATTGGAAAAATTTCTGTCAGTAGAAGGGGAAGGCAAAAGTAGTCAATATGCAGAACTCTATGCCATATTCTTGGCATTATCTTTTGAACAAGGAAAAGAGTGTCATCTTTTTACTGATTCCTGGTCAGTAGCAAATGGATTAGCCACATGGATGATGGGATGGAAAAAACACAATTGGTTAATTCATGGAAAAGAGATTTGGGGCAAGGAAGTGTGGCAAGAGATTGAAGAGATTATTCAATTTACCAAGACCACTGTATTTCATGTCGATGCTCATGTCCCTACTAACTCACTTGAACGTTTGTTTAATTCAGAAGCAGATAAAGCAGCAGCCATCAGACAAGTCAGTCCAACAGGTGACAAGGAAAAAGAGGCATGGTTGCAAGGTACAGCTGTTTGGGCACACCAGAAAAGTGGACATTTGGGAGAAAAAGCCACTTACAGGTGGGCTCAGGAAAGGGGTGTGCCTCTTACTCTTGATATCATTAAAGAAACCATTCTACACTGTCCAGTGTGCCAACATTCACAAAAGAGGGAGGTTCCACATACAGTAATGGGACACATAGGTCGAGGACAATTACCTGCACAAATTTGGCAGATGGATTTCATTGGTCCATTGCCAGAAAGTAGAGGGTGTAAATACGTCTGCACTGCAGTAGACACATACTCAGGTTTGATGGTGGGTTTTCCCTGTAAGGCAGCAACCCAGTGGAGTACTGAGAGAACTTTAGAAATCATCACTCAATACTATGGAGTTCCATTGCAGGTACAATCAGATAATGGTTCTCATTTTACTGGCCAGAAGATAAAAGATTATGCCCAAGAACATAACATTCAATGGGTGTATCATATGCCATACTATCCCCAGGCTGCTGGTCTGGTGGAAAGAATGAATGGGTTGTTGAAATCCACCTTGAAAAAAGTAAATCAATCAGACAAACAGTATGGACAATGGAGAGACAATCTCAGTGAAGCCCTACAGATAATAAACAATAGACCTATCACAGATTCTATGACTCCTCTCATGAGGATGTTGACACCAAATCTTACTATTCATGAGGCACACGTAGTGAGTACAATCATTTACTGGAAAGTGGAAGAAGAGGCAAAACTCCCAGAAAGAGTGACACCTTATTCAGCAGGTTTAGACCTCAGTACCTTGGAAACTGTCGTGGTACCCCCAGGTAAGGTAAAACCAATTTCAACAGGATTGGGTTGCCAGATGCCAAAGGATCATTATGGTCAAATAGCCACTCGTTCTAGTTTAGCGTTAAAAGGAGCCATAGTGGTGGGAGGGGTAATAGATGCAGATTATCAGGGAGAAATCAAGGTACTGATGTTAAATTTGGGAAATGAACCTTTGATCTTGGTGAAACACCAGAAGGTGGCTCAGATGTTGATAATTCCAATAAACTTGTCTGAGATAAGAGAAGGAACTGCCCCAGTAGAATTAACAATACGGGGTACTAAAGGTTTTGGATCCTCTAATATTACAAATGTAGGAGCAAAAATATGGATTCAAAACCTCCAAGGACCGCCCTCAGAGGCAGAGGTAATAGCGGTCGGAAAAGATCGTACTCTCCTGATAATGAGACCAGGAGTGGAGAAGTGGGAATATGTCCCACAAGAAAAATGTTATTTACGAGAATAATAGTGTATCTTTATTTGCAGATGGTGTTGTAAATAAACGGAATCCATAGTATCGGTTACTGGGAAGAGCTCGATAGTGAGGAGATGGAGAAATTCCTGTGTTTGATGTTTGCCTCTTTGGTCGTTGGATGGACAAGTCTACATCAGGAGAAACCTGTGGCGAATAAATTTCTGATGCACCATCACATTTTAACGGATGCGCTGAACAGTAGTCAACACACAGATTGCTGGATCTGTACACATTCTCCGGTTACAGCCACCAGTATCCCTTATCTGGCTATCCCGGTATCGATGGAGGAAATCCTAAAGTGGAAAAGTTGTTCTGATCAACTTGCTGATAAAGACACTCGGAATGTTCGACTATGGAATACTACAGTACCCATTCCCGTAGTGGGATGGATCAATCTTCCATGGTGGCAAGGCAATTTGAGTGGAACAATCACCAATTTACAATATCTGGCTTTTAAGGGAGGAATTTGGGTACCAAGAAATAAGACTGGACTGACTAACCTGGGATTCATCCCTATGGAGAATATAAAAATAAGTTTTGGGACAACTGTAGATACATTAGATGCTTTTAAACCCAGCTTAGTGGAAAGAACAATTCATGATATGCTATGGCCTTATGCCAATATGTTCATAAATGGGACTAGTGAAACTTGTAGTAACATATCGGGAAATTTAATGTGTAATGATTACTCTGAATATCGAGCAAATGATCCGACCTGTAATAACCCTAATGTAGGATACTGTAGCCCAATTGGACAACAGCCCGGGTGGTGTTTGTTATCAAATGTTAGTATTTTCGTTGATTTGGTTCATCGTTTAGTTTTGCAACATTCGGCTTTATGGGATTTACCTAGAGGAATGTATTGGGTATGTGGGTATAATGCCTATAAATGGCTCCCAGTAGGAGTCAAGGGAAGCTGTACTTTAGCTCGTTTGACCCCAGCTACCTTTATAGTACCTTATGATCAATTAGATGCTCAGGTTTTGCCAAAACACATGATATTCAAGAGAGCTGCAGATAATAAACCAAGGGAATCAGGGCGACCCCATGTGGTACAAATGGGAACAGCGAATAAGATTTTCAGTACTTTTTTCCTATATCCAATGATAATGCAAATGTGGGATAAATTAGTAGAGTCTACTGATTATCTGGATGATCAAATTTTTGCAGTTTTGGATATAGTAAACACCTCTGTAGCTGTACAGCAGCAGTTGATTATAGTTACTAACCAGCATACTTTGGTACTTGATTACCTAACAGCAGCCCAAGGGGGTATGTGTCAGATAATAGGCCCCGCCTGTTGCCATTACATAGATCCTAAAGGACAGCTACAATTACGAGCAAAGTTAAATGACATACAAAAATTAAGAGATAAATATCAAAAAGATAATGATGTAAATAAAGATAGTTGGTGGGCGAATACCTTTTCCTTCCTAAACCCTGCAAATTGGTTTAAGGGGTTAGGAGGATGGGTAATGGGGCTTTTGCAGGGAGTTTTTCAGATAATATTGCTTTTAGTTTTAATATACATAGTAGTGAAAGTGATTATATTTGTGATTCAAGTTTATCCAAACAAACCAAGAAATCAAAATCTGTGGCAAAGTCAATGTTAGTGTCCTATTAAAAGCGATATTTCTTGGTTATGGTATGGTATATTCCGAGTGATCTTCTTCTAGTGGAATACTGATGATGGAAAATAATCCCTGGGATCAAGGACCGATTGTGATACCAATGTGATATGACTGAAAGAATGTGTGATTAGATAGGAATCAAATCATAATCATAAGATAGGAGTGATCCCAGATATTATTTGATCCATCAATAATTCAGTATCAAAGAAGATGTCCTTTGGAGGGCCAAAATGATGACCAAGGAATATATGTCTTGAAGCAGTTGAAGATAAAGGAAGTAACATTTACAGTTCCACTTACAGGAAACTTGTGGTTAGCTTAAAGACAGTTTTAAGGATGAAATTTACGGCTCATTGCAATATTTCACTAACACTGGTCAAACTGTGGTCAGCCAGTTGTCAACTGACAGGATGTGCTGGAAATGTGCAGGAAGCTGCCGTTACCTACAACATTTTGTGGTCAAGTTACATGAACATGACTCAGCTGTCATATGCTGGTGACCATTTAGACACAACCTACAATATTTTCCTATAAAATATACACGGAACTCGCTTAAGGTAGGGAAATACCTTCCAGGACATTGAAGTGTACGTACTCACTGTTCCTGTGATGCCATGCCATGTTGATTCCTTATCTTAACTCGAGTTCCCTCCGATGTGAAAGGATTGCTACAACATAACGGTAATGTTGATGCATATTTCTGTTATTGTATAAGTTTCTATGACTATAAGATTCTAAATGCCTATGTACCATTGATTATATTCATGTGCTATTAAAATAAATAGTATCTTGCTATAAAGAATATTAGTATTCGTGCCTGATTAGGATATAAGTGAGCACTTCGTAAGTACGGGCTTTCAGCCCCCTTTTTAGTAGAATTTAGCAAGACACACGCCCGGGATGTGAATTCGGATCTGCTTTCCTTCCAGCCACTGCTGGAAAGCTAGTAGGGCCAGATACACTGCCCTGATTTCCAGAACATTGATCTGAAGGGTGGACTCCTGCTGAGTCCACGTACCCTGAGCCCTGTGGTGGAGAAAAACTGCTCCCCACCCTGACAGACTCGCGTCTGTCGTGACTACTGCCCAGGATGGGGGTAGGAAGGATCTTCCCTGTGATAATGAGGTGGGAAGAAGCCACCATTGCAGAGAGTCCTTGGCCGTCTGGGAAAGGGAGACTTCCCTGTCCAGGGATGTTGACTTCCCGTCCCATTGGCGGAGAATGTCCCACTGAAGTGGGCGCAGATGAAACTGCGCAAACGGGACTGCCTCCATTGCTGCCAACATCTTCCCCAGGAAGTGCATGAGGCGCCTTAAGGGGTGCGACTGACCTTGAAGGAGAGACTGCACCCCTGTCTGTAGTGACCGCTGCTTGTCCAGCGGAAGCTTCACTATCGCTGAGAGAGTATGAAACTCCATGCCAAGATACGTTAGTGATTGGGTCGGTGCCAGATTGGACTTTGAAAAGTTGATGATCCACCCGAAAGTCTGGAGAGTCTCCAGCGCAACATTCAGGCTGAGTTGGCATGCCTCTTGAGAGGGTGCTTTTACAAGCAGATCGTCTAAGTAAGGGATCACCGAGTGTCCCTGAGAGTGCAAGATTGCTACCACTGCCGCCATGACCTTGGTGAAAACCCGTGGGGCTGTCGCCAGACCAAATGGCAGAGCTACGAATTGAAGATGGTCGTCTCCTATCACGAAACGTAGAAAGCGTTGGTGCTCTGTAGCAATCGGCACGTGGAGATAAGCATCTTTGATGTCTATCGATGCAAGAAAATCTCCTTGAGACATTGAGGCAATGACGGAGCGGAGGGATTCCATCCGGAACCGCCTGACGTTCACATGCTTGTTGAGCAGCTTTAGGTCCAGAACAGGACGGAATGAGCCGTCCTTTTTTGGCACCACAAAGAGATTGGAGTAAAAACCTTGCCCTTGTTCCGGAAGAGGAACAGGGATCACCACTCCTTCTGCTCTTAGAGAGCCCACCGCCTGCAGAAGGGCATCTGCGCGGTCGGGATGTGGGGAAGTTCTGAAGAACCGAGGCGGAGGACGAGAACTGAACTCTATCCTGTACCCGTGAGACAAAATGTCTGTTACCCACCGGTCCTTGACCTGTGGCAGCCAAATGTCGCAAAAGTGGGAGAGCCTGCCACCGACCGAGGATGCGGAGAGAGGAGGCCGAAAGTCATGAGGCAGCCGGCTTGGAAGCGGTTCCTCCGGTTGCTTTCTTGGGGCGTGAGTGAGCCCGCCAGGCATCTGAGCTCCTTTGCTCCTTCTGAGTCCCTTTGGACGAGGAGAATTGGGGCTTGCCCGAGCCTCGAAAGGACCGAAACCTCGACTGCCACTTCCTCTGTTGAGGTTTGCTTGATCTGGGCTGGGGTAAGGAGGAGTCCTTACCCTTGGACTGTTTAATGATCTCAGCCAATTGCTCACCAAACAGTCTGTCTCCAGATAGTGGCAAGCTGGTTAAACATTTCTTGGAAGCAGAATCTGCTTTCCATTCCTTTAACCACAAGGCTCTGCGCAAAACCACAGAGTTGGCAGACGCCATTGAGGTACGGCTCGTAGAGTCCAGGACAGCGTTGATAGCGTAAGTCGCAAACGCAGACATTTGCGAGGTTAGGGACGCTACTCGCGGCACTGCTGGACGTATGATAGAGTCCACCTGTGCCAGACCAGCTGAAATAGCTTGGAGTGCCCACACGGCCGCGAATGCTGGAGCAAACGACGCGCCGATAGCTTCATAGACAGACTTTAACCAAAGGTCCATCTGTCTGTCATTGGCATCGTTAAGTGAAGCCCCATCTTCCACTGCAACTATGGATCTAGCCGCAAGCCTGGAGATTGGGGGGTCCACCTTTGTACACTGGGTCCAGCGTTTGACCACGTCAGGGGGAAAGGGATAACGTGTATCCTTAAGACGTTTGGAGAAACGCTTGTCTGGATAAGCATGATGTTTCTGGACTGATTCTCTGAAGTCAGAGTGGTCCAGAAAAGTACTCAATTTACGCTTGGGATACCGGAAATGGAACTTCTCCTGCTGTGCAGCTGCCTCCTCTGCTGAAGGGGCTGGGGGAGAAATATCTAACAGTCTATTGATGGCCGCTATAAGGTCATTTACCATAGCGTCACCATCAGGGGTATCTAGATTGAGAGCGGTGTCAGGATTAGATTCCTGATCACCCACCTCTGTCTCCTCATACAGAGCCTCGTCTCGCTGAGACCCTGACCAGTGTGATGACGTCGAGGGTCTTTCCCAGCGAGCCCGCTTAGGCTGCCTGGGACTGTCCTCCGAGTCAGAGTCTTCAGCCTGTGATGCCTGGGACCCCCCTGAAGTACGGATTAGTTCCAACTGAGGGGGACCGGGGGGCATAGACACAGCAGTGTCCATGGTCTGAGTAACTGGCCTGGACTGCAAGGTTTCCAGGATTTTTGTCATAGTCACAGACATCTTATCAGCAAAAACTGCAAATTCTGTCCCCGTCACCGGGGCAGGGTTCACAGGCGTCTCTGCCTGGGCCACTACTACCATAGACTCTGGCTGCCGAAGTGGCACAGGGATTGAACATTGCACACAATGGGGGTCATTGGAACCTGCCGGTAGATTAGCCCCACATGCGGCACAAGCAGTGCATACCGCCTGTGCCTTGGCACCCTTGCGTTTTGCGGATGACATGTTGTTGTCTCCTCAGAGCAATGTAGGGTATAAGCCAAGAAGCGACTGTACAGTGCAATATAAATATATATGGTACAGGGAAAAAATGCACCAAATAACACTGTGGCACTAGTGGGGCCAGCACTTATGTGCAGCTTACCGCCCGCATAAACGCGGGTGTGTGGTCGCCAGAGTCCCTTGTCTGAGTCCCCCAGAGCCTGTGTCCGTTCTCCAGCCAGACTGCATGCAGGAATGGCTGCCGGCGTCCTGTGGAGAGGGGCGGGCCCTGGGCGTGTTGAGACCAAGAGCGGGAAACTTGCGTCCCCACTGTGCCCAGTGAGAGGGCTGGAGTATGTAAATAAGACTCCAGCCCTCGGCGCTGACTATAGAACAGCGTCTCTCCCTTTCCCTAATTGACAGGGTGGGGGCGGGAACGAAGCAGAGCTAGGCCGCAAAAGCCGGGGACTGGATTTATGAGCGCTGCCGCCGTAAAAGCGCGGGCAGCGCGAGTCCCCGGCGCACTACAAGTCCCAGCCGCGCCGCAGCTCCCGGAGCGGCCGGCGCGGTAGTTCCCAAGACATAAAATCACTCAGCTAAGCTGCAGTGACTCTAACGCGAGCGCGCAGCGCTAATGCCCCCGGCGCACTAGCACACCCAGCAAGCCTGAAGTGTGCGTGGCCTGTCTGTGCGGGGACACAGAGTACCTGAACGTTGCAGGGCCTTGTCCCTGACTGTACTCAGCTCCTCCAGCAGGGTCTCTGGGTCTGTGGATGGAGCCCGGCCTCAGGGTTTGGAGACCGGTAAGATCCCACTTCCACAGAGCCCCTCAGGGGTATGGGGAAGGAAAGCAGCATGTGGGCTCCAGCCTCCGTACCCGCAATGGGTACCTCAACCTTACAAACCGCAAGTGGGGTGAGAAGGGAGCATGCTGGGGACCCTATATGGGCCCTCTTTTCTTCCATCCGATATAGTCAGCAGCTACTGCTGACTAAACAGTGGAGCTATGCGTGGATGTCTGACCTCCTTCGCACAAAGCTTGAAAACTGAGCAGCCAGTGATCCCACTGGGGGTGTATAGCCAGAAGGGGAGGGGCCTTACACTTTTAAGTGTAATGCTTTGTGTGGCCTCCGGAGGCAGTGCTATACACCCAATCGTCTGGGTCTCCCAATGGAGCGCCGAAGAAATACCTCATGTTAGAGCTGCAAAGACAGCCCTCCCCTACGGGGAGGCAACTGCCGCCTGCAGGACTCTTCTACCTAGGCTGGCGTCCGCCGAAGCATAGGTATGCACCTGATAATGTTTGGTGAAAGTGTGCAGACTCGACCAGGTAGCTGCCTGGCACACCTGTTGAGCCGTAGCCTGGTGTCGTAATGCCCAGGACGCACCCACGGCTCTGGTTGAGTGGGCCTTCAACCCTGATGGAACCGGAAGCCCAGCAACACGGTAAGCTTCAAGAATTGGTTCTTTGATCCATCGCGCCAGGGTGGCTTTGGAAGCCTGCGACCCTTTGCGCTTACCAGCGACAAGGACAAAGAGTGCATCCGAGCGGCTCAGGGGCGCCGTGCGGGAAATGTAGATTCTGAGTGCTCTCACCAGATCTAGCAAATGTAAATCCTTTTCATACCGATGAACTGCATGCGGATAAAAGGAAGGCAAGGAGATATCCTGATTAAGATGAAAAGAGGATACTACCTTGGGGAGAAACTCCTGAATGGGGCGCAGCACTACCTTGTCCTGGTGGAACACCAGGAAGGGAGCCTTAGATGACAGCGCTGCTAGTTCAGACACTCTCCGAAGAGACGTGACCGCTACCAGAAAGGCCACTTTCTGTGAGAGTCGAGAAAGTGAAACCTCTCTCAGAGGCTCGAAGGGCGGCTTCTGGAGAGCAACAAGGACCTTGTTTAGATCCCACGGATCTAACGGCCGCCTGTACGGAGGGACGATATGACAAACCCCCTGCAGGAACGTGCGCACCTGAGAAAGTCGTGCTAGTCGCTTCTGAAAAAACACGGATAGTGCCGAGACTTGCCCTTTAAGGGAGCCGAGCGACAAGCCCTTTTCCAACCCAGATTGCAGGAAGGAAAGAAGGACAGGCAACGCGAATGGCCAGGGGGATACTCCTTGTGCAGAGCACCAGGATAAGAAAATCTTCCACGTTCTGTGGTAGATCTTAGCAGAAGTGGACTTCCTAGCCTGTCTCATGGTGGCCACGACCCCTTGTGATAATCCTGAAGACCCTAGGATCCAGGATTCAATGGCCACACAGTCAGGTTCAGGGCCGCAGAATTCCGATGGAAAAACGGCCCTTGGGACAGTAAATCTGGTCAGTCTGGTAGTGCCCACGGTTGGCCGACCGTGAGGTGCCACAGATCCGGGTACCACGACCTCCTCGGCCAGTCTGGGGCGACGAGTATGACGCGGCCGCAATCGGATCTGATCTTGCGTAGCACTCTGGGCAAGAGTGCCAGAGGTGGAAACACATAAGGGAGCCGGAACTGCGACCAATCTTGCACTAAGGCGTCTGCCGCCAGAGCTCTTTGATCGCGAGACCGCGCTATGAAGGTCGGGACCTTGTTGTTGTGCCGAGACGCCATTAGGTCGACGTCCGGCACCCCCCAGCGGCGGCAGATTTCCTGAAACACGTCCGGGTGAAGGGACCATTCCCCTGCGTCCATGCCCTGGCGACTGAGGAAGTCTGCTTCCCAGTTTTCTACGCCCGGGATGTGAACTGCTGATATGGTGGAAGCTCTGTCCTCCACCCACATCAGAATCCGCCGGACTTCCTGGAAGGCTTGCCGACTGCGTGTCCCTCCTTGGTGGTTGATGTATGCCACCGCTGTGGAGTTGTCCGACTGAATTCGGATCTGCTTTCCTTCCAGCCACTGCTGAAAGGCTAGAAGGGCAAGATACACTGCCCTGATTTCCAGAACATTGATCTGAAGGGTGGACTCCTGCTGAGTCCACGTCCCTTGAGCCCTGTGGTGGAGAAAAACTGCTCCCCACCCTGACAGACTCGCGTCTGTCGTGACCACTGCCCAGGATGGGGGTAGGAAGGATCTTCCCTGTGATAATGATGTGGGAAGAAGCCACCATTGCAGAGAGTCCTTGGCCGTCTGGGAAAGGGAGACTTTCCTGTCCAGGGAAGTTGTCTTCCCGTCCCATTGGCGGAGAATGTCCCATTGAAGTGGACGCAGATGAAACTGCGCAAACGGGACTGCCTCCATTGCTGCCACCATCTTCCCTAGGAAGTGCATGAGGCGCCTTAAGGGATGCGACTGGCCATGAAGGAGAGACTGCACCCCTGTCTGTAGTGACCGCTGCTTGTCCAGCGGAAGCTTCACTATCGCTGAGAGAGTATGAAACTCCATGCCAAGGTACGTTAGTGATTGGGTCGGTGACAGATTTGACTTTGAAAAGTTGATGATCCACCCGAAGGTCTGGAGAGTCTCCAGCGCAACATTCAGGCTGTGTTGGCATGCCTCTTGAGAGGGTGCTTTGACAAGTAGATCGTCCAAGTAAGGGATCACCGAATGTCCCTGAGAGTGCAAGACTGCTACCATTGCCGCCATGACCTTGGTGAAAACCCGTGGGGCTGTCGCCAGACCAAATGGCAGAGCTACGAACTGGAGATGGTCGTCTCCTATCACGAAACGTAGAAAACGTTGGTGCTCTGTAGCAATCGGCACGTGGAGATAAGCATCTTTGATGTCTATTGATGCAAGGAAATCTCCTTGAGACATTGACGGAGCGGAGGGATTCCATCCGGAACCGCCTGGCGTTCACATGCTTGTTGAGCAGCTTTAGGTCCAGAACAGGACGGAACGAGCCGTCCTTTTTTGGAACCACAAAGAGATTGGAGTAAAAACCTTGCCCCTGTTCCTGCAGAGGGACAGGGATCACCACTCCTTCTGCTCTTAGTGAGCTCACCGCCTGCAGAAGGGCATCTGCTCGGTCGGGATGTGGGGAGGTTCTGAAGAACCGAGGCGGAGGACGAGAACTGAACTCTATCCTGTACCCGTGAGACAAAATGTCTGTTACCCACCGGTCTTTGACCTGTGGCAGCCAAATGTCGCAAAAGTGGGAGAGCCTGCCACCGACCGAGGATGCGGAGGGAGGAGGCCGAAAGTCATGAGGCAGCCGCCTTGGAAGCGGTGCCTCCGGTTGCCTTCTTGGGGCGTGAGTGAGCCCGCCAGGAATCTGAGCCCCTTTGCTCCTTCTGAGTCCCTTTGGACGAGGAGAATTGGGTCTTTCCGGAGCCTCGAAAGGACCGAAACCTCGACTGCCACTTCCTCTGTTGAGGTTTGCTTGATCTGGGCTGGGGTAAGGAGGAGTCTTTACCCTTGGATTGTTTAATGATTTCAGCCAATTGCTCACCAAACAGTCTGTCTACAGATAGTGGCAAGCTGGTTAAACATTTTTTGGAAGCAGAATCCGCTTTCCATTCCTTTAACCACAAGGCTCTGCGCAAAACCACAGAGTTGGCAGACGCCATTGCGGTACGGCTCGTAGAGTCCAGGACAGCGTTGATAGCGTAAGTCGCAAACGCAGACATTTGCGAGGTTAGGGACGACACTCGCGGCACTGCTGGACATATGATAGAGTCCACCTGTGCCAGACCAGCCGAAATGGCTTGGAGTGCCCACACGGCCGCAAATGCTGGAGCAAACGACGCGCCGATAGCTTCATAAACAGACTTTAACCAAAGGTCCATCTGTCTGTCATTGGCATCTTTAAGTGAAGCCCCATCTTCCACTGCAACTATGGATCTAGCCGCAAGCCTGGAGATTGGGGGGTCCACCTTTGGACACTGGGTCCAGCGTTTGACCACGTCAGGGGGAAAGGGATAACGTGTATCCTTAAGACGTTTGGAGAAACGCTTGTCTGGATAAGCATGGTGTTTCTGGACTGATTCTCTGAAATCAGCGTGGTCCAGAAAAGTACTCAGTTTAGGCTTGGGATACCTGAAATGGAACTTCTCCTGCTGTGCAGCTGCCTCCTCTGCTGAAGGGGCAGGGGGAGAAATATCCAATAGGCTATTGATGGCCGCTATAAGGTCATTTACCATGGCGTCACCATCAGGAGTATCCAGATTGAGAGCGGTCTCAGGATTAGACTCCTGATCACCCTCCTCTGTGTCATCATGTAGAGACTCTTCTCGCTGAGACCCTGATCCACGTGATGACGTGGAGGGTCTCTCCCAGCGAGCTCGCTTAGGCTGCCTGGGACTGTCATCTGAGTCAGAGCCTTCAGCCTGAGATGCCTGGGACCCCCTTGATGCACGGATTAACTCCAGCTGAGGGGGACCGGGGAACGTTGCCGCAGCAGTGTCCATGGTCCTGGCCTGCAAGGTCTCTAGGATCTTTGTCATAGTGACAGACATCTTGTCAGCAAAAACTGCGAACTCTGTCCCCGTCACCGGGACAGGGTTCACCGGCGACTCTGCCTGGGTCACTACCTCCACAGACTCCGGCTGACGAAGTGGCACAGGGACCGAACATTGCACACAATGGGGGTCTTTGGAACCTGCCGGTAGATCAGCCCCACAAGCGGCACAAGCAGCGTACACAGCCTGTGTCTTGGCACCCTTGCGTTTTGCGGATGACATGTTGTCGTCTCCTCAGAGCAAGATAGGGTATACAGCCAAGAAGCGACCTTACAGTGCAATATATATATATATATGGTACAGAGAAAAAAGTACACCAATACAACACTGTGGCACTAGTGGGGCCAGCACTAATGTGCTGCTTACCGCCCGCTTAACGCGGGTGTGTGGTCGCCAGAAATCCCCTGTCTGGGTTTCCCAGAGCCTGCGTCCGTTCTCCAGCCAGACTGCATGTAGGAATGGCTGCCGGCGTCCTATGGAGGGGGGCGGGCCCTGGGCGTGTGCAGACAAAGAGCGGGAAACCTGCGCCCCACTGTGCTCAGTGAGAGGGCTGGAGTATGTAAATAAGACTCCAGCCCTCGGCGCTGACTAACGTACAGCGTCTCTCCCCTTCCCTGATTGACAGGGAGGGGGCGGGAACGAAGCGGAGCTAGGCCGCAAAAGCCGGGGACTAAATTTATAAGCGACGCCGTCGTAAAAGCACGGTCGTCGCTAAGTCCCCGGCGCACTACAAGTCTCAGCCGCGCCGCCGCTCCAGGGGCGGCCGGCGCGGCAGTCCCCAACACATAAAGTCACTCAGAGTGACTGTAACCCCAGCGCGCAGCGCTACAGTCCCCGGCGCACTAGCACACCCAGCAAGTCTGGACTGTGCACGGCCGTCCAAACGGGGACACAGAGTACCTGAATGTTGCAGGGCCTTGTCCCTGAATGGTACCCAGCTCCGTATCCAGCAGGTTCTATGGGTCTGTGGATGGAGCCCGGCCTCAGGGCTTGGGGGCCGGTAAGATCCCACTTCCTCAGAGCCCCTCAGGGGGATAGGGAAGGAAAACAGCATGTGGGCTCCAGCCTCCGTACCCGCAATGGGTACCTCAACCTTAACAAACACCTCCAATGGAAATGGGGTGAGAAGGGAGCATGCTGGGGGCCCTATATGGGCCCTCTTTTCTTCCATCCGAAATAGTCAGCAGCTACTGCTGACTAAACAGTGGAGCTATGCGTGGATGTGTGCCTCCTTCGCACAAAGCTTGAAAACTGAGCTGCCAGTGATCCCACTGGGGGTGTATAGCCAGAAGGGGAGGGGCCTTTCACTTTTAAGTGTAATGCTTTGTGTGGCCTCCGGAGGCAGTGCTATACACCCAATCGTCTGGGTCTCCCAATGGAGCGCCGAAGAAATTCTCTTTTTCTTTATCGTTCCTATGGGAGACCCAAACCATGGGACGTTCTAAAGCAGTCCATGGGTGGGAATAAACAGACAAACTGAGAAGTAGGCGAAACCTAACTTCACAAATGGGCGACAGCCGCCTGAAAAAAGCGTCTGCCCAAGCCCGCGTCTGCTGAAGCATGAGCCTGCATTGGGTAGTGCTTCGAAAAGGTATGCAGACTAATCCAAGTGGCAGTCTGACAGACCTGGTGAGCCGTAGCCTGGTGCTTGAAAGCCCAAGAGGCACCGACAGCTCTGGTCAAGTGTGCCCTGATCCCAGGCGGGGAAGGCACTTGAGTACACTGGTAGGCATCGGAAATGGCCGACCTAAGACGAACCAGGGTCGGCGTAGATGCCGAGAGACCGCTACGCTGACTAGTGGTCAGCACCAGAGAGAGGTGCACCGCCTAATAACAGACACAAAGACACAAGACACAACGAGACACAAAGATCCGGAGCGCCCGCACCAGATCTAGGATATGCAACGCTTTTTCAAAGCGATGAACAGGAGCCGGACAAAAGGAAGGCAGGGAAAATGCCCCGGTTAAGGTGGAAGCAGCAACCACCTTAGGGAGAAAGTCCGGAGTCGGACGGAGACCACCTTGTCTTGATGAAAAACCAAAAAAGGGGGTGACTCAGAAGAGAGTGCAGCCAAAACAGAGACTCTCTTGAGGGAAATTATGGCCACTAGAAAGACCACTTTCTGTGAAAAACGAAACAAAGAAACCTCCCTGAGAGGCTCAAAGGGGGGTTTCCGGAAACCGTGAGGACCGGATTAAGGTCCCAGGGCTCCATAGGCCGCCGGTAAGGCGGAATAATGTGAGATGCGCCCTTGAAGGAGCGCACCTGAGCCAGCCGGATGATACGCCGCTGGCACACACTGACAGAGCCAAGAGCTGTCCCTTAAAGAGGGATAGTCCTAAGCTGTAGACCGGACTGTAGAAGGGACAGGAGGGTCGGCAAGGCCAAAAGGCCAAGGACACTTCGGAGCTCGAGTCATAGTGGAGATGACTTCAGGAGGGATACCAGAAGTCGTCAAGATCCAGGACTCAAGAGCCACGCCGTCAATCTGAGAATCCAGAATTCTGGCGGAAAAAACGGACCCTTTGAGAGAAGGTCTGGACGGTCCGGAAGATGCCATGGCAACACTACGGACAGATGGAGCAGGTCAGGGTACCAAGCTTGCCTGGGCCAGTCTGGAGTATGAGAATGACCCGACGGCCCTCCTTACTGATCTTGCGCAGGATTCTGGGCAAGAGCTAGAGGGTGAAACACGTAAGACAGACAAAGCTGGGACCAAACATGCACCAGTGCGTCTGCCGCAAAAACCTGAGGATCGTGGACCGCGGATGGACAGCTGAGATAATCTGCCTCGCAGTCTTCACGTCTGGGATGTGGGCTGCGGATATGGTGGACTAGGAGTCCTTCGTCCACTGAAGAATGCGTTGAGCCTCCAACATTACCAGGCGGCTGAGTGTGCCGCCCTGGAGGTTGATGTAGGTAAACGCTGTCACGCCGTCTGACTGGACTCGAATGTGCCCAGCCGCCAACAGATGGTGAAAGGCTTAGAGAGCTAGAAACACAGCTCTGATTTCCAGCACATTGATCCAGAGGGCTGATTCGGACAGAGTCCAAGCGCCCTGCGCTCCATGGTGGAGAAACACTGCTCCCCAGTCGGATGGACTAGTATCCTGGTGAGGATCACCCGGGACGGGGCCAGGAAGGAGCGTCCCTGAGACAGAGTGGCCGAAGATACCACTGAAACGAGCCCCTGGTCTGTGGCGAAGCCACCACCCCGTGGAAGGAGGAAGTTCGCTTGTTCCAACAGCGGAAAATATCCAGCCTCCGAGGAGGAGAAACTGGGCAAGGGAATCGCTTCCATTGACGCCACTATATGATCCAGTACCTGTATTCGGTGCCTGATGGAACGACGTCGACCGCCAGCAGAGGGACTACTGTTTGACTAAGGGCAGCTTCACAAGTGCCGACAGAGTCTCGAATTGCGTCCCTGGGTACGTGAACTTCTGGTTCGAAGTCAGAGTGGTCTTGGACAGAATGACAAGCCACCCGAATTGGTTAGCGTGGCGAGAGTGAGCGAGGCACTCTGCTAAGAGTCTGCACTGGATGAAGGCCGTTCAGGGCAAAAGATCACTGCCAACCTCTAGGGGTGCAGGACCCTAATCACAGCTGCCCCAACCTTGAGAGTACTCGAGGGGCCGTGGCTAACCCCAAGGGAAGAGCCACGAATTGGACCACTCCGATTGCAAAACGTAGCCAACGCTGGTGAGAAGCTGCGATTGGCACATGCAGATAGACATCTCTGATGTCGATGGATGCTAGGGAATGTCCTTGGGTTATCAATTGATCCGGTGAAAACACCTGGAACAAGACCGAGACTCCATGTGAAAACGCCGCACCTGAACATGCTTGAAAAGCTTGAGATCCAGGTCGGAAGTACCTGCCCTCTACGGGGACTAGGAATAGATTTAAGCAGAAATCTCAGAACCGTTCCCAATTGGGAACCGGTACAATTACTCCATTGGCCTGCAAGAATGCCACGGCCTGTGAGAAGGCGGCGGCCTTGGAACAGGGGGGAGTTGACAGAAAAAATCTGTTTGGCGGGTGGATAGAAATCTATCCTGTAGCCATGGAGATGTAATCCCGCCCCCACTGATCGGAGACGTGATAAAATCATACGTCGCCAAAGTGGAAGAGCCTGCCACCGACCAAGGACGTTGCTGGCGTGGCCAGATAGCCCGGAGGAAGCTGACTTAGTGGCAGCATCTCCTGCGGTTTCTGAAGACGCGGCTTCGAGCGCCATTTGGGTTTTACGATCCTTGGCCGAACTAGTGGACGAGGCCGAGGGCTTAGAAAACGCTCAGATGGAGGAACGCAAGAACGAAAACCTCCGCTGAATCCTGCCCTGGACAGGTTTCCTGATTTGGGATTGTGGCATGGAAGAACTCTTCCCGCCAAAAGCTTCCTTAACAATTTCATCCAGTTGTTTTCGAAAGACTGGTCCCAACAAAAGGGAGCCCAGCAAGGAACTTCTATAGACGCATCTGCCTTCCACTTCCGAAGCCACAGGAGCCTGCGGATAGCGAGGAAATTAGCCGAGGCCACCGCGGTGCGGTGAGAGTCTCCGGCATGGCAGACATGGCATAGGATCAAAAGGCTGAATCTGGAAGTTCAGGCAACCATTTCGGGCATAGAGTCCCTGTGAGGGAACGCATCTCCTCTAGAGAAGCAGAGAAGGCTACGAAAGCCCGCACTGCTATAAAGCTGAGGAGAACGAAGCTCCTGCCGCCCCTAAACAGATTTGGCCAGAAGGACAACCTGGTGGACAGCAAAACTATAAATGAGGAGCCATCAGCCACTGATATAACGGTCCGGGCTGAGCCACCCTTGGTGAATGAGCCCACTCCTTGACCACCACTGGTGGAAAGGGAAACAGTCATCAGAACCACGCTTCATGGGAAGCGTCTGTCAGAGCAGACTCTGGGCTTGGTCACAGAGGCCTGAAAAACTGGAGTGGTTAAGGAACACACTCCTTGTTCTCTTAGGCAAGGTAACTCCGGCGGATTAAGGTCCAGTACAAAAGTAATGTACAGTGGGATCCCTATAGAGGTGCCGTCAGCCACTGATACAACTATCCGGGCTGAAAGTCTAGACACCGGAGGGACCACCCTTGGCGAATTAGCTCACTCCTTGACCACCACTGGTGGGAGGGAGAAACAGTCATCAGAACTCCGCTTTGGGGTCTGACAGGACAGGCTGTGGGCCTGGACACAGTGGGCTGAAAACTAGAGTGGTAAGGAACACACTCCTTCTTCTGTTTAAGGTATACTGATGCCTTTCTGCCAGCGGGGAGTGCTCCCCTGATACAGGCGGATGGAGGTCCAGTACAAGTATAATGGACGCAATCCAATCATTAGCATCTGCGTCACCTTCGGACAGATCAATGGTACATAAAGTAGCGTCCGAGCCCCTGGTAGAGACATCCTACTCGTCCAGTGAGTCAGCTCGTGAATCAGAGCTGCGGGACGGGGAAGGACAGGGGACCCTGCGTCTCCATTTTAGGAGGACGGGGTCTGAGACCAGAAGGAGAGTCCTCCGTGAGCTTTGCTGAGCGAGTAGCAGCAGAAACACCCTGAGAAGGGGGCTAATGCATGCTCCGCAGAGTCCGGGACAGTCATCCCCTGGAAAGAGCGGATTCTGCCCAAACCGGGGGTTCAGCCACCGAAGCCGGAGCAGCTGGAGGGACCACTGATGAGCCTCCAGGCTAACTCTGCGTCTCCTGTGTTTATGTGCTCGGTACAGGCTGTACGAGTCTTCATACAGTGCAAATTAAAAACAGCCCTGCAGCCTTGCTCTGATGTGAGACATGCTGCAGAGGTGGGGGCTCTGACCAGAGTGGCCCCCAGCAGAGTATATAACAGATAAATAAGCAGCTGCACAAACCGGAGGTTGTGGCTGCCAGGCCGTTTAATAGACATTTTTGTGCCCCCAGTCCCTCAGCCCAGGCCCCCACTTGTCACAATGTGGAATCTCTGTGCCTATGCAGGCACAGAGAACGCTGAGAAAATGGCGACCGGAGCGAGGAGAGGGGGTGGGGCCTACTCTGAGAGCGGCAAATGAGGTAGACAGGGGAGGGAATCCTTCCTCAGTGAGGAGTGTCCCTTCCCTGTGCTGCACAGCCGCTGGGCGGAGCCATCCTGTCCCTCTGCGTGACTGACAAGCAGAGGCAGTGGAAACCGAAACTAGGCCTAAGGCGAAGCCGGGGCCTAGATTTAAACATGCGGCCGGCGTGCAGGCACCATCGGCGCGGTTCTCCAGTGAAAACTGGAGAACCGGCCGGAAATGTTAACACAAACATAAAACACACTCTCCCCACAAAATAAAGTATAAAGGACCCCTGGAAAGACCACTTTCTGTGGTAATAACGTCTCATGTACTTAGCTTGTGAGGCGCAGGTGCCAGGTCCCTGGGGGGTGATCGCTCCGTCCGACAGGGTCCTGAAAAGGTCTGCGGATGGAGACCGGTCTCCTGCAAAGCAGTGAGAACCGTGTTGGCTCCCACTTCAAGCCAGAGCCCCAGGGGATGGCGAAGGAGCGCGGCATGGGAAGGCTCCAGCCTTGGAAAATCAACCTTAACAGCACCGCCGACACAGTGGGGTGAGAAGGGACATGCCGGGAGTCCAGACTGGACCCGCTTCTCTTCCAAATCTTTGATCCAAAGAAAAAAATCAAAAATCAAAAATCAGAGAATGCATGTGTGTGTGACCTCCTGAAACACAAAGCATTGAACTGGCTAGGACTGGCTAGCAGGGGGTGTATATGCTAAGAGGGAGGAGCTACACGTTTGAGTGTAGTACTTTGTGTGTCCTCCGGAGGCAGAAGCTATACACCCATGGTTTGGGTCTCCCATAGGAACGATAAAGAAAGAGGCAATGACTTGTAATAACAAACAGGCTGGCATGCTAACAGGATCATAAAACTCATAACCAAGTGAGATACATTTTCTACATCTACATCAGATCTACATCAGACGTTTTTTCATTCTCTCCCTCCTGGTTCTCCCGTGCGTGTTCGCGTATTCCTCCCCTTCATGGAATCTCTCCTCCACTCTGGAGTTGCGGTACCAGTCCCTCCATCAGAACTCTTCCAGCGTTTTTACTGCAGCCTCTTTGTGGTCCCCAAGAAGGTCGGCTCGGTCCGCCCCGTCCTCGACCCGGAGCTTTCTCAGCAGGTCGGTGAGCCCTCGAGCATTTTGCATGGAGTCCCCCCGCTCTGTGATCACCTCCATGGAAGTCGGCGAAGTTCTGCCGTTGCTGTACATTCAAGATGCCTACCTAGCAAGGAAGGTCTCGCTTCAGGCGAATGGTCCCTCAACAGGGAAAGCTTCAACCAGATCGGTGGCAGATAAAGGACTCCGAAGGTGGTCCTAATGGCCTCTTGATTCGACTGTCAGTTTCCATGGTTCATCGCGGGCTACCGCGACCACCTGGCACTAGGGGTCGACGAGTGGACCCAGTGCAGGCTCCCGTACTTCTTCCCGCTGCGTTGTCCATCCAGCTCCGCCGTATCGTCGTCCACTTGAACAGTGGGACCTTATGCTAGTGCTGGGTTCGCTTCAAGGTCCACCATTTGCACCTTTCGAGATTCTTTCCTTCTCACCTGTTGTGGAGAGTGGTGTTCCTCGTTGACATCTCTTCTATACGAAGATCATCAGAGCTAAAAGATCTTTCGGTCCTTACCCCTTTTCGGGTCTTCCACCAGGACAAGGTGGTGCTCCGGCCAGATCCCTCCCTTCTGCCCAGGGCGGTCTCGCCGTTCCAGCCAAATGAGGAGATTGTCTTCTCTGTCCTCCGATCCTGGTCCTTCTCACAGCCTTGAAAGGGCCTTGCATACTCTGGACCTGGTGCGAGCCCTCAGACTCTATACCTCCAGGACCGCACCTTCCCGTAAGACGGTCGGTCTGTTCTTCATTCCATCCGTACCCAAGAGGGGCATGCTGGTACCCAGGGCCTCAATTGCCAGATGGATCCGTTCCGCCATTTCCAAGACCTCTGGGATAAAGGACAGCTCTCCGTCTCGGAGAGTAAAGGCGCACTCTACCTGTGCGGTGGGAATCTCTTGGCCGTTTACGCATCAGACGTCGGCCGACCAGGTCCGTGGAACCGCCACCTGGTCTAGTCTGCATTCCTTTACCAGGTTCAACCAGGTTCACACCCAAGCATCGGCAGAGGCCAGTCTTGGGAAATAGGTTTTGCAGGCGGCAGTAGCACACCTGAACAAGGTAGGTGCATTCACATCTTGGGCAAGCCCGCCGAGGGAGGCTGTTTCCATCCTATCCGTGGGGCTTGCCTCTTCCCACCCAGGGACTGCTTTTGGACGTCCCACGGTCCTGTGTCCCCCAATAAAACGAAAGAGAAAGAAGGATTTTTGTGTACTCACTGTAAAATCTCTTTCTCTGAGTCTTCACTGGGGGACACAGCACCCACCCTGCTTGGTTTTGGTTTATGGTTTTGTTTTTTTGTCATTTACTTATTGCCTGCAATGTTTCAGTGGTCCATGTTCCTCGGCCACTTTTAGCATGGCGACTTTATTGTAGTAGTTACCTGGATTTGGGTATGGTTGTGTTTGTATTTCTCCTACTGCTTGTGCACCAAACTGATTTGAGTACGCCTCCGGCTCAGGGTGTATACTGCTAGGGAGGAGCTAAATTTTTTTGTTTACCTAGTGTCAGCCTCCTAGTGACAGCAGCAGCATAACCCACGGTCCTGTGTCCCCCAATGAAAACTCAGAGAAAGAGATTTTACGGTGAGTACACAAAAATCCTTCTTTTCCTCACAGATACATTTCATCTCCAAGTTAACAGTCAGAGGGGGGCGATCAGGCAAATCTTGAACAAACACTGGTCGTTACTGAAGACCGACCAGAGTTTGAACGACGTTTTACTCATCGCCCACTCTTACCTGTTAGAAGGTGGAAAAGCCTAAAGGATATGCTGGTGAAGAACCATTACGTACCTAGGGTGGTATCTCGCTTTGAGAAAGGGAGTCCCAAATTTGGTTGTTTTCCTTTTGTCTGCCCAGAGATGTTGTCAGCTTGGGATGGACCTAAACAGTATAAAATAAAAAGTTACAAATCATGCAGTAAAAGTCACGTTATCTATTATGCAGTATGTGACTGTAGCCTAATTTATATTGGGTTACATCAAGGGAAAAACGCATCCGCACGAGGGAACATGTTAGGGAATAATTGCAGTGTGTGATGTTGTGGATCTTGATTCCCTGAGGATGATCCAGAGACATTACAAGCTGCGCCATGACTGTGGTCCCACAGGATTGAAAATTTGTGGTATTGAAAAGGTCTATTTAGAATCTAGGGGTGTATATATATATATATATATATATATATATATATATACACATATTACTATATGAATTTTGTCTCTGCATGATATAGGGACATTAGAAAATCTTTTAAGGACTATACATGGTCATATTCTTTAGGCTAACGCTGATTCTCCTTATCTTTGGATGATTTTCTTACCACCCTGGTCGTGCCCTTTCACTTGCCAGTAGTAGGTGGCAGTAGTAATATGGTCTCGTTGGATGCGCATGTGCGTGGCTGCCTCAGCATGAGTCCCCGCCGAGGGAGCTTCCTTAGAAGGATGCATGGGTTAACTGCTTCCCCTGGAATGACCGGATGAGGCGGACTCTATGTGCGGCGTCCCACCCCCTGCACGCGCCCAAACAGCGACGATCTCGCCCAAGACACCACATATAAAAACATGCACATTACACTTTGTGTGTCAGGGCTACTCAAAACATCCAGTTATAAGTGCACTTTATAGGTGAGTCCGGATCACGATGATTCATGGCTGTTAGCTCTATCGATAATAGTAATGGTAGCCTTTGAGGCTTAGGCTGCGTTACATGGGTGATATTAGATTTTTGTGTTGTTATAGCGCCACCAGGTGGCCATCTGTATTAGTACATGCAGTGGTACCTGCAATGTATTTCAATGACCCCGATCCTGCTGTACCGGAAGTCGCCGGATCCTGATAGACAGAATCCTGTTTTTTGTACTGAGCATGCCCAGAAAGCAGCTTGGCATGGTCAATACAGAAATCTCCCTCTCTCTCAGACAGAAGACCAGGATCGTGAAGGGGTGAGAGGGAGTAATAAAGATGGAGTCCCTAAGTGTGTCTGTGTATTTATTTCTAATAAAGTGTCTGTGTATTTTTTTCTAATAAAGTATTTTTTCTGTGTGATGTCTTTTTTTTAACCCTTTATTGGAGATTCTTAATGGCCGGGTCAAACTTGGTCTGACATTAGCAATCTCAGGCTTTATACCAGCAGGTAAAACAAAGCTGGTATTAACCCCTTATTACCCAACGTGCCACCCGGCACCATGGCCGCTGGGAGAGATGTTGGACACAACGCCAGATAGCGCTTTTAAGAAAGCGCCATATTCTGGGGTGACTGTTGACTGCAATTCGCAGCGGGGGGGCCAAGAAAGCTTGGGCCACCCTGCACTGCATATTCCCATCCCCAGCTGCCTACTTGTACCTGGCTCATCACAATAATTGGGCGAAGCCCATGTCGTTTTTTTTAATTATTTCATGAAATTAATGAAATAATTAAAAAAGGGCTTCCCTGTATTTTTGGTTCCCAACCGGGTACAAATAGGCAGCTGGGGGTTGGGGGCAGCGCGTACCTGCTTGCTGTACCTGGCTAGCATACAAAAACAGGGTGAAGCTGTCTTTTTTTTTTTAGTTTTTGGGCAAAAAACGTTAAAAAAAAGGTTTCCCTGGATTTTCCATTGCCAGTGAAGGTCATATAAGCAGTGGGGGTTAGCAGCCAGTAGCTGCTTGGGTTACCTTAGCAATAGAAAATGCAGCGGCAGTCCACACATTTTATTTTTTTACCCCCTAACCCTAGAGTTAGGGTTATGTGTTTGGGGTTTTTGTTTATTTTTTAATGAATTTAAAAAAAAAAATACTCATGGGCTACCGAGAACCCGAGCATTTTAGTGCTCACTCATCCCTACTTCTAACCATACAGCCAGCAGATCAAGTAATCTGATCAGCTGACTCCAGTGTTGGCCGATTACTTGTTCTGGGTCCCCCTGCATCCATCGCAGCGTGTGCTGCCTGTGAGGTCAGCTGAATTCGTCCGACACTGGGGTCAGCTGATCTGAACTCTGTTGAACTCCAGCCCGCACACTCTGCGATGGATGCAGGGGGACACAGAACAAGTAATCGGCCGACACTGGAGTCAGCTGATCTGAACTCAGCTGAACTCATGACCACACAGCCCGAACATGGTCACACGTGATCGGCAGCAGGCAGTGATTGCTGTTAACCTGCATCCATCACAGCGTGGGCGGGCTGTGAGATCAGGAGTTCAGCTTATTCCCGATCAGCTGACTCCAGTGCAAGCCGATAAATTCTGTGTTCCCCTTCATCCATCACAAGTAGAAGTAGAAGCATACAATAAAATAACAATAAAATAACAATTGCGGTTGCATGCGTTGCACATTCAATCCACAGGATCCGGTCATATGCGGTTTGCATCCTGTCAAATGTGAAAGTAGCCTTACAGCTGGAGCAGGAAGAAGAAAGACAAGATGGCAGACTTACTTTGGGAGCTTACAGGAAGAAATCGCACAGACCAATTTTTGGGGCTCCACTCAAGGGGATCTGGGGCTGAGAAAAAAAGGAGACCGTCAGCTGATGATGAAATAGCTAGCAAAGTTATTGATCATTATCTCAAACCCATTGCCTCCTCTCTCTAGTCCGGCATTTCCTCTCTGCGGCGATCGCCATCCTCCTTTTTCTGAGGCCCATGTGCATGACGCGTCCTACATCATGCTCACTAGCTGGCATTGAGGTCCTGCGCAGGCGCACTTTGATCTGCCCTGCTCAAAGCAGATCCATGTATTGTAGTGCATATGCGTAAGAGATCTTTAACCCCTTAACGATCTGGTGGCTATCATGATAGCCAGGGGCGGACTGGGCTGTCTGGGGCCCACCAGGAGAAATGACTCTAGGGGCCCACCCTACAGCTAAATATAAACACCCATTAGTGTTATTGCCATTATTGTGTTGCTTTGACTGTATACACAAACGGCTCCTGCACATCTATATTGTGCACCATAACTGGGATGTACAATTATAGTAGTTTGCAGTAATGGGGTCTTTAGTGAAAACAAGTTATCACCGATCCACAGGGTAGGTTGGTGATAACTTATTGATCGGTGGAACCAGACCAGTGGAAACCGCACCGATAGGAAGATTGGGGAACTTTTTGCAGCAGCAGGTGGAGTGTGTGACCGCAGCTCCATTCATCCTCTGTGGGGTGGGATGTGTGACCGCAGTTCCACTCATCCTCTGTGGGGTGGGGTGTGTGACAGCAGCTCCATTCATCCTCTGTGGGGTGGGATGTGTGACCGCAGTTCCATTCATCCTCTGTGGGGTGGGGTGTGTGACCGCAGCTCCATTCATCCTCTGTGGGGTGGGATGTGTGACCGCAGCTCCATTCATCCTCTGTGGAGCAGCCAGATAATAACAAGCGCAGCGCTCGCAGCCACTGAGGGAATGAATGGATCAGGGGTCGAGTCGGACACGAGCTCCAGTGTAATGGGGGATAAAAGTTGCACGATCGGTGCAGGTCCCAGCAATCGGTCCACACAGATGAATAAGTTATCACTTATCTTTAGGCTACGTTCACACACTTTTTCTCTGATTTTACTGCTCCTGGTTTTGGCTTCAAATACTGAGGTAAAAAAACTCACTGAATACTCAGTGTGTGCACGTGGCCTTAGTAAAGGTGATTACTTGTTTTCACTGGAGAATCTCTGTAAGTGCATATTTACTGCAGTGTAATAGTCACAGGACAGGGCAGGACAGGGAGGGGAGGGGTTAAATGTTTAAGTATTTAATTTCTACTGGAAAAAATCTCCCCCTTATAGAGAGAAAAAGTAACCTCCATACACAACACAATCCACTATACCAAAATCAATAATACCATATACAAGGGGGAAATACCGCCACACCGCGACCAGACAACATATTACCACCACATAGTGACCAAATACAACCACATACAAGGGATAAATACCACCACACAGTGATCAGACAACATATTACCACCAAACAGTGACCAAATACAGCCACATACAAGGGAGAAATACCACCACACCGTGACCAGACCACATATTACCACCAAACAGTGAACAAATACAGCCACATACAAGGGAGAAATACCACCACACCGTGACCAGACCACATAGTGACCGAATACAACCACATACAAGGGAGAAATACCGTGACTGACTTACCAGTGACGTCTCTAGCTGACTTTATTCATCTTCGCTTTTTCTCTTCATCCGGCGCTGACCGTCATCACTTCTTCCTGCCAAGTCGCGACTCTGCAGAAAATAACAGTCACCTATAGCCGATCACTCCCAGAGTACATTCCTCACTATTTCCCCAATTTCTACACCACGTCAGACTCTTGTTCCCCCATTGGAGACAGTATCCTCAAAATGAACTTATATTTCATCAGTAATAATGTCCCCTAATTTGCCCCTACAGTAATTATGCCCCACGTGCCACCATAAACTAATAATGTATGTCCCTCATTCTGGCCCCATATAGTAATTATGTCCCTCATCCTGGCCCCATATAGTAATTATGTCCCTCATCCTGGCCCCTTTTATTTAATAATGTCTGGGGAAACAAGTGGAATCAGAAGGGGTTGTTAATTGCTTCCTGCACAAAATATCACCCCACAATCCTGCTCTCCAGAATAGCCCCACAAAGTGCCCCTTTCCAAAATGTCCCCCCAAAAATTGCCCTTTCTATAATATCTCTCCCAACTACATCCCTGTATAAATCCCCCCCTCCTCATTATACTATGCTGCCTTCCAAAATCTTTGATGCCTCATAATGTCCCCCATTGCCCTATAATGTTCCAATTTCTTTCACAACGTCCCCCACTGACCTATAATGCCCCAATTTGCTTCATAATGGCCCCCATTACCCTATAATGTCCTTCCACTGCCCTATAATGTCCCCCGCTGCCCTATTATGTCCCCCGCTGCCCTATGATGTCCCCCGCTGCCCTATGATGTCACCCACTGCCCTATCATGTCCCCCACTGCCCTATCATGTCCCCCACTGCCCTATCATGTCCCCCACTGCCCTATCATGTCCCCCACTGCCCTATCATGTCCCCCACTGCCCTATCATGTCCCCCACTGCCCTATCATGTCCCCCACTGCCCTATCATGTCCCCCACTGCCCTATTATGTCCCCCACTGCCCTATTATGTCCCCCACTGCCCTATAATGTCCCCCACTGCCTATAATGTCCCCCACTGCCCTATAATGTCACCCACTGCCCTATAATGTCCCCCACTGCCCTATAAAGTCCCCCACTGCCCTATTGTGTCCCCCACTGCCCTATTGTGTCCCCCACTGCCCTATTATGTCCCCCACTGCCCTATTATGTCCCCCACTGCCCTATAATGTCCCCCACTGCCCTATAATGTCCCCACTGCCCTATTATGTCCCCCACTGCCCTATTATGTCCCCCACTGCCCCATAATATGCTTCATAAAGTCCCCCACCGCTTCTTAATGCCACTTGTAAAATAACACTGCTCCTCCCCCACCCGCAGCCCCTCATATAAAAGTACATCTTCGGCTCCTCTGGAGCGCTTACCTGTGCCTGCGCGTCCTCCTCTTCATCCCTGCAGCTGCGGCCTCGGTGATGATGATGTCGGTGCAGGACTGAGGCGCGCTCCTCTGCAGCCCTGGCGATGACGGTACGTTGCGGGGCTGAGCAGAGCTGCTCTCCCTCCTGTCACCGGCCGCACTGTACAAATGTATTGCGCGCCTGAAAGACGCGCATACATCTGAATACCGACGCGGTCGGTGCAGGCCTGGGGACTCCCGCAGTGCACCGCTAGGACCTTTGGTGAGTCACATGACACATGTGATGTCACTAAAGGTCCTGCAACTGCGAAAACTTCAGTGATCATACAGAACTTGTACGATCACTGAAGTTTACGATTGAAAGGCTGGGTGCCGGGGCCCACTCAGGCCTGTGCATGGGCGTACCCAGGATCAAAACTGGGGGGGGGGGGCAAGCCATGGTCGTTCACACTGTAAAATATTAGAACGGAAAAGGTGAATGAAACGAAAATTTTGAGAATTAAATGTAACTATAGCTCGATTAATGACTCCGCGCCCCTCTCCACACACACACACACACACACACACACACACACACACAATACAATACATCCCCCCATCACCCACTACATACACACACCCAAATACCATGTACCCCCCATTACCATCTCCCCACGCACACAATACAATTCACCCCCCATCACCCCCTACGCACACACAATGCACCCCCGATCACCCCCTACACACACACACACTACAATGCACCCCCATTACCCTCACACACACACACACACACAATACACGCTCCATTACCCCCCACACACACACACAATACATCCCCCCCTTCACCCGCTACACACACAAATACAATGCACCCCCCATCACCCCCTACACACACACACCCACAATACAATGCACCCCCACTACTCCCCACACACACACACACAATGCACCCCCATTACTCCCTACACACACACACACACACACACAATGCACCGTCCATAAGCCCCTACACACATACAATGCACCCCCCATCACCCCCTACACACACCCACCCACAATACAATGCACACCCACTACTCCCTACACACACAATGCATCCCCATTACTCCCTACACACACACACACACATAATGCACCGTCCATCAGCCCCTACACACACACACAATGCACCCCGCATTACCCCCTACACACACACAAACACACACACAATGCACCCCCCCATCACCCCCTACACACACACACACACATACACACACACAATGCACCCCTCCATCACCCCCTACACACACACACACAATGCACCCCCCAATCACCCCCTACATACACACACACACACACACAAAACAATGCATGACCCCCTACACACACACAATACAATGCATGACCCCTTACACACACACACACACACACACACACAATACATCCCCCCATCACCCACTACACACACACACACACACACAATACCATGCACCCCCCATTACCATCTCCCAACGCACACAATACAATGCACCTCCCCATCACCCCCTCCAACACACACACACACACACAATGCACCCCCATAACCCCCCACACACACAATGCACCCCTCCATCACCCCCTACATACACACACGCACACACACAATACAATGCATCCCCATCACACCCTACACACACAATACAATGCATCCCCCATCACACCCTACACACACAATACAATGCATCCCCCATCACACGCTACAAACACACACACACACAATGCACCCCCCATCACCCTACACACACACACACACACACAATGCATCACCCCCTACACACACACACAATACAATGCACCCCCCATCACCCCCTACACACACACACACAATGCAGCCCCCCATCACTCCCTACACACACACAATACAGTGCACCCTCCATTACCCCTCCCCAGACATAATAAATTGCACCCCACATCACCACTCCCTGCAGACACAAATTACACTACCCCATCACTACACACTCCTGCCTCCCCCCCTCCCTCGTAATACAGTACTCCTCCTCTGCCTGTCACAAAGCTGTGTCTCCTTCACAAATGTTCCCCGTTATGTGTTCTCAGCCCCTCCCCACACATCTCCATTAATTACACCTGTCTCTTCGGCTCCTCCATGGAGTGCTCGCTTCCTGATGAATCCAGTGTGGCGCCCGCAGCACTGTGATGACGTCGGCAATGTGCTGATCTCTTCACGTTGCTACACGTCGGGGGCGGGGCCCAGTCCCGGCGCGCTGTTCAAATGTATTTACATCTGAAAGACGCAAATACATTTCAATAGGAAGAAGCTGCGGTCACCGGCACCGGCGCGTTCCTCATCAGTGTGTGCATGTTGGGCACACAGCAGGGCCGGAACAGCACAGCGCGCTGCCTCCTGCTAGTGTGCCCGGCATGCACACACTGATAGATACAGGCAGGTGACTGGTAAGAAGAAGAGCCCCCCCGCACATACCCCCGGGGCCCCTCCTCGCTCCCCGGGGCCCCCGCACCCCCCCCCGGCCCCCACACACGCCCCTGCACACCCCCCCCCGGGGCCCCTGCTTGCCCCCCTGGGCCCCCGCACCTCCCCCTCCCCCCGGGCCCCCACCTTCTATACTCACGCACTCCTGCAGCTGCCAGCACCTGCACAGGAAGGAAGCAGTCAACCCTCTGAGACTGCCTCCTCCTGCAGTGTCGCTGCGCAGATGAGTCAGAGCCACGCGGCACTGACAGTGACAGCAGGCAGAGCAGGGAGATCGCTCTCCCTGCTTGCCGCTGCAGAGGAAATGGGATTGTCACTAATCATATCAGCAATGTGCCAATATGATTAGTGAAATTACCGGCGGGGGGGGGGGCCCTCTCACACATATCCATAGGGGCCCAGGGGGGTAGGGGGGCGGGACCTAGGGGGCGTGACCATCAATAGCAGGGGCCCACCGGGGGTTCTTCCGACCTCCTGGTGGGCCAGTCCGCCCCTGATGATAGCACAGGGTCATGTGATGACTCCTGTAGCTCACATGACTCAGGTCCTGTAAGAAAAAGCCAAATACTGGCTGTTACAAGAGATGATAATTTCTCCCAGTCTAAATGGTGCTGCTCTGATCGGGATAAATAAATGACTGATCAGACAGCTGATCCTAATAGCCCCCTAGGGGTACTAGTCAAATTTAAAAAAACATTTAAGAAAAAGTTTTGAAAAAGTAAAAAAAAAAGTGAAAACACCTAAAAGTTCAAATCACCCCTCTTTTGCCCCACTGAAAAATAAAGGGTTAAAAAAAATATATTCACACATTTGGTATCGCTGTCTTCAGAAATGCCCGATCTATCAAAATATAAAATCATTTGTTCTGATTGATAAACGGCGTAGCAGCAAAAAAATTCCAAATGCCAAAATTACGCTTTTTGGTTGCCACAAATTTTAAGCAAAATGCAATAACAGGCAATGAAAACATAGCATCTGCGCAAAAATGATACTGTTAAAAACGTCAGCTCGAGATACAAAAAAAAGCCATCACTGAGCCATAGATTTAAAAAAATGAGAACGCTTTGGGTCTCAGAAAATGGCGCAAAACGTCCGTCACTTTTTTCGGACAAACTTCTGATTATTTTTTTTTTTAACCCCTTAGATAAAAGTAAACCTATTCATGTTTGGTGTCTACAAACTTACAGTAACCTCAGGCATCACAGCAGCACATCAGTTTTACCATATAGTAAACACAGTGAATAAAATGTCTCAAAAACAATAGAGCAATCACACTTGTTTTTTTCAATTTCTCCACATTTGGAATTTTTTTGCCATTTTACGTACACTGCATGGTAAAATTATGGTTTCATTTAAAATTACAGCTCATTGTGCAAAAAATAAGCCCTCACATGACCATATTGACTGAAAAATAAAAAAAGTTGCGTCTGTCAGAAGAATGGCAAACCTCCCCCCCCAAATACCGGAAAGTGTAAAGTCGGCCGATCGTGAAGGGGTTAACCTTTCCTCGCGCCTGCACATTACAGTACTTTGATCTGATCTCAGCAGCGCAGATGAATACACCTGCGCAGGACCGCAATGTCGGCTCGTGTGGATGACGTAGACACATAATCCACACCGGACTAGGAAGAAGGAGGCCGAAGATAGCAGCAGAGAGGATGAGTAAGACCTGAAAGAGGAGGCACCGCACTGGAGAGCTGCGACACCCATTGGACTGGACCCACCCTAGGTGAGTATTATAAAAGTACTTTTTCCGTTTTACAGAGCGGCCTAGGCTCTTATATACAGTATTTTGGAATGCTGTATATAAGAACTCAGTGGTATTGGACACAGCTTGTAGTCCCCAAATCTGGTGACAGATTCCCATTAAAAAATCGGAAGGAACACAAACTTACACAATAAATCACCAACATATTTGTGCTTCTAAGGGCGTGATTTATTACGCCCAGTATCCATGCCAGAAAATCTACATAGGAATGACCACAAGAGACTTAACCTCTTACAGACATCGGACGTACTGGGTACATCGTAGATAATGGCGGTGTAATCATCGTCGGCTGCTGCAGTAAACCGGCACCGATTTCCGCACATATATGCTGATCTGAACAGCAGACATGTGTAGCTTACAAGCAAGGGTGGATCCACGATTCACCCATGCCTTTTAATCCCTTAGACCGCGCTGTCAAATACTGACAGCGCAATATAAATGGCCATGGCAGGGAAATTTCCTTTCCTCGACGCCATCGGAGTCCCCGTGACGCGATCACGGGAAGCCGATGGTTGCCATGGTAGCACAGGATTATGTCATGACTCATGTCGCTATCATGACTCACATCCTGTTACAGCCGGCTGGTTGTAACAGGACAGCAGCATTTCAGCTGAAAACCCTACCAAAACATTTCCAATTGTACCATAAATCTGACTCAAGCAAATTAATTATAAAGGCCATAGATCAGAGGTTAGAGGTGGTAACCTATTTAAGGCCCTTGCGCAACTTGAGTCACTGGATTTATAGATTGGACACAAGGACTCCTATTGGGCTCAATGAGAGCTTTGGCTGCTTTCTTTAATTGGGTATTTTTATGTGGTGTGAGAATGGGACTGTTTGTGTTAAAACTATTTTTAATAGTTTTTTTATCCATAATTTAGAGGTGCTAAATTGATGCTAAAACCATACCTATGGTGGTCTGCAAATTTTGAGGTACTTCACTCGACCCGCTCAGTAACTTAGATGTTGATTTTGATTGGGTCTTTTCCCTGAATGAAGTGCCTATGAGAAAATAAGAAAAAAGATTATTATCTAAGAAAAGTGGAGAAAAACATTGTACAACAATTTAATTATAGTTTGGATACAACTAATATTTAATACATTTACTCAATAATTTAGTTTCTTGCATTTCTTGATTTTGCTTGCCTAATGGCATGTCATTTTTAATTTTGAATATCATATTTCTGTTTACACAACTACATAAACACCATGCACTTTTTTGTTTGTCTATTGATTAGTGATGGACAGACCCGGACTGTAAAATTTAGGATCCGAGCGATTTTAAAAATACCCGAGTACCGGACCCGGGCCTGGAGTTCTCAGGGAACTCCGGATCATGATCCGGAACCTTTGGAAATAAAAAATAAAGGAAAATTAAATAAAATAAGATTAAAGCAGGCGCGTTATAACAAAAGCAGCCCACAGCCACCCAGGATTGTCACATCCATTATATGTGACAATCCTGGCACTTTACCCGGCTCTTCCCGATTGCACTGGTGCGGTGGCAATCAGGCTAATAAGGGGTTAATAACAGCTCACAGCTGCCACTAAGCTCTAGATTAGTAATGGCAGGGTCTATGAAAACCCTACCCCCATCACTAATCTGGAAGTGAAAAGAAATAAACACAAACACAAAATAAGATAAAAACAATACCCTATTTCACTCCTTTATTAACCCCAAAAACACGCAGGTCTGTGGAAATCCACACGAGGGCCCATGACTATTCCAATTGGCTTTCTACACCGCCATCGGAGGCCCCGTAACGCTATCATAGGAAGCCGATGGTTGCCATGGTAGCACAGGGTTATGTGATGACTCCTGTCGCTATCAAGACTCACATCCTGTTACAGCCGGCTGGCTTTAACAGGACAGGAGCATTTCAGCTGATCAGAGCTCTGCCGCTCTGATCAGCAGAAATGAACAAGCGATCAGACGGCTAATCCTTACCCCTAGAGAGACTATTAAAATTAAAAAAAGTAAAAAAATAAGTTTTATAGAATTAAAAAAACAATTAAAAGTTTAAATCATTCTCCATTCGCCCCACTAAAAATCAAAGGGTTAAAAAAATAAAAAATATACACTCATTTGGTATCGCAGAGTTCAGAAATGCCCAGTCTATCAAAATATAAAATGAATCAATTAGATCGGTAGATGGCGTAGCCGTAAAAAAACAATTCCAACCGGCAAAGTTACGTTTTTTGGTCTACGCAAATTTTGAGCAAACTGCAATACCAGGGAGTCAAAACGTAGCATCTGCGCAAAAATGGTACAGCTAAAAATGCAAACAAATAAGCCATCAGTGAGCCCCATATCCCGAAAAATGAGAACACTACAAGTAGCAGAAAATGCCGCAAAAAGTGATCCAATTTTTTGGACAAACCTTTTTTTAACCCCTTAGATAAAAGTAAACCTAAACATATTTGGTATCAACAAACTCATACCAACCTGAAGTATCACACCCACCCATCAGTTTTACCATACACAGCCCACAGCCACTCAGGATTGTCACATCCATTAGATGTGACAATCCTGGCACTTTACCCGATTCTTCCCGATTCCCCTGGTGCGGTGGCAATGAGGCTAATAAGGGGTTAATAACAGCTCACAGGTCTATGAAAACCCTACCCCCATTACTAATCTGTAAGTGAAAATAAATAAACACAAAATAAGATAAAAACAACACCCTCTTTCACTCCTTTATTAACCCTAAAAACACCCAGGTCTGATGAAATCCACACAAGGTCCCATAATGATTGCAGCTCTGCTACATCTGAAGTGACAGCGCGTGGGCATAGAATATGACCACCCGCTGTGATCTTAAGGCAGAGAATGAGTCGCAGCGATGTGTGGTGACGTAACTTAGGTTATTTGCGGTCACAGCTGGAGCTGCCCATTGTCATCCACCTATGATCGCAGGTAACCTGACCTCAGGTGACCTCATTGAACTGAGTGACCACTACTATCCATAAAAGTGGCGAAATACTTTAGCAAAATTACTCCCAGAAATAAAATGTGAATCAGAAATAGATTCAGGCATCTTCCGCATGCTGTTGCCATTCAGTTTCAACAATTTTCCATCCATTGCAATATTTTTACAGCTCTCGCAGGCCTATTTCCAACGTCCTCTGGAAAATTATTCGAGTTTCCCATTGACTTGGGACTCAGAAGGAAAAATGTATGTAACAAAATTAAAACATTGTCGTCCATTTGGCTTATCCCTAATCTATTAATTTTACATCTAGGTGGTAAGATAGATGACATCTTCATTATCTGGAGAAGTACCGGTCCTGAACTGCAGAGGTTCATGACTTGGTTGAACAATAACCCATATAACATCAAACTAACCTATAAGGCAGATCGGGAGGCAATTGATTTTCTGGACTATAATATAAAAATGGGGTACCAGACAGAAAAGGGTTCTCCACGGGTACAATTATTATCAACAAGTAAGAGGGAAGAATCTTTTCCCTCACAGATACATTTCATCTCCAAGTTAACAGTCAGAGGGGGGCGATCAGGCAGATCTTGAACAAACACTGGTCGTTACTGAAGACCGACCAGAGTTTGAACGACGTTTTACTCATCGCCCACTCTTACCTGTTAGAAGGGGGAAAAGCCTAAAGGATATGCTGGTGAAGAACCATTACGTACCTAGGGTGGTATCTCGCTTTGAGAAAGGGAGTCCCAAATTTGGTTGTTTTCCTTTTGTCTGCCCAGAGATGTTGTCAGCTTGGGATGGACCTAAAGAGTATAAAATAAAAAGTTACAAATCATGCAGTAAAAGTCACGTTATCTATTATGCAGTATGTTGCTGTAGCCTAATTTATATTGGGTTAACATCAAGGGAACAACGCGTCCGCACGAGGGAACATGTTAGGGACATAATTGCGGTGTGTGATGTTGTGGATCTTGATTCCCTGAGGATGATCCAGAGACATTTCCAGCTGCGCCATGACTGTGGTCCCACAGGATTGAAAATTTGTGGTATCGCAAGGTCCATTTAGAATCTAGGGGTATATATATATATATATATATATACACACATATTACTATATGAATTTTGTCTCTGCATGATATAGGGACATTAGAAAATCTTTTAAGGACTATACATGGTCATATTCTTTAGGCTAAGGCTGATTCTCCTTATGTTTGGATGATTTTCTTACCACCCTGGTCGTGCCCTTTCACTTGCCAGTAGTAGATATGGTCTCGTTGGGTGCGCATGTGCGGGGCTGCCTCAGCATGAGTCCCCGCCAAGGGAGCTTCCTTAGAAGGATGCATGGGTTAACTGACGTTAGTGGAAGTATTCTTCCAATCCACACTTCCCCTGGAATGACCGGCTGAGGCGGACTCTATGTGCGGCGTCCCACCCCCTGCACGCGCCCAAACAGCGACGATCTCGCCCAAGATAACACATATAAAAACATGCACATTACACTTTCCTCAAGCGAGGAAGCCTGAGAAACGCGTGTCAGGGCTACTCAAAACATCCAGTTATAAGTGCACTTTATAGGTGAGTCCGGATCACGATGATTCATGGCTGTTAGCTCTATCGGTAATAGTAATGGTAGCCTTTGAGGCTTAGGCTGCGTTACATGGGTGATATTAGATTTTTGTGTTATTATAGCGCTACCCGGTGGCTATCTGTATTAGTACATGCAGTGGTACCTGCAATGTATTTCAATGACCCCGATCCTGCTGTACCGGAAGTCGCCGGATCCTGATAGACAGAATCCTGTTTTTTGTACTGAGCATGCCCAGAAAGCAACTTGGCATGGTCAATACAGAAATCTCCCTCTCTCTCAGACAGAAGACCAGGATCGTGAAGGGGTGAGAGGGAGTAATAAAGATGGAGTCCCTAAGTGTGTCTGTGTATTTATTTCTAATAAAGTGTCTGTGTATTTATTTCTAATAAAGTATTTTTTCTGTGTGATGTCTTTTTTTTTAACCCTTTATTGGATATTCTTAATGGCCGGGTCAAACTTGGCCTGACATTAGCAATCTCAGGCTTTATACCAGCAGGTAAAACAAAGCTGGTATTAACCCCTTATTACCCAAGGGCCAGGGCCGCAGGGAAAAATGTTGGATACAACGCCAGAAGATAGCGCTTTTAAGAAAGCGCCATTTTCGGGAGCGACTGTAGACTGCGATTCGCAGCGGGGGGGCCAAGAAAGCTTGGGCCACCCTGCACTGCGTATTCCCATCCCCAGCTGCCTAGTTGTACCTGACTCGTCACAAAAATTGGGCGAAGCCCATGCCGTTTTGTTTTTTTTTTAATTATTTCATGAAATTCATGAAATAATTAAAAAAGGGCTTTCCTGTATTTTTGGTTCCCAACCGGGTACAAATAGGCAGCTGGGGGTTGTGAAGGTCATATGAGCAGTGGGGGTTAGCAGCCAGTAGCTGCTTGGGTTACCTTAGCAATAGAAAATGCAGCGGGAGTCCACACATTTTATTTTTTTTACCCCCTAACCCTAGAGTTAGGGTTATGTGTTTGGGGTTTTTGTTTATTTTTTAATGAATTTAAAAAAAAAAAATACTCATGGGCTACCGAGAACCCGAGCATTTTAGTGCTCACTCATCCCTACTTCTAACCATACAGCCAGCAGATCAAGAAATCTGATCAGCTGACTCCAGTGTTAGCCGATTACTTGTTCTGTGTCCCCCTGCATCCATCGCAGCATGTGCTGCCTGTGAGGTCAGCTGAATTCGGCCGACACTGGAGTCAGCTGATCTGAACTCTGTTGAACTCCAGCCCGCACACTCTGCGATGGATGCAGGGGGACACAGAACAAGCAATCGGCCAACACTGGAGTCAGCTGATCTGAATTCAGCTGAACTCATGACCACACAGCCCGAACATGGTCACACGTGATCGGCAGCAGGCAGTGATTGCTGTTAACCTGCATCCATCACAGCGTGTGTGGGCTGTGAGATTAGGAGTTGAGCTTATTCCCGATCAGCTGACTCCAGTGCCAGCCGATAAATTCTGTGTTCCCCTTCATCCATCACAAGTAGAAATAGAAGCATACAATAAAATAACAATTGCGGTTGCATGCGTTGCACATTCAATCCACAGGATCCGGTCATATGCGGTTTGCATCCTGTCAAATGTGAAAGTAGCCTTACAGCTGGAGCAGGAAGAAGAAAGACAAGATGGCAGACTTACTTTGGGAGCTTACAGGAAGAAATCGCACAGACCAATTTTTGGGGCTCCACTCTAGGGGATCTGGGGCTGAGAAAAAAAGGAGACCGTCAGCTGATGATGAAATAGCTAGCAAAGTTATTGATCATTATCTCAAACCCATTGCCTCCTCTCTCTAGTCCGGCATTTCCTCTCTGTGGCGATCGCCATCCACCTTCTTCTGAGGCCCATCTGCATGACGCGTCCTACATCATGCTCACTAGCTGGCATTGAGGTCCTGCGCAGGCGCACTTTGATCTGCCATGCTCAAAGCAGATCCATGTAACATATCATGTTATCATATCATGCGTAAGAGATCTTTAACCCCTTAACGATCTGGTGGCTATCATGATAGCACAGGGTCATGTGATGACTCCTGTAGCTCACATGACTCAGGTCCTGTAAGAAAAAGCCAAATACTGGCTGTTACAAGAGATGATAATTTCTCGCGATCTAAATGGTGCTGCTCTGATCGGGATAAATAAATGAGTGATCAGACAGCTGATCCTTATAGCCCTCTAGGGGTACTAGTCAAATTTAAACAAAAATTTAAGAAAAAGTTTTGAAAAAGTAAAAAAAAAAGTAAAAACACCTAAAAGTTCAAATCACCCCTCTTTTGCCCCCACTAAAAAATAAAGGGTTAAAAGAAGGGAATTTTGTTACTTACCGTAAATTCCTTTTCTTCTAGCTCCTATTGGGAGACCCAGACGATTGGGGTGTATAGCTACTGCCTCCGGAGGCCACACAAAGCATTACACTAAAAAGTGTAAGGCCCCTCCCCTTCTGGCTATACACCCCCCGTGGGATCACGGGATGCTCAGTTTTAGTGCTAAAGCAAGAAGGAGGAAAGCCAATAACTGGTTTAAACAAATTCACTCCGAAGTAACATCGGAGAACTGAAAACCGTTCAACATGAACAACATGTGTATCCAAAAAAACCCAAAAATCCCGAAGGACAACAGGGCGGGTGCTGGGTCTCCCAATAGGAGCTAGAAGAAAAGGAATTTACGGTAAGTAACAAAATTCCCTTCTTCTTCGGCGCTCCATTGGGAGACCCAGACGATTGGGACGTCCAAAAGCAGTCCCTGGGTGGGTAAAGAAATACCTCGCGTTAGAGCTGCAAGACAGCCCTCCCCTATGGGAAGGCAACTGCCGCCTGCAGGACTCTTCTACCTAGGCTGGCGTCTGCCGAAGCATAGGTATGCACCTGATAATGTTTGGTGAAAGTGTGCAGACTCGACCAGGTAGCTGCCTGGCACACCTGTTGAGCCGTAGCCTGGTGTCGTAATGCCCAGGACGCACCCACGGCTCTGGTTGAGTGGGCCTTTAGCCCTGAAGGAACCGGAAGCCCAGCAGAACGGTAGGCTTCAAGAATTGGTTCTTTGATCCATCGAGCCAGGGTGGCTTTGGAAGCCTGCGACCCTTTGCGCTTACCAGCGACAAGGACAAAGAGTGCATCGGAGCGGCGCAGGGGCGCCGTGCGGGAAATGTAGATTCTGAGTGCTCTCACCAGATCTAACAAATGTAAATCCTTCTCATATCGATGAACTGCATGAGGACAAAAGGAAGGCAAGGAGATATCCTGATTTAGATGAAAAGAGGATACCACCTTAGGGAGAAACTCCTGAATGGGGCGCAGCACTACCTTGTCCTGGTGGAAGACCAGGAAAGGAGCCTTGGATGACAGCGCTGCTAGCTCAGACACTCTCCGAAGAGATGTGATCGCTACCAGAAAAGCCACTTTCTGCGATAGTCGAGAAAGTGAAACATCCCTCAGAGGCTCGAAGGGCGGCTTCTGGAGGGCAACTAGTACCCTGTTCAGATCCCATGGATCTAACGGCCGCTTGTACGGGGGTACGATATGACAAACCCCCTGCAGGAACGTGCGCACCTTAGAAAGTCGTGCTAGACGCTTCTGAAAAAAGACGGATAGCGCCGAGACTTGCCCTTTAAGGGAGCCGAGCGACAAACCTTTTTCCAACCCAGATTGCAGGAAAGAAAGAAAAGTAGGCAATGCAAATGGCCAGGGAGACACTCCCTGAGCAGAGCACCAGGATAAGAATATCTTCCACGTTCTGTGGTAGATCTTAGCAGACGTGGGCTTCCTAGCCTGTCTCATGGTGGCAACGACCCCTTGGGATAATCCTGAAGACGCTAGGATCCAGGACTCAATGGCCACACAGTCAGGTTCAGGGCCGCAGAATTCCGATGGAAAAACGGCCCTTGGGACAGTAAGTCTGGTCGGTCTGGTAGTGCCCACGGTTGGCCGACCGTGAGATGCCACAGATCCGGGTACCACGACCTCCTCGGCCAGTCTGGAGCGACGAGTATGACGCGGCTGCAATCGGATCTGATCTTGCGTAGCACTCTGGGCAAGAGTGCCAGAGGTGGAAACACATAAGGGAGCCGGAACTGCGACCAATCTTGCACCAAGGCGTCTACCGCCAGAGCCCTTTGATCGCGAGACCGCGCCATGAAGGTCGGGACCTTGTTGTTGTGCCGAGACGCCATTAAGTCGACGTCCGGCACCCCCCAGCGGCAACAGATTTCCTGAAACACGTCCGGGTGAAGGGACCACTCCCCTGCGTCCATACCCTGGCGACTGAGGAAGTTTGCTTCCCAGTTTTCCACGCCCGGGATGTGAACCGCGGATATGGTGGATGCTCTGTCCTCCACCCACATCAGAATCCGCCGGACTTCCTGGAAGGCTTGCCGACTGCGTGTCCCTCCTTGGTGGTTGATGTATGCCACCGCTGTGGAGTTGTCCGACTGAATTCGGATCTGCTTTCCTTCCAGCCACTGTTGGAAGGCTAGTAGGGCCAGATACACTGCCCTGATTTCCAGAACATTGATCTGAAGGGTGGACTCCTGCTGAGTCCACGTACCCTGAGCCCTGTGGTGGAGAAAAACTGCTCCCCACCCTGACAGACTCGCGTCTGTCGTGACTACTGCCCAGGATGGGGGTAGGAAGGATCTTCCCTGTGATAATGAGGTGGGAAGAAGCCACCATTGCAGAGAGTCCTTGGCCGTCTGGGAAAGGGAGACTTCCCTGTCCAGGGATGTTGACTTTCCGTCCCATTGGCGGAGAATGTCCCACTGAAGTGGGCGCAGATGAAACTGCGCAAACGGGACTGCCTCCATTGCTGCCACCATCTTCCCTAGGAAGTGCATGAGGCGCCTTAAGGGGTGCGACTGACCTTGAAGGAGAGACTGCACCCCTGTCTGTAGTGACCGCTGCTTGTCCAGCGGAAGCTTCACTATCGCTGAGAGAGTATGAAACTCCATGCCAAGATACGTTAGTGATTGGGTCGGTGACAGATTGGACTTTGAAAAGTTGATGATCCACCCGAAAGTCTGGAGAGTCTCCAGCGCAACATTCAGGCTGAGTTGGCATGCCTCTTGAGAGGGTGCTTTTACAAGCAGATCGTCTAAGTAAGGAATCACCGAGTGTCCCTGAGAGTGCAAGATTGCTACCACTGCCGCCATGACCTTGGTGAAAACCCGTGGGGCTGTCGCCAGACCAAATGGCAGAGCTACGAATTGAAGATGGTCGTCTCCTATCACGAAACGTAGAAAGCGTTGGTGCTCTGTAGCAATCGGCACGTGGAGATAAGCATCTTTGATGTCTATCGATGCAAGGAAATCTCCTTGAGACATTGAGGCAATGACGGAGCGGAGGGATTCCATCCGGAACCGCCTGGCGTTCACATGCTTGTTGAGCAGTTTTAGGTCCAGAACAGGACGGAATGAGCCGTCCTTTTTTGGCACCACAAAGAGATTGGAGTAAAAACCTTGCCCTTGTTCCTGAAGAGGAACAGGGATCACCACTCCTTCTGCTCTTAGAGAGCCCACCGCCTGCAGAAGGGCATCTGCTCGGTCGGGATGTGGGGAAGTTCTGAAGAACCGAGGCGGAGGACGAGAACTGAACTCTATCCTGTACCCGTGAGACAAAATGTCTGTTACCCACCGGTCCTTGACCTGTGGCAGCCAAATGTCGCAAAAGCGGGAGAGCCTGCCACCGACCGAGGATGCGGAGAGAGGAGGCCGAAAGTCATGAGGCAGCCGGCTTGGAAGCGGTTCCTCCGGTTGCTTTCTTGGGGCGTGAGTGAGCCCGCCAGGCATCTGAGCTCCTTTGCTCCTTCTGAGTCCCTTTGGACGAGGAGAATTGGGGCTTGCCCGAGCCTCGAAAGGACCGAAACCTCGACTGCCACTTCCTCTGTTGAGGTTTGCTTGATCTGGGCTGGGGTAAGGAGGAGTCCTTACCCTTGGACTGTTTAATGATTTCAGCCAATTGCTCACCAAACAGTCTGTCTCCAGATAGTGGCAAGCTGGTTAAACATTTCTTGGAAGCAGAATCTGCTTTCCATTCCTTTAACCACAAGGCTCTGCGCAAAACCACAGAGTTGGCGGACGCCATTGAGGTACGGCTCGTAGAGTCCAGTACCGCATTGATAGCGTAGGTCGCAAACGCAGACATTTGCGTAGTTAAGGACGCCACTCGCGGCACTGCTGGACGTATGATAGAGTCCACCTGTGCCAGACCAGCTGAAATAGCTTGGAGTGCCCACACGGCCGCGAATGCTGGAGCAAACGACGCGCCGATAGCTTCATAGACAGATTTCAACCAAAGGTCCATCTGTCTGTCATTGGCATCTTTAAGTGAAGCCCCATCCTCCACTGCAACTATGGATCTAGCCGCAAGCCTGGATATTGGGGGATCCACCTTTGGACACTGGGTCCAGCGTTTGACCACGTCAGGGGGAAAGGGATAACGTGTATCCTTAAGACGTTTGGAGAAACGCTTGTCTGGATAAGCATGATGTTTCTGGACTGATTCTCTGAAGTCAGAGTGGTCCAGAAAAGTACTCAATTTACGCTTGGGATACCGGAAATGGAACTTCTCCTGCTGTGCAGCTGCCTCCTCTGCTGAAGGGGCTGGGGGAGAAATATCCAACAGTCTATTGATGGCCGCTATAAGGTCATTTACCATAGCGTCACCATCAGGGGTATCTAGATTGAGAGCGGTGTCAGGATTAGATTCCTGATCACCCACCTCTGCCTCCTCATACAGAGACTCTTCTCGCTGAGACCCTGACCAGTGTGATGACGTCGAGGGTCTTTCCCAGCGAGCCCGCTTAGGCTGCCTGGGACTCTCATCCGAGTCAGAGTCTTCAGCCTGTGATGCCTGGGACCCCCTTGAAGTACGGATTAGTTCCAACTGAGGGGGACCGGGGAGCATAGACACAGCCGTGTCCATGGTCTGAGTAACTGGCCTGGACTGCAAGGTCTCCAGGATTTTTGTCATAGTCACAGACATCTTATCAGCGAAAAATTGCAAATTCTGTCCCCGTCACCGGGGCAGGGTTCACAGGCGTCTCTGCCTGGGCCACTACTACCATAGACTCTGGCTGCCGAAGTGGCACAGGGATTGAACATTGCACACAATGGGGGTCATTGGAACCTGGCGGTAGATTAGCCCCACATGCGGCACAAGCAGTGCATACCGCCTGTGCCTTGGCACCCTTGCGTTTTGCGGATGACATGTTGTTGTCTCCTCAGAGCAATATAGGGTATAAGCCAAGAAGCGACTGTACAGTGCAATATAAATATATATGGTACAGGGAAAAAGTGCACCAAATAACACTGTGGCACTAGTGGGGCCAGCACTTATGTGCAGCTTACCGCCCGCATAAACGCGGGTGTGTGGTCGCCAGAGCCCCTTGTCTGAGTCCCCCAGAGCCTGTGTCCGTTCTCCAGCCAGACTGCATGCAGGAATGGCTGCCGGCGTCCTGTGGAGAGGGGCGGGCCCTGGGCGTGTTGAGACCAAGAGCGGGAAACTTGCGTCCCCACTGTGCCCAGTGAGAGGGCTGGAGTATGTAAATAAGACTCCAGCCCTCGGCGCTGATTATAGAACAGCGTCTCTCCCTTTCCCTGATTGACAGGGTGGGGGCGGGAACGAAGCAGAGCTAGGCCGCAAAAGCCGGGGACTAGATTTATGAGCGCTGCCGCCGTAAAAGCGCGGTCAGCGCGAGTCCCCGGCGCACTACAAGTCCCAGCCGCGCCGCCGCTCCCGGAGCGGCCGGCGCGGTAGTTCCCAACACATAAAATCACTCAGCTAAGCTGCAGTGACTCTAACCCGAGCGCGCAGCGCTACTGCCCCCGGCGCACTAGCACACCCAGCAAGTCTGGCGTGTGCGTGGCCTGTCTGTGCGGGGACACAGAGTACCTGAATGTTGCAGGGCCTTGTCCCTGACGGTACTCAGCTCCTCCAGCAGGGTCTCTGGGTCTGTGGATGGAGCCCGGCCTCAGAGTTTGGGGGCCGGTAAGATCCCACTTCCACAGAGCCCCTCAGGGGGATGGGGAAGGAAAGCAGCATGTGGGCTCCAGCCTCCGTACCCGCAATGGGTACCTCAACCTTAACAAACCGCAAGTGGGGTGAGAAGGGAGCATGCTGGGGACCCTATATGGGCCCTCTTTTCTTCCATCCGATATAGTCAGCAGCTACTGCTGACTAAACAGTGGAGCTATGCGTGGATGTCTGACCTCCTTCGCACAAAGCTTGAAAACTGAGCATCCCGTGATCCCACGGGGGGTGTATAGCCAGAAGGGGAGGGGCCTTACACTTTTTAGTGTAATGCTTTGTGTGGCCTCCGGAGGCAGTAGCTATACACCCCAATCGTCTGGGTCTCCCAATGGAGCGCCGAAGAAAAATATATTCACACATTTGGTATCGCTGTCTTCAGAAATGCCCGATCTATCAAAATATAAAATCATTTGTTCTGATTGGTAAACGGTGTAGCAGCAAAAAAATCCAAATGTCAAAATTACGCTTTTTGGTTGCCACAAATTTTAAGCAAAATGCAATAACAGGCAATGAAAACATAGCATCTGCGCAAAAATGATACTGTTAAAAACGTCAGCTCGAGATACAAAAAAAGCCATCACTGAACCATAGATTTAAAAAAATGAGAACGCTATGGGTCTCAGAACTTTTTTCGGACAAACTTCTGATTATTTTTATAGCCCCTTAGATAAAAGTAAACCTATTCATGTTTGGTGTCTACAAACTTGCAGTAACCTCAGGCATCACAGCAACACATCAGGTTTACCATATAGTGAACACAGTGAATAAAATTTCTCAAAAACAATAGAGCAATCACACTTTTTTTTGCAATTTCTCCACATTTGGAATTTTTTTGCCATTTTACAGTACACTGCATGGTAAAACTCATGGTTTCATTTAAAATTACAGCTCATTCTGCACAAAACGAGCCCTCACATGACCATATTGACTGAAAAATAAAAAAGTTACGTCTGTCAGAAGAATGGCAAACCCCCCCCAAATACCGGAAAGTGGGCCGGTCGTGAAGGGGTTAACCTTTCCTCGTGCCTGCACATTACAGTACTTTGATCTGCCCTCAGCAGCGCAGATGAATGTGCCTGCGCAGGACCGCAATGTCGGCTCGTGTGGATGACGTAGACACATCATCCACACCGGACTGGGAAGAAGGAGGCCGAAGATCGCAGCAGAGAGGATGCGTCAGACCTGAAAGAGGAGGCACCGCACTGGAGAGCTGCGACACCCATTGGACTGGACCCACCCTAGGTGAGTATTATAAAAGTACTTTTTCCGTTTTACAGAGCGGCCTAGGCTCTTATATACAGTATTTTGGAATGCTGTATATAAGAACTCAGTGGTATTGGACACAGCTTGTAGTCCCCAAATCTGGTGACAGATTCCCATTAAAAAATCGGAAGGAACACAAACTTACACAATAAATCACCAACATATTTGTGCTTCTAAGGGCGTGATTTATTACGCCCAGTATCCATGCCAGAAAATCTACATAGGAATGACCACAAGGGACTTAACCTCTTACAGACATTGGACGTACTGGGTACATCGTAGATAATGGCGGTGTAATCACCGTCGGCTGCTGCAGTAAACCGGCACCGATTCCCGCACGTATATGCTGATCTGAACAGCAGACATGTGTAGCTTACAAGCAAGGGTGGATCCACGATTCACCCATGCCTTTTAATCCCTTAGACCGTGCTGTCAAATACTGACAGCGCAATGTAAATGGCCATGGCAGGGAAATTTCCTTTCCTCGACGCCATCGGAGTCCCCGTGACGCGATCACGGGAAGCCGATGGTTGCCATGGTAGCACAGGGTTATGTCATGACTCATGTCGCTATCATGACTCACATCCTATTACAGCCAGCTGGTTGTAACAGGACAGCAGCATTTCAGCTGATCAGAGCTCTGCCGCTCTGATCAGCAGAAATGAACAAGCGATCAGACAGCTAATCCTTACCCCTAGAGGGACTATTAAAATAAAAAAAGTTTAAAAAAAGTTGTAAAGAATTAAAAAAATACAACTAAAAGTTTAAATCACTCCCCATTCGCCCCACTAAAAATCAAAGGGTTAAAAAAATAATAAATATACACTCATTTGGTATCACAGAGTTCAGAAATGCCCAGTCTATCAAAATATAAAATGAATTAATATGATCGGTAGACGGTGTAGCCGAAAAAAAAATTCCAACCGGCAAAGTTAAGTTTTTTGGTCTTCGCAAATTTTGAACAAAATGCAATACCAGGGAGTCAAAACGTAGCATCTGCGCAAAAATGGTTCAGCTAAAAATGCAAACAAATAAGCCATCAGTGAGCCCCATATCCCGACAAATAAGAACACTACAAGTTGCAGAAAATGGCGCTGAAAGTGCTCCAATTTTTTGGACAAACCTTTTTTTAACCCCTTAGATAAAAGTAAACCTAAATATGTTTGGTATCAACGAACTCAAACCAACCTGAAGTATCACACCCACCCATCAGTTTTACCATAAAGTGAACACGGTGAATAAAGAACCCATAAACCATTGTCCAATCACACTTTTTTGTAATTTTTCCGCATGTGGAAATTTTTTGCTGTTTTCCAGTACCATATATGGTAAAACTCATGGTTTCACTTAAAAGACCAATACGTCCCGCAAAAAACAAGCCCTCTTATGGCAAGATTGAGGGGAAAAATAAAAAAGTTACGACTCGGAAAAAGGGGAGCAAAAAACAAAAACGGAAAAATCGTCCAGGGGTTAGGGGGTTAAAGGTGTGAGTCCGTGAGCACATCAGGGACATTGAGAAAACAAAGACTCTGCATGAGACGGAACACCTAAAATCCCTACCAAAAAATTTCCAATTGTACCATAAATCTGACTCAAGCAAATTAATTATAAAGGCCATAGATCAGAGGTTAGAGGTGGTAACCTATTTAAGGCCCTTGCGCAACTTGAGTCACTGGATTTATAGATTGGACACAAGGACTCCTATTGGGCTCAATGAGAGCTTTGGCTGCTTTCTTTAATTGGGTATTTTTATGTGGTGTGAGAATGGGACTGTTTGTGTTACAATTATTTTTAATTGTTTTTTTTATTCATAATTTAGAGATCTGTATATGCTAAAACCATACCTGTGGTGGTCTGCAAATTTTGAGGTACTTCACGCGACCCGCTCAGTGACTTAGATGTTGACTTTGATTGGGTATTTTCCCTGAATGAAGTGCCTATGAGAAAATAAGAAAAAAGATTATCTAAGAAAAGTGGAGAACAACATTGTACAACAATTTAATTATAGTTAGGATACAACTAATATTTAATACATTTACTCAATAATTTAGTTTTTTGTATTTCTTGATTTTGCTTGCCTTATGGCATGTCATGTTTAATTTTACATATCATATTTCTGTTTACACAACAATATGAGCACTATGCACTTTTTGTTTGTCTATGGATTAGTGATGGACGGACTCGTACTGTAAAGGGTGCTTTACACGCTGCGACATCGCTAGCGATCTCGTTAGCGATGTAACACGCCAGATCGCAAATACGATCTGCCGAGATCGCACATGTGACCGGCGCTACAAAAACGACCTATGTGCGATCTCAGCAGATCGTATGTGCGATCTGGTGTGTTACATCGCTAACGAGATCGCTAGCGATGTCGCAGCATGTAAAGCACCCTTAAAAGACAGCTTTCAATCTAGATGCACATGCTGTCTACATCTAGATTGGTGTAAAAATAAATAAAAAAAAATGGCGTAGGGTCGTCCCAACAAGGACAAGGCATACAGCTGCAGGCTGCAGTCCCCAACTTTGCACGTTATCTTGGCTGTGTATCAAAATTAAAGGAACCGCATGCAGCTTTTAAAAATAAAAAATATTTAAATAAATAATTTTTTTTAAAAATGTTCTGCGGTCCTTTCCCCGCCCATTTTGATACCCAGTCATGATTAACCGACAGCTTGGAGCTGGTATTCTCAGGATGGGTCGGTCCATGGTTATTGTGCCCCCCCAGCCTAAAAAAAGCAGTCCGCAGCCATCCAGGACTGTCACATCCATTAGATGTGACAATCCCGACACTTTACCCAACTCTTTCCGAATGCCCTGGTGCGGTAGCAATTGGGGCAATAAGGGGTTAATAACAGCAGTCATTAACCTTCCCTCACACCTACGCATTACAGTACTTTGATCTGCCTCAGTAGGGCAGATCAAAGTGCACCTGGGCAGGACCGCAATGTCGTCTTTTGTGGATGATGTAGACGCGTCATCCAAACTGGCTAGGAAGAAGGACAGAGATCGCAGCAGAGAGCAGGCGTCGGACCGGAGAAAGGAAGTGCCGGGCTTGGACAGCAGCAACACTCATCAGACCAGACCGCCCCCCCCCTCCCTCCAGTTATTAAAAAAATATTTTTTACATTATACAGAGGTCTCTGGGCTCTTATATACAGTATTGTGGAATGCTGCAAAAAAGGACTCAGTGATAGTGTCCACAGCTTATAGTCGCCAAATCTGGTGACAGGTTCCCTTTAAAAAAAATCAGAAGGAACACAAACTTACAAAAAATCACCAACATACTTGTGCTTCTAAGGGCGTGATATATTACTCCCAGTGTCCATGCCAGAAAGTCTACATAGGGATGACCACAAGGGATTTAAAGGTGGGAGTCCGTGAGCACATCAGGGACATTGAGAAAACAAAGACTCTGCATGAGACGAAACACCTAAAAACCCTACCAAAACATGACTGATGGATTAGTGAATTGCGCTCCTGGTAACCTAATAAATAAGACACCACACACTACGTGACATGGATTAAAATTTTTGGCCACAGCAGCCCTTTATTTTATAAGAAAAACATCAACAAGAAAAAACAAGATTATCGGCCCAGAGATGTGGTTGTTATAAGTCCCAGCCCCATATCCCCCTCCGCCGTGTACACCTAGCTCAAGGGGGAATCTGGGTATACCCCTTGATCATTTTCCTTGTGTCCGCTGAGCTACTCCCCAGGGACCCATCTATTCCACTGTCCACTGAGCTCCTCCCCAGGGACCCATATTCCACTGTCCGCTGAGCTCTGGCCCAGGGACCCCATTAAAAACATAATTCTCCAACCAACAAAGAGGGGGTTTAAACAACCACATCCCGCCAAGACTCGCTCTTGTGACACCTTACAAGAGTGAGTTCCTCCACAACTTAATGGCTCGTTCTACTCCTTCTTGTATTCCCAACATCCATATATCAATGCCAATGTCATTAAGATGTACCTTATCATCTCTGCAAAAATGTTCCTTTGTATTTTCAAGCATCTGGTGACGTATGGCCACCCCTCCATTTTCCAACACAAATTTTGTTATTTTTTTATTAACCTTTATCCTTGTATTATTGATGCGAGCCACTGATCGCGCTGTTCTCCACATTTGTCTAGCTACTATATCCGACCAGACCACCACTGTTTCTGGGTAAGACCTCCATAAATTCAACATATCGAGCTTTATGTTCCTAACTAAATGTCTTGATGTTCTTATTGCTAAATCATTACCACCTAAATGGATAAGTAAGACGTCCGGGAGGCGGTAGAACTCCACATGATACTGGATTTCTTTTAACAGCTGATGCCACTGCATTCCCCTCTTTCCTATCCATGTCACCCGTGCCAAGGAACTGGGCAACCCCAACTGTTTGCCATTAGGCCTGACTGCTGCACGTAAGGCCCCCCAAAAAACAAATGAATGTCCCATGATCCAAACCAGGCATTGCTGTTCAGCTAAAAACAAAAACAAAAAACACAATTATCACACAATTATCTAAATGAAGACACAACTACTATAAGATTACCAAAATGTACACATATATATACATGTACGCCATTTATAATAAATGCAATCTAATGTAGCTCTTAAATCTGCTCGATTCCCATCTCCCGATTTTTTTAACTATGTCAGGCCCTAAGCCCCATCTAGCAGCTTCTCTTGCTGCTCCTATCCTAAATGAGTGTGAAGTGAATGCATTTGGAGACTCTCCCAATATTGTCAGGCATTTTTTAAGAACTGCTGTGAATTGAAATTGTGACAATGACTTACCCATCATGTACGTTACGGCTATCTGCCTTCACTCTGCTTTTCCAATTGTACCATAAATCTGACTCAAGCAAATTAATTATAAAGGCCATAGATCAGAGGTTAGAGGTGGTAACCTATTAAAGGCTATGTGCACACGTGTGCGTAATTCATGCAGTTACGCTGCGCTTTGTAGCGCAGCGTAACTGCATGCGTCCTGTGTCCCCTGCACAGTCTATGGAGATTGTGCAGGGGCCGTGTGCACATGGCGTTTTAGAGCGCAGCGCTTCGGCTGCTGCCGAAGCGCTGCGTTCTAAGAAGCGACATGTCACTTCTTCCGTGCGCTTTGCCGGCAGCCCCTGCTCTGTCTATGGGAGGAGCTGCAGGCAGAGCGCATGGAATCGGCTTTTTTTTTTTTCACTACGGACATTTCTGCAGCGATTTAAAGCGCACATGTGCTCTTCAGATCGCTGCAGAAATTTCTGCAGGGACAGTACGCAACGTGCGCACATAGCCATAGATCAGAGGTTAGAGGTGGTAACCTATTTAAGGCCCTTGCGCAACTTGAGTCACTGGATTTATAGATTGGACACAAGGACTCCTATTGGGCTCAATGAGAGCTTTGGCCCTTTAATTGGGTATTTTTATGTGGTGTGAGAATGGGACTGTTTATGTTAGAATTATTTTTTAATATTTTCTTTTATCCATAATTTAGAGATCTTTATATGCTAAAACCATACATGTGGTGGTCTGCAAATATAACGCAATGCTAGTCTCTCATATAGGCCCTTAGGAAAAATAATTGCTCACCCCTGATCCATGCTCTTTTATGATTTTATTGCTAATGTTAGAACATTTTTACATGTACCTTTTCCAAAATCTATAAAACAAATTGTGAATAAAATATAAAGTCACAGATGTAATCATACCAGATGTAGAAGAATCCGAAGGAAACACCTCACTGCAGATTAAAAAAAAAGAAAAACACAACACATTACTACATGCATGTAAAACTTATCAACTACAATAAAAAAACTTTCACAGAACTGCTTTCACATACAGCACTCGTATTTTTGATGTTCTATGGGGCTATGCACATGTCTGATTTTTTTTCCTCATAACGAGTGGTCAGCATGGAAAAAAAAAAATCGGTGACATGTCAGATTTTGATCCAAGTGTGGGATCAAAATAGGCAATGTAAGGCCTATTTCAGACATCAGTGATTCTGGTACGTATGTGCTAGTGTTTATACGTACCAGAATCATGGGCATACGCAGACCCATTATAATCAATTAGTCTGCGCACACATCAGTGATTTCTCACTGACCGTGTCTCCGTGCGGTGTACACGCATGTCTGTGATTGCCGCAAGGAGACATGTCCGTTTTTCTGGCATCACTGATGTTCCACGGACCACACAGTGGTATGATCTGTGAAACACGTACCAGAAAAACATGGACATTGAAAATAAAAAACATTTTCAACTCACCTTCTCCAGCGACGCTGTGTTCAGCCTGTGCTTTCAGCTTTTTCCTGGCTGTCTCATTATGGTATGCATATTCATTTATGCAGCCAGAGACGGACCCAGAAGAAGCTGCAGAAACTAGAGACAGTGGCAGGCAGATGCTACAGAGCTGGAGACTTCAGCACCACGGACAGTAGCAACAGGACAGGTGAGTATATCTCCATGTGCAATCACGGATGACGGAGCACGGATCACGGATTGCACACGGACAACCCACGTTGAATGCATCACCGAACACCGAACATGGAGGGACATATGCATTTTTTACACGTCAGTGAAAAACATCCGTGATTTTCACTGACGTGTGAAACAGGCCTAAGTCTGTGTGTCCGTGGCAATAATCAGAACTGCATTTTGATGACATCTGACCGATTTTCGCGGTCTGGCAGAATGTAAAACATGGAGATTTTTTTCCTCTCCAACTCTGAGGAAAAACTGATGCAACCCTGTTCATACTCATTGGACTGGTTTTCTCGAGTGTGGAGAAAACAATGGCGTAAACCTCCCCTTTTTGTAAGTTGTGGGCGCTCAGTAACTGCTTTTACTGAAGTCTGTCTTCTTCACTATAATTTGTGTAGGTTTCTAGAGCAATTATAACACGTTTTTCCTACCATGGTTAGTCATTTTTACATTTTAATTTAGTTTAGAAATGTACTGGACAATTATTGTAGGCATTATTTTATTACCGATATTTTCCTACTGCTCTATAGATATACTGTTACAGCAGGTCAGTTGCAGGAGTTCAATAACGGTCTTTATTAACATTCAATTACAGCATTATACACTTTAATGTTCTTATATATTTTTCAGTTCTCTTCCTTTCTTCTAATTTTTTTCTTCTTTTATTTTTCGTTTACTATATAAACACATCTGAATAAAATTTGGTTACACAACACACGTGAAAACGCTACAAACACACAAAGAAGCCATGAAAAAAAAAGTGCCATTCATCCCAAACAGTGTATTCAGCTGAGGCACACGCATGCATCTGACAGAGTGAGGGAGAGGATTCAATATTCCTCTGTGTTTCCACCTCCTCTTCTAACTCCTCTAGTGAGAATGAACCCCCACCTAGACGCCCCCGGACTTCCGATGAGGAATGCCGACAGATAGTGATCCCCAATGGTCCTCACACCCTGGCAATTAGGAGTCTCTGATTCCCGGTTTTGTGGCTTCATCAGGAATCCAATTTGATACTGCAGGCCTCATAGAAAGAGACTATTTTAGCTCGTTCACCACTCAAGCCCGTTTCCACCAGTTTATAACCTTTTACATGCTTCACAGGAAAATAAAAAAAGCAATATGGAAGGAAAAAATGAATCTAACTTTTTCCCACAAAAATGTTACTATAGCACCAAAATTTTGCACTTTCACAAGGGTAACAGGAGAAAATGCAATGTTCAGTTTGTTGTTCAATTTCTCCTAAATAAACCAATACCTAATATGTGATGGAAAACTACTGTTATGGCACATGGCAGGGCTTGGAAGGGAATGAGTGCCATTTGACTTCTTGAATGCAAAACTGACTGGAATAATTATCAGACGCCATGTCATGCTTGGAGAGTCGCGTATTTGCCTAAGCAATGGAAACCGCCCACAAATTACTCTAATGGACACACCAATTCTTGGGCGATTGCGGGCTGCTATTTTTATCCTGAGGGGGCCCAATAACCATGGAACTCCCCTGCCTGAGAATACTAGCCACTTTATCTTGGCTGGGTATCAAAATTGGGGAAATGTCACAACGATTTTTTAATGTATATATTTAAATAATTAAAAAACGCATGGTGTTCCTCATATTATCATATACTGCCAAGATAAACGCACACAGCTGGGTGCTGCAGCATGTGCTTTATTTATATTATATTATATTAAAGCATCTGCTTTATTTGTGCCGGGTACCAAAATACGAGGGACCATACATAATTTTTTTTTAAATTATTTACTTATTTTTAGTCCACGCTAGGGACCCAGACAGCTAGTGTGATGGCAACCAATCACAGACGCTGGCACAGAGGGTGGGTGGGGGTAGCAAGACTGCAACAAATCACCAATACTGTTACAGAGAGTGGGCGGGGAAATAGTGCATATTCATGAACTTTAATGATCGGACCGGACGCAGTGTGACAGCAATGGGGAAACTCACTAAGCATAATTCTACTGCTTTAATGACTACAAGTCATTTTTTTTCCACTGCGCCTCCCATAATGCCAGTAGTTAAGATGGCTACAGCATTACTGTGATTGGGAAGCAATCATCGCATGTGTAGAGGCTGAAAATCAGGCAACAAATATGTGGTGAGGAGACTCGAAAATCACGAGGCAAGGAGAAAAATACAAAAATAATCAATATGGTGTAAGATTACCCAAAATTTATGATAGAAATAGCAGGGCAATACTGATATGTGGGTGCCAAAAACAAAGTAAAATATAACTTTTATTAATGAATAACAATAAAAAACACACTGACAGACAAACAAATAAGCTGTAATGAAACAGGCAGAGTCCCAAAAAGAATTCACATAGGAGAAAGATCCAATGGGGAAAAAAAAAAAAATCCAATTAAATACTTAAAATGTCCATCTAGGATATAGGAGGGGGGGGACAGTCGTATCTTTATCACAACCATAGGGATGATATGAACAAAAAGCAGTAAGAGAAAAAGGTCACCATAAAATAGAGGGGGAGTTCAAATATTATTACCACACCATACTCTCCTTGGTGGCAACCCTTTGACTTCAGTCATCAAAGCTCCTGGACCTCCCGACACAATTTGTTACACTCATCAGGGGAGAGACAGTAGCCAGTAGAGCAGTTAGATCTTACTCATGAATAATGCTGGGCAAATACAGAAACATCCGGGCGGTGTATTTTATTAACCATAGGATACATTCTATGTGTATAGCTCTTCATTTGACCTTCTCACTCATACATGGTTCCTGCCTACAGACTGCCTTTATCCAGGCTTTGAGTGGGATGGGTTGTTTAGGCTATACTCATGAACGTGTTTTTCTCTGCTATGTGTGCTTTGAATTAAGCTATATCTCCCCCTGAATTCTTTTGGGAGGTTTATGACTGCATAATAACAGTTTATTGATTAATAACTGTAATTGGTCCCCCCACCCCCCGGTTATTTCTCTTATGAGAATTCACTTTGGGACACTGCCTGTTTCATTACAGCTTAGGCTAGGTTCACATTTCCGTTGTTTTGCATCAGTCACATGCATTGCTTGACGCATGTGACTGATGCGTTGTACAATGGATGACAAGAATTGAATTGTCGGACTCTGTTGTAAAAGAGAGAACGATCAGCCACCGACTTTTGAGAGCGAATAGATGATCTCCCGGCGGCCGGCTAATGAGAGCGATCAGATGATTGCTCACAGCAGCCGGCCGCCAGGTGATCAGCTGATCGCTCACAGCAGCCGGCCGCTGGGTGATCAGCTGATAGCTCACAGAAGCCGGCCGCCGGGTGATCAGCTGATCGTTCGGCCGCTGAGTATGGTTCCGGGGGGTGGAGTGCGGGGTGAGTGGAGCCGAGCAGGGCCATGGCGTTGAGGACGTCAGTGTCGGAGACTGCATGGCTGGGGACAGGTGAGAGTGTGTGTGTGTGTGTGTGTGTGTCTGTGTACATGCGGAGTGCGTGAGGGGGCAGAGCTGAGCGGGGAAGTGTCGGGCTCCCTGCACACGTAGCCAGGGTAAATATCGGGTAACTAAGCTAAGCACTTTGCTTGGTTACCCGATATTTACCTTGGTTACCAGCGTACACCGCTTAGCGCTGGCTCCCTGCACACGTAGCCAGGGTAAATATCGGGTAACTGAGCAAAGCGCTTTGCTTAGTAACCCGACGTGTACCCCGGTTATGTGTGCAGGGAGCCAGAGAGAGCATGCGCAGCGAAAGCCTACGGATTGCACTGCTCAAAAAACTTTACAGGCTGCATTCCTGCCGCCCGACGGTCAGTCGTTCCATGACTGATCAGTCGGGCGGAGGATGCAACGCAGTGTCATCAGTCACAATCCACCGCTAATACAAGTCTATGGGAACAACGGAATCCGCCAAACGGATTCTGTTGTTTACCAGAGCCGCGGATTGTGACTGATACAAATTGACGGAAATGTGAACCTAGCCTTATTTGTTTGTCTGTCAGTGTGCTTTTTATTGTTAGTCATTAATAAAAGTTATATTTTACTTTTTGGCAGACACATATCAGTATTGCCTTGCTAAGGACCAAAATACTCAACGAGTAACGAATAACGTGAACACTGTACTATTCGTGCGAGTAACAAAAATCACGAGGCAGGGACCGAATGACTCGAGTAACGAATAACGTGAATACTGTACTATTTGTGCGAGTAACAAAAATCGCTCATCACTAATTATAACTAATGTACTCAATGAGTTTATTCGAGAATTTTAGATCTAACAGCATGATCTATTTAGTTTCTATCTTTAGAAAAGGTTTTTTTTAATGTCTCCTCCACAGATATAAACATTTAGGGTAAGTTCACACAGTGCGTTTTTCGCGGCGTTTTTGCGCAGTTTTCGGGTGCGTTTTTGCTCAGAAAACTGCATGACTTTGCTTCCCCAGCAAAGTCTATGAGTTTTCATTTTTGCTGTCTGCACACAGCGTTTTTTTTCAGCTGCGTTTTTGTGGTGCCACAAAAACGCAGCATGTTAATTATTCTCGCGTTTTTCACTGCGCTTTTCATCCATTGAGTGCAATGGGATGTTGAAAGACGCAATGAGAAACGCAAATAGCTGCGTTTTGGTGCGTTTCCAAGACCAAAAACGCAGCTATAAACGCAGGAGGTGGGTAGTAAAGTGACATGTACAGGAAGAGGATTCCTTCTGTCAGTAAACACAGAAGCGTGAATCCTCCCGGTACCGTCATCGTCGCGTCCACCTCCAGTCCTGTGCATGTATGCTGCCGTGCGGCGCCATGTCTGGGCGGGAGGTGGAAGCGGCTGCGAAAACAAAAGTGAACAGTAGAAAAAAAAAAAAAAAAGTTATACTCACCTGCTTGCAGCCTCCCGGTGCCATGCCCGCTCCCATCTCCTCTCACGGTATCACCGCTCCGGCTGTGTGCAGACAGCCGGGACATCTCCGATAGATGCAGGACCTGGCGATGGATCACCTGATGCAGTCACCTGACGCATCAGGTAATCGTAAGTATCGCGGTGACGCGGGTGCCCAGCCGGTTTAAGCTATCAGCGGATGCGTCAGGAGACTTCATCCCTGATTACCGGCAGCTGCTGCAGCGATCGGACAGGATCAGACTCCCGCCCCATCGCTCCAGGAGCTGCCGGTAATCAGCACATAAGTGAGTATTTTTTTTTTTTTTTTTTTGCACCGATGCATCTGCTGATTGCATAAACGGCTTTTATACAATCAGCTGCTGTGTGATGTGCTTCAGCCCCTAGAACCTGACACATCATCTGATCGCTTTGCCTTCCAGCAAACCGATCAGATGATATTGGATCCGGATTGGACGGCGCGAGACCCTTGACCCAGGATTACTGCGGAGGGGGGTTCATTATTTCAATAAAGATGGAGTCACTAATTGTGTTGTGTTTTATTTCTAATAAAAATATTTTTCTGTGTGTTGTGTTTTTTTTTTATCTTTACTAGAAATTCATGGTGGCCATGTCTAATATTGGCATGACACCATGAATTTCGGGCTTAGGGCCAGCTATACAGCTAGCCCTAACCCCATTATTACCCAGCGAGCCACACGGCATCAGGGCAGCTGGAAGAGTTGGATACAGCGCCAGAAGATGGCGCTTCTATGAAAGCGCCATTTTATGGGGTGGCTGCGGGACTGCAATTCACAGCGGGGGTGCCCAGAAAGCATGGGCACCCTGCACTGTGGATTCCAATCCCCAGCTGCCTAGTTGTACCCGGCTGGACTCAAAAATTGGGCGAAGCTCACGTCATTTTTTTTTTAAAATTATTTCATGAAATTCATGAAATAATTAAAAAAAAAAGGGTTTCCCTATATTTTTGGTTCCCAGCCGGGTACAAATAGGCAGCTGGGGGTTGGGGGCAGCCCGTACCTGCCTGCTGTACCCGGCTAGCATACAAAAATATGGCGAAGCCCACGTTATTTTTTTTGTTTGGGGGGGGGCAAAGAAATCCTGCATACAGTCCTGGAAGGAGGATGCTGAGCCTTGTAGTTCGACAGCTGCTGTCTGCTCTCCTGCATACACTATTGGATGGAGGATGCTGAGCCTTGTAGTTCGACAGCTGCTGTCTGCTCTCCTGCATACACTATTGGATGGAGGATGCTGAGCCTTGTAGGTCTGCTCCCCCTGACTCTCCCTCAAGCATACAGTCCTGGATGGAGCATGCTGAGCCTTGTAGTTCTGCAGCTGCTGTCTGCTCTCCTGCATACACTATTGGATGGAGCATGCTGAGCCTTGTAGTTCTGCAGCTGTCTGCTCTTCTGCATACACTAGTGGAGAATGAAGAACACATTGAAGAAGGAAATGACATCAGACCTTTTTTTTTTGTTCACTGATAAAAAACGCATAAAGACGCAGTGAGCAAAAACGCAGCAAAACGCAGCAAAAAAACGCACCAAATCGCGGCAAAACACGTGCGTGTTTTGCCGCGTTTTTTTGCCGCGGGTGCGTTTTTGTGCGTTTTTGCCGCAAAAAACGCACAAAAACGCAGCGTCAAAAAAACGCAGTGTGTGAACCTAGCCTTATGTCGTCTGTTCCTCCAATATGGAAACTTTTGAGATTACAATGATGGAAGTCATGAAAATGTAGTGGAATTGGATGTCATTTATCACTGCTTTTATATTTTTAACATGTTCAAGGGCACAGACTTTTAGCTATTGAGTCGTTATGCCTGCATATGCAAGGTTGCAGGGACAGGTTGCTAAGTAGATGACTGACGTGGCATTGCAAGTAAGATTATGCACAATTCTATATCTCTTCAAACCTTTTGAGTCAGAAAAAGAGAATGTTCTGACCATGTATAAGGTGGGCCATAAGTATGGATGGATACACTCTGATAAAAAAAAATAAAGTTGAATTAAAAATGGCTGCTTTGCAGATGGCCACCATGGGCATGACCCGGCCTCAAATGTTTTGCCCCTCCCATGTACTAATAAGCCACAAACGGTAAGGTGATATCATCAGGGTGTATCCATACTTATGGCCCACCCTTTATTTACATTTACATTCAGAACAATTACTGCATGCCAGCGGCTGGCTGCCAGATTTTGGCCTGGGGGGAAAGTACACAGGAGTGGCCCATGAATAGCAACCCATTCTTAATAGGAATCTGTCATTAGGTTTTACTGATATATAAAGTACAGCCACCGCCTTTAAGACTTCTTTTACAGTAATCTAGTAAGCTGCATGTATTTCCCCAAGCCCCTCTGCATAGTACAGAAAAAGAGCTTTTATTATACCCACCGCCATTGCGGTCCGGTCCGATGGGCATCTCTGGTCTTGATCCAGTGCAGCTTCTTCTTACAATCGCCATCGCCATTAGGCTGAGGAAAGTATTGCAGTGTGCATGTGGCGGCTTTTTTTCTGGGTAATCAGCACTCTTTAGCCTTACCCAGCCCTTGCCACATCAAAGAGAAGTATGCCTGTGCAGGAGCGAGGTCGGGAAACACATGTGGATGACGTAGGACACATCCGCTACACAACGCAGGGAAAGGCAATGGCTATTGTAGGAAGAAAAAAGGCTCCAGATCAAGACCAAAGGTCCCCATTGGACTTGGTCGCCAGCTGTGGATATAAAAAAAAAAAAAATCCCTTATTTGTGCTATGCTTGGGGTCATACACGCAGCTTACTATAATGCTGTAAAAGCGGATTTAAAGGTAGTGGCCGTACTTTATATTAGGAAAAACCTTGTGACAGGTTTATGTTCAGCTGCTTCATAGGCTGTATTCACTCAGCCATATTGTCTGTGAGTACGGCCTGTGGAAAAAACTGACAGCACTTGGACCGGTTCCTCTGAGCTCTTGCACTTCTCAGGTGTCATACATGGGTACGTATTACAATCTTTAAGCCAGATATACGCTTTCAAATATGCAGTAAAGCAATGTACACTGTGCTTTTCTACACTCCTCAAAAAAACATATCCTGAGTAACAGTGGTCACACATAAGCATATGTAGCACCCCATGGGGCAGGCGGATTAACCTACTCATCGCCGGGCCGTCGACTGGGACGGTCACGGGCGGCCTAGCCCGCTTCCGTTGCCCCGTGGTGTACAGAAGATGGCAGGGAAAGATGATGGGTGTACTTGTGAGGTGGTTGTCGTGACGCCACCTGGGGTATGCGGCCAGGGAATGGGCCACCGCTGCTGTCACTGTCCTCTGGAGCAGATGGTAGTAGCAGCCAGGGATGGGATTGCTCTCCACAGGTAGAACGGGCCCCAGGGAGGATGATGAGGGGACTAGTAATGGCAGCAGGGAGCAGCAGTACGGTTAATAAGGAGTCAGAGTCTATAGCTGTGGTTCCACGTTGTTTACTCACTTTTGTACAATGCCGCTCACTCAGATAATATCGGTCATGTGCTATGATGGGCTCAGTCTAACCTGAATCCCTTTAGAGATTAGTCCGGTTTGGTGTTTGGTTGGTTTCTCCTTGTAACGGCTGTCTGTGGATCCCCTGGCTTGAAGCTACGAGGGGACCCTGGGTTTCACAAGATGCACTCTTGTCCCTATCTGCAGGTGCCGCAGTTCCGATGTGGGGTCCGGCTTGAAGCGAGGCCCCGGATCCTATATGGCACTGTGCTGTCGGGTGCTGTGTGGGCAAGGAAGCTTGAAACTTTCCCCGACCGGACAGATTCTGGAAATCCAACGTGAAGTATGATATTCCCTAGGGTCCTGCCGCCCTGTGTGGCACTGACTCCGTGGGGAGCAGGTTCACTCTCCCCATGGCAACCGTGTGAGCTCTCTCCTCCTTCCCACCGGAGCACCTGTAAGAAGCGACTGCTCCCTTCCTCTCCTGCTGGAGAACTCTCTAACTGTTGTGTAGAGTTGAGCGATGTTCGATTCAAACGGTTCGCCAATTTCAAATTCAAATGATTTGGGGCGGTGTTCGACGAACTCAAACGATTTGCTTCAAATTCGGCAGTTCGAGTTACATTCGATAATGGTTCGATCACCATAAAGCGTAGCTAGTTACTAGCTGGCTTTTCACTGTATTACTGTGAGTCACTGTGAATCATGATATTATCAAAATTCAGCGTATAGTGTGCGGGGGGGGGGCAGGGTTTAGATCAGTGCTGCTGCTGAGTGCTGAAAGAAAGGTGATCACCATTTTTTTTTTCCTAACCGTGCGTACAGTGGGGCGGGCCAGGCTGTCAGCCAATCACAGACACACACACAGCAAAGAGGATTTTTGCCAAACAAGCAAGGGCATGCGTCATTGGCTGTGCATGTCACATATCTTTGCCCTATAAGACCTGGTCATTTTCCCCGTCGCCACCATTATCTCTCTGCTGCGGGTGGGTGTCAGTCACCGCTCCCGCTGCTGCTGTGTGCGCTATAGACATACAGTGCAATCTACGCATCGCTTAAGGGATTAGGGACTACTTGTAATTTCAGTCCTTTTCAGGGCTACATTACAGCCGTTCATAGCAATTTTTGCTAGGCAGGTTTGTGCCAGCGCTGTGCAGGGGTTTATATCACAGCGTCTGGCTAAATCAGCTCAGGCAATTCCTTGGGGCATTGTTTCATTGGCAGGGATAGAAATTGAGGCTTCCTCTGCTGACAAGCTAGCTACAGCACCTGTGCATTCTACACACCTCTCCATTTTTGCTTTGCAATTTTAATTGCAAAAATTGCTGCCACTTTTAGGGGCATACTAAAATTGTCTGGGATACTAACTTAGGGTTCCTCTGTTGTCAAGCAAGGTACACCAACTGTGCATTCTACACACCTGTCCATTTTTGCTACGCAATTTTAATTTCAAAAAGTGCTGACACTTTAAGGGGCATAGTTTCATTGTCTGTGATATTCAGTGTTGGTTCTTCAGCTGTCAATAAAGCTAGACCAACTCTGTATTGTACACCACCTCTCCATTTCTGCAACGCAATTTTTAACTGCAGGTAGTCCATCAATCTGTGACGAAGGTACAGGCGTGGATATAATGTTGCCTTCATCCAAAAGGTGGTTCTCTCAATGTCTGAGACAGCTCAACACCAGCAGCTGTTTCCACTTCAAAAACAACTGATGACCTGCCAATGACACTGCTTGTTGCGGGTACAGGGGTGGAAGGTCAGCGTCAAAAAGCATATGTGACTGCTGTCCCCACAGTCACAGAGGATGAAGAGCACACAGATGCCATTGATGGGGCAGACGGTGGTTGCACCGCCCCGCTAGGCCGCATTGTAGCATAGTGACCCTTCCACATAGACTTATGCTTCATTTAAAGTAGTGTATAGGGTGGGCTCCCCAGTATACAGCAAAACCACGCAACAGGAAAAGGACTCTAGGCAGTTGGGTTGATAAATGATTGTTTAACTCTCCCAAAACAAACAATAAGGACCATGCATAAAACTGAAAGAATAGAACAATCTATTCACAAGTCCAAAAGCCTACACCCCTATGCTGCAACACTCGTAATGGCAATTTATAGCCCCTTCTCACCAACCTTTGCCTAACCAAGGGACTGTCTAAACTGTTGCCGCCTACCTGGTAATTGTGTGTGTGTGTGTGTGTGTGTGTGTGAACACGACTTACCAGTGGCGCATCACAAGAGCTTACAACTTATCTACCTAAACATAGACAAAACCCATTAACCCCCCTGAATACCCTTGTTAGCTGAAGCCTCACAGATAAGGCAGATGATAACAGTGGTGAGTCAAACCACACAGCTCAGCAACACAGTCCTGGAAATCTTGTAAAGCAACAGTCAGTGCAAACATGTGTTGCTGTCCCTCTAGAATTTTAACTGTAACTGACAAATTGACAGAGCAGAAGCAGCAAATCTTATTGTCTATATAGTCTGCCTAAGCAGAACAGATGTGTTTTGTTAACAAAAGTGTTGCGTGCACGCATTACTGTCTGGGCCCAGCCTACCGTACCCGGGTACTGTGGTGTCCAGTTGCCATAAATACAGAGTTTACAATCCTTTCACGGTAAACAGTATAGACAGCACCGGGAGAATGTCGGTCTCCGGCACAGGATGCTGCTCACATGCATTATGGTCCTCCTCACCAAACTCCAACACGAGTCTCCTCACAATCCACCATAGTGTTTCCGCGGTGGCTACTTGCTGTAACGCACACCTTTAGCGTTTTCTTAAGTTCACAGACAACACCTAGTCCGGTCTCCAAGTCCACAGCCGAAGACCGTTTTGCTATTGCTATAGTGACCAAACAGTCAAAGGCAGATGCAAAAAAACAGCCGCCCCTTGTGGGTAGTCTGCAACAATGCATACAATGAACGGCAAATAAGCATGTTGCATTCACAGTGGATAAAGCTCATCAATACACCCTCACACTATCACTTCATATCCATGTGACAGTTCATGGACGAAGTACTCAAAGTAGTGAGTTTTTGGCCTCTACTTAGAGATTGGTGACAAATCTTACAGATGACGTGACTTGGGTGATCTTTTGCGATGTAAAAAAAGCACCAGGCTAGGCAAGGCTTACAGCCCATGCGACCTGCAGAGCCACCATGACTTCTGCTCAGAGGCAGAGTTATGGCTGAGAATTCAGTTGTTGACGTGCTTCCAGTACTTTGTCTCTGTCCAGGAAGACGCAACCTAACCTCGTCGTCAGTAGCATCCTCCTCCAACTCCTCTGCTGACCTCATCGACTGGCTGACTGTGGTTTGACAGTAAGTGGGGTCTCCAACCTCATTATCACCCTGTGTGTTTTCATTCCCCTCGTCCAGACTCCTCCGAGCCAACCTCTTCCTGCCCTGACCGAATAGTAAAGTTGACGTTCCAATCAGGTATCGGAGTCTCATCAGCATGTTCTCCATTGTCTCCACCAGGAGGATTTATAGTTTGGGAATGAGGGTGTACATTATGCTCAGAACCTTCTTCATCGGGGCCTGGATCCGACTCACAAAGCTTCTGGGCATCAGTGCAGATCATTTCCTTGTCTGGACTCACTGCAGCTTTGGAGCAGACCTCTGATTCCCAGGCTATAGTGTGACTGGACAGCTCTGCAGACTCAACCATCTCTGTCACCCCCATACTCAGCAGGGCTGGTGGAAACTTGAGAGCTGTTAGGAAGCAAGTGCGATTGGGTTGACACCACAGAGGAATGGAGTATTTTGGATATTGAAGTTGAGGTGGAGAGGCCACTTGATGGAGCACTTGAGATCCATTGAAGCACCTGCTCTTTTGGTGCCTCATCTACATTTGGTAGCGATGGTCGTGTCCGTAAGAAAGGGATCATATCAGATTATCCATGGGAAGAAATACACCTCTTATTTTGGCTGGTAGTTGGTATTACGAATCGGTGCCGCCGTTGACGCAAGCAGCCTGCTGCGGTTCCAGTTGCGCCCAAGCGTCAGCTGCCATTTTTGGCCATGCCTTTGGTCGTCCAGCTGGCTGCTTCCTCCTCCACGTCTAAGTGTGGAGAGACGGCTAGTGCGGATGCGTGTGCCGATTTACCCCAGACACAGCCTAAGTCCAGTGTTTCGCCTAGTGAGCATGCTTAGCATGACTGTGCCATTCCTGATCCTAAGTCCTCAGTTCGTGCTACAGAGCATGCTCCCACACTTAATGAGAAAAGCCTCTTTGCACAGGTACTTGGACTCCGTGCCGTGTCTAAGTCCTGTGTTGTGTCTACAGAGCATGCAGAAGCTGATAGTCTGTTTTCTGAGACTGTTGTTCAGGCTCCTGAGCATGCTCAGGCACTTAGTGCATCAGAGGCTAGGTACATTAAGGAACTCACTGGCCATGTCCATGAGGTGGCAGTCCATGCTAGTCCAGAGGACATCAGGTGTCCTGATGATGTGGCCACTCCGGACTGGCTCGCAGAGGCCCGCCCCTATGATTTTGCACCTCATCATTGTTCGTCAGACGATGACTGGTGAGGTGTTTGGGGCGTGGCTGACATGAAGTCATCATTGAAGTGGCGGTTCCGGATAAGCTGCTGGTTATGTCACTGATGACGTGGCACTCTGCTATTGGCTCCTGGAGGTGCCTTGTGGTCCACCCTGCGTTGGGGCGGACCCAGGTTATAAAAGGGGCTGTAGACAACAAGGAGGTGCGCATTCTTCTATTATGCTGAGACAGAGCACACGTCCATGTGTTGAACCCATTGCGGCTTTAGGCCAGAGGTAGGCAGGGATAGGGCGTCGGTGCAGGACGCCACCACACTTGGTAACGCAGAACGGTTACGACCAGCTCCTGTCCTACCAATCCTGCTAGTGCAGCTCAGTGGCATTAACTGGGCTGCTGCTGCGCCTGCTGTCCAGAGGTGTGCCCCCTACGCACACAGACAACGTACCCAATAGCCCCTGTGTTGTTAACAGGGAGTTCCTGGGCTGGGTGTGTGGACCCTGTGACGCTAACAGGGTTCACAGTCTCCAGAACCGAGTGTCGTCTAACTCAGTTCAGGCTACTATTAGTTTGAGAGCCACCCAGCTCTGTATCCTCCGCCTAACCTTCGGGTTGCCAGCATCTCCTTCTCCATCTGGGAGCACGGTGGACCCCGACTGGCAATTGGGATATATACCACCTTATCCAAATCTGTTAGTCCCCCCGTAACAGATGGTGTTTCTTCAGAAGATGTTACTGTTGCTTAACCACCAAACCCACGGACACAAACTTTTTTCCCCTTTCCAACACACGTGTTCCCCTTTCCACCAGCATCTGTCCTTTTTCCACCTTTTTGACCAAATTTGCAACTCTGCAGGGACACCCTACTCAACGCCGTCTCAGCACAGCAGCCAGCCCTCGGTCCCTTAGATGTGGACAAGTAAAATACCATTTCCTCTTAGCCATGACAAAGCGTTGAGATTCACTCTGTGCAGCACTGGTGTTTAATGTAAAAGCAGATCAAAGATTGAGTACCAGCTTCTGCGGATACTCCTGCATACGTGCGTCCCTTTCTATGGAAGGGCTTATTTCGCCAAATTTTGTCTTGTACCGGGGATCTAACAGTGTGGCAACCAGTAGTCAGCATTACTTCGAATTGTGACAATCCGAGGGTCATCTTGTAGTGTAATGTAGTGAAACCGGGACTGACCTCCTCAGGAGGTAATGGCAGATACTATAACAGCTTTTAAAAAAGGGCTGGATGATTTCCTCAGTACACACAACATTGTTGGTTATAAGTGACTTAATGTAACTTAAATGTAGAATTGGTGGAGGAAGGTTAAAGAAGTTGTCCAGTTACCAAAACTGATTTTTTTTTTTTCTGATAAATCTTGCTAATATGTGCCCCTCAACACATCTATTATGTTTTTTTCCGCAAAATTACCTTTTATTGTGCACTAGCAGCACATGCTCCTTGCTGGCTCCAGCTCTGATGGGGTTAATCTCTCCTCTGACTTCCTGGGTTCAGTTACTACAATTTCCATAATCCTTTGCAGTAACTAGCAATCTATCTCCCAACCCTCTCTGACTGTTCCCTCCCCTCAGATCTCCACCACAACAGTTCCCTCCCCTCCTTCCTGTGTGCACTGCCTAATCATGGTAATAGAGCTTTTATCATTTGGTCTTTCTGATCTATTTCATAGTATCTATTTCAGGATATATTTATAAGCTATATATATATATATATATATATATAGAGAGAGAGAGAGAGAGAGAGAGAGAGAGAGAGAGAGAGAGAGAGAGAGAGAGAGTTATCTAACTCCACACATGTTTCTCTATGGCTATATATGCTTGTGTATATGTGTGTTTATATATAATGTATATACACACACACAAATATAGACAGTACATGTGTGTGTAGCTATATCTTTCTACATATACTTGTATGCGTGCTTATCATATTATATATGTGTGTGTTTTTTACATGATGGGTTGTGTCAGCCAGAAGATGCACCTGTCCTGGAAGAATATTTTAGTAGCCCCTCATACTACATAATTCCTCCTGTTTTGGAGGTATAAGTGGCCCCCTCACCTTTTGTACCCCTGTGCGTGGAATGTGATCCCTGATATACACACAAGAATTTTTTTTCCTTATACATACTCAAGGAACACGTATACAGTCTCAAGGAACACAATACTTTTTCCGGTGTGTGGCCATGAAAATCTCAGTGGCGAACATGGCCGTGTATCAGATCCCTACAATCACATAATGATGTATTATACTAAGGATACACCATCAATATAACAATATTGCTCTAAACATTTATTGTTACAGAATCTAATCTCCAATCCTCTAATGATTGCAGGGATTATCACAACTTGAGCCACTCTGGGACTTGTTGTGCAGTTGAGAGTGGAGAAAGTGTGTCCCATGCATCACAAGTAACAGTGTGGATTTCGGCTAAGTTCACACACTGCGTCGTTTTATTTAAGCGGCGTTTTTGTGAGTTTTTTTGCGTCAAAAAACGCACAAAAAAGCATCCGTGGCAAACAACAGACGCGTTTTTATCGTGTTTTGGTGCGTTTTTTGCTCTCTGTGTTTTTATGCTTTTTTTTATCAGAGAAAGATTGTTGAAAGAAAAAAAAAATAAAAAAGGTCTGAAGTAATTTCCTTCTTCAATATGTTCTTCATTCTCCACTAGTGTATGCAGGAGAGCATACAGCTGCAGAACTACAGGGCTCAGCATGCTCTATCCAGGACTGTATGCTGGAGGGAGAGGCAGGGGGAGCAGAACTACAAGGCTCAGCATCCTCCATTCACTAGTGTATGCAGGAGAGCAGACAGCAGCTGCAGAACTACAAGGCTCAGCATCCTCCATCCAATAGTGTATGCAGGAGAGCAGACAGCAGCTGCAGAACTACAAGGCTCAGCATCCTCCATCCAATAGTGTATGCAGGAGATCAGACAGCAGCTGCAGAACTACAAGGCTCAGCATCCTCCATTCACTAGTGTATGCAGGAGAGCAGACAGCAGCTGCAGAACTACAAGGCTCAGCATCCTCCATTCACTAGTGTATGCAGGAGAGAAGACAGCAGCTGCAGAACTACAAGGCTCAGCATACTCCATCCCGGACTGTATGCAGTTTTTTGCCAAAAAAGAAAAAAAAAATGACATGGGCTTCGCCATATTTTTGTATGCTAGCCGGGTACAGCAGGCAGGTACGGGCTGCCCCCAACCCCCAGCTGCCTATTTGTACCCGGCTGGGAACCAAAAATATAGAGAAGCCCTTTTTTTTTTTATTTCATGAAATAATTAAAAAAAAAAAAATGACGTGAGCTTCGCCTAATTTTTGTGTCCAGCCGGGCACAACTAGGCAGCTGGGGATTGGAATCCACAGTGCAGGGTGCCCAAGCTTTCTGGGCACCCCCACTGCGAATTGCAGTCCGCAGCCACCCCAGAAAATGGCGCTTTCATAGAAGCGCCATCTTCTGGCGCTGTATCCAACTCTTCCAGCTGCCCTGATGCCGGGTGGCTAGCTGGGTAATAATGGAGTTAGGGCTAGCTGTATATTATCAGCTAGCCCTAAGCCCGAAATTCATGGTGTCACGCCAATATTAGACATGGCCACCATGAATTTCTAGTAATGATAAAAAAAAAAAAAAACAACACACAGAAAAATATTTTTATTAGAAATAAAACACAACACAATTAGAGACTCCATCTTTATTGAAATAAAGCACCCCACTCCGCAGTAATCCGGGGTAAGGGTCCCGCGCCGTCCAATCCGGATCCAATATCATCTGATCGTTTTGCTGGAAGGCAAAGCGATCAGATGATGTGTCAGGTTAAACTACGTGAATCACATGACACATCAGCTGATTGTATAATCTGCTTTTATACAATCAGCTGATGCATCAGTTGAAAAAAAAAATAAATAAATACATACTCACTTATGTGCTGATTACTGGCAGCTCCTGGAGCGATCGATTGGACAGGAGAATGATCCTGTCCCATCGCTGCAGGAGCTGACGGTAATCAGCTGATGAAGTCCCCTGACGGCAGGAGCAGCTGATAGCCGGCCGGGCGCGAAAAAGCCGGCAACACCGCGAGAATCGATGAGCTGATGCGTCAGGTGACTGCATCAGGTGATCCACCGCCAGGTCCTGCAAGCTTCGTACGTGCCCCGGTGAGACTGCACACAGCCAGAGCGGCGGTACCGAGACAGGGGCTGGGAGCGGATATGGCACCGTGACCCTGCAGACAGGTGAGTATGACATTCTTTTTTTCTTCTGTTCACTTTGGTTTTCGCCGCTGCCTCCACCTCCCGCCCAGACATGGCGCCGCACGGAGCTGACATGGCACCGGGCGGGTTGTGGACGCAGCGGTGACGGTACCGGGAGGATTCATGCTTCTGTGTTTAACAACAGAAGGAATCCTCTTCCTGTACACGTCACTGTAGTACCCACCACTTGCGTTTATAGCTGTGTTTTTAGTCATAGAAATGCAGCTATATGCGTTTTTCATTGCGTTGTTGAACATCTCATTGAACTCAATGGGTGAAAAACGCAGTGAAAAACGCAGAAATAATTGACATGCTGCATTTTTGCGGTCAACACAAAAACGCAGCTACAAAAAAACGCTGTCTGCGGACAGCACTTATGAAAACCCATAGACATTGCTGGGGAAGCAATGTCACTGCGTTTTCAGCACAAAAATGTTGTAAAAAACGCCGCAAAAAACGAAGCAAAAACGACTAGTGCGCACAAGGGCATAGACTTTACTCGGGAAACAAAGTCATGCAGTTTTCTGAGTTAAAACGCACCAGAAAAACGCGCAAGAACACCACGAAAAACGCACTGTGTGAACTTACCCTTAGTTGGTGACATGCAGCATCGCAGGTGACAGAGCAGAGCAAGTTGGTGACATGCTCTGCTCTGACACATAGTGTGCTGCATGTCACTGTATCCACTCTGAGACTTGTTGTGCAGGTGACCGGATGCTACATGTCACTAACTGTCTCCACTGTGGTACTTGTTCTGCAGGTGAGAGTGTATACAGTTGGTACTATGCAGCAGAAATCACAGAGTGGAGACAGATAGTGACATGTAGCATCCGGTCACCTGCACAAGTCCCAGAGTGGATACAGTTAGTGACATGTAGCATCCGGTCACCTGCACAACAAGTCCCAGAATGGAGACAGTGACATGCAGCACACTATGTGTCAGAGCAGAGCATGTCACTGTCTCCACTCTGGGACTTGTTGTGCAGGTGACCGGATGCTACATGTCACTGTCTCCACTGTGGGACTTGTTGTGCAGGTGACAGAGTGGAGCAGATTGGTCCCATGCAGCGTCCGGTCACCTGTGCTGCTGGTGGGAGTATATGATCACACTGCCGACACCGCCCGCTCTCCTGACAGCTGAGCACAGCGGGCGGGTGGACAGTGTGATCACATACTTGCGTGACAGGGGGGATTTCAGTGGAGGAAACCCCCCCTGTACTCCACACTGGAGCCCATACCTCCCACAGCTGAATGATGGTAAGCGCGCGCTCTGCCTTCACCGCTCCACACACTGGCGTTCTCCGGATCCTCCCCTCGATGCTGGGCTGTGACGTCAGGTAGTCACCGCCCACAGCCCAGTCAATCACTGTGAGTGGCGCCGGCATCCTCTGACGTACCCGTCCAGTTTGAGAGCCCGGAAATGCCGGGACGTCAGAGGATGCAGGCGGCCACAGCTCCAGGGGGTCATGTGACCGGCACTGAGCGTGCAGGATAGCGCCGCTCAGTGCCAGAACTGGAAACTGAAGCCAATGCAGAAGCTGCAGACAATGGTAAGTGGCAATCATTGGGGAAAAAAAAAAATGGGTGAACCACCCCTTTAAACTAGATGGACATAGGTCATTTTTTTAACCTATGTAACTATGTAAAAGGGAACTGGGTTTAGCATTACACCCAATGTTAGGTGCAATACTCTGAAGCCTCAGGGGCGCCACACATGCGTCTATGAATATTTTTTTGTGTATTTTTTCAGATGCTTGATCAACCAAGTCACCAATGTAAACTTCAACACCACATCAACAAATAGTGGTTATAGTATATGATGTACCAGTCACTTATCCTGTGTATACCATATGATGTCTAGATATTCTACCAGTCACATATTACCTGTATATAACCTGAGATATCTGTACATACAGTATATTACATAGAGTTTACAGAATAATACATTTCTAGCATACATACAGGGGTGAAATAAGTATTGAACATGTAACTGATTTTAGTAAATGCTACTGAAATGCATTTCTTACCAGATGTTGCACACATGAAATGTAATTAATATTTTGCACGAAAGCCTTTTATTATTTGCTTCCAAAGTGTTGGTCTCATCTGACCAGACTATGTTCGCCCATTATTTCACAGACTTGTCTAAATGTTGTTGAGCAAACTAAACATTTCCACAGAAAAGAATTGCCGCATCTACTGACCCACTAGCATCAGCCTTAATACACAAAACGGAATATGGACAGGGATCCTCCACGTAACTGGCTGGGAGGAGCACGTCCAAAGTGACTTATAGTTCATAGGCAGAATCCAACTCAGAGAAGGGACGGCACTCACCGGAATCCAGCAAAAATTCTTTATTGAAGTGCGGTGCAATAAAAAGACAGGAGCAGAGCTGACAGTGAGCCTTCTCACGAACGATGGCCGTTTCGCATATGGATACGCTTCATCGGGTCCATGTGGACAGGCATAGACCGTCGCCTTATGAGAGGGCTGTGTCAGGACTACGTCACTGCCAATTAAAAACAGATGAGGAGTGCAACAAGTAACAGCATAGTGCATGATACTGACAATGTTATACAAAATACAATTAAAATCAACATGGTAAAAAACCATTACAAACAGACACATACAAAAATATGCGGACACATAGAGATGTGCAGAAAACCGAGAGATCATTTTTGTCATTTAACCCCAAATCCCCTTGGGCTCTATATTTAATAATAAGTCTTGCCTCGGTTTGTAGGAGCAATTTGTGTAAATCACCTCCTTGAGGGGGAGAGATACTCTCTCTAAGCCTGCAAACCGCAGTATATTCGGATCACCATTATGCACATTACAAATATGCTCAATTAACTGAGGAGAGCCTTTACCAGACATCACAGAGTTAAAATGTTCTTTGAATCTCACATACATTGTCGGTCTGATAGTCTAACCCAGACCTGGGCAAGGGGCGGCCCGCGGGCGACATCCGGATCGCCTACTCTCTGTGACCGGCCCGCCTGGTTCAGGGCGTCCTTGCTGGCCGGTCAGTGATCAGATCGCCGTCATCACACGCTGCGTGCCGGGCAGGGAGCGATCCTGCAGCACCGCACAGTGTAGGCAGCGGAACGCAGGAATCTCTCCTCTGTTTCCTGCCCAGCACCTTTCTCTGTGACACACGCGCGCCCTGATGTCGTCAGTACGGCGCGCATGTGTCATTTGAAAAGGTCCCGCCCGGCAGAAGAAGAAGCTGCAGCAGCCGGGGCCGGTACGGAGAGAAGCAGCGGCAGGGGCTCCTAGGAATACAGCATCGGCGCAGCCAGGGCATGTAAAAGAGAAGCAGCTCAGCGGGGGGGGCACATACGGATGTGCCTGAGGAGGGACAGTAAGAAGGGAGAGGTGAGTGGTTACTAGTAACCTGCAGTGACAATGGGGTGCGGTGGGGAATTGGGGGAGGAGGTAACTGTTGACAAATATTTGGGGTGTAGTGATGTACAGGGGCGGACTGATCATTGACGCAGGGGGGCCGGGCCGGTCTATGAGCAGCAGTTTCGGGAAGCCCGACTATCTGTCTCATTGGTGTGTGCGGCCGCTCCGGCCCTGAAGCTCCCTGTCTGCAGTGACAGGAGGCCGGCAGCCGCACACACTGCTCTACGGAAGCTGCATTCCGCCACTCACACGGAGCAGACCTGGGGGCGAGGCCGGAGCTTCACTTCAAAGAAGCTGATTCCTGACTTCCTGCACTGTTTCTGCTCTCCGCTGAGGCCCTCCACTGCTTGTAGAGACACTTTTTTTGAAGGTAAATATACATATGTATACACACACACACATATATATAATGCCGGACTACTATCATTAACTCGGTTCTACATCTTTTTTATATATATATATATATATATATATATATATATATATACTAGCTGTATTACCCGGCTTCACCCGGGTTAATAACTGCTGTTAACAAAATAGAATGTATTAACAAAAATTTATTCTGCACACAAAAACCACAAAACAAATAGATAGAAATGTAATTATAATGTCTGTCTCCCCCTCTGTATATATCTCTCTGTTTCTCTCTCTCTCTTTGTCTGTCTGTCTGTCTCTTTCCCTGTCTGTCTCTGACTGTCTGTCTCTTTCTCCATCTGTCTCAATCTCTTTCCCTGTCTGTCTATCTCTTTCCCTGTCTGTCTGTCACTTTCCCTGTCTGTCTCTTTCCCTCTCTTTCCCTGTCTGTCTCTTTCCCTCTTTCTCTTTCCCCGTGTCTGTCTCTTTGTCTCTTAACCTGTCTCTCTCTTTCCCTCTCTTTCCGTCTGTCTCTTTCCCTATCAGTCTGTCTCATTGTCTGTGTCTGTCTCTTTGTGTCTGTCTCTTACCTTGTCTATGTCTGTTTCTTACCCTGTCTATGTCTGTTTCTTTCCCTGTCTGTGTCTGCCTCTTTCCCTGTTTGTGTCTGTCTCTTTCCCTGGCTGCATTGTGACACGCCAACATTCCATATAAGGGCGTGGCTGCGCATTCTTCTGAAGTTCTGGCTGCACTGTGGCTCCCAGCTCCATTCGCTTTAATGGAGGCAGGTTTTTTGGCGAATAACTGTAAAGAGCGGGGTTAAAATTTCCCCTCAAAACATAGCCTATGATGCTCTCGGGGTTCAGAAGTGTGAGTGTGCAAAATTTTGTGGCTGTAGCTGCGACGGTGCGGATGCCAATCCCGGATATACACACACACATACACACACACATTCAGCTTTATATATTAGATATATAATGATGTAGAACCCAGTTAATTATAGTAGTCCGGCCCTCTAAAACCAACACAATTTCTTATGCGGCCCCATGTAAAAATTAATTGCCCACCCCTGGTCTAACCGATGTAAAAATGACCGCAACTGCAAAATACAATGTAAACAACAAATTTTGTCCTGCACGATATAAAACGCCTGACATGATGCACAAAAGAACCGATTGTTATCGGATTACCCGTAAAATGCAGTTGACAAAATCTGCAATTACCGCACCTGTAGTTACCGACCGGGCTACTCCTCTCTATCCACGTAGACAGCTGAGTTAATCTGTTTTTTACCAACACATCTTTTAGGTTATTACCCCCAGTAGGTAACTAAAGGTTTAGCAGCAGTCATTTCTTTTAGATCACTATCTTGTTCTAAGATGTGTCAATTTTTGTACAGGGTGTTTTTTATTACTGATTCCAGTGGGCCGAATTTAAAATTGAAAATAAAGCTACGGAGCTGCATCCTCCTAGTCGATCGGTCAACGAAGCCAGAATCCCTTATTGGAGCATAATTTGATATACATTTATTAACCTCTTAACGACCGCGGGCAGTAAAATTACGTCCTAGCGGTCGGCGCATATCTCAGCTGATTTTCACAGCTGAGATGTGTGCCTGCTAGGCACCAGCAGAATCGTTATCTGCTCGTGCCGTTTAACCCCTTAAATGGTGCTGTCAATATGTTACAGCGCCATTATAAGCGCGATTGCGGTAAACTTTTACTTACCGCCCGATACCGGAAGTCACGTTACGTGATCACGTGACTTTCGGTAGTTGTCATGGTAGCACAGGGTCATGTGGTGACTTCTGTACTGCACATGAATTGCTTTCACTTTCACTGTGGCCGCAGCTCAGTGAAAGAGAAACTGAGCATATCTGCCGTTTACAGCGGTGTAGCTGTGATCAGCAGATAGTGCAGAGCGATCGGATTGCTGATCGCTATAGCCCCCTAGGGGGACTAGTAAAATTTAAAAAAAAAGTAAAAAAAAAAAAAATTAAAAAAACCCCTAAAAGTTCATATCACCCCCCATTCGCCCCATGGAAAATTAAAGGGTTAAAAAAATTAAAAATATACACACATTTGGTATCGCCGCGTTCAGAAACGCCCGATCTATCAAAATAAAAAATCAATTATTCTGATCAGCATACGGCGTAGCGGCAAAAAAATTCCAAACGCCAAAATGACGTTTTTTTTGTCGCCACAACTTTTGCGCAAAATGCAATAAGAGGCGATCAAAATGTAGCATCTGCGCAAAAATGGTACCGTTAAAAACGTCAGTTCGAGACAAAAAATAAGCCGTCACTGAGCCATAGATCACGAAAAATGAGAATGCTACGGGTCACGGAATATGGCGTAAAACGTGCGCCACTTTTTTCAGACAAACTTCCGATTTTTTTTTAACCCCTTAAATAAAAGTAAACCTATACATGTTTGGTGTCTACGAACTCGCACTGACCTGAGGCATCACACCCACACATCCGTTTTACCATATAGTGAACACAGTGAATAAAAAATCTCAAAAACAATAGTGCTATCGCACTTTTTTTGCAATTTTTCTGCATTTGGATTTTTTTTGCCGTTTTCCAGTACACTATATGGTAAAACTTATGGTTTAATTTAAAAATACAGCTCGTTCCACAAAAAATGAGCCCTCACATGACCATATTGACTAAAAAAAAAGTTACGTCTCTCAGAAAAAGAATGTCGAAAAAAAACCCGGAAAGTGAAAAATCGGCCGGTCGTGAAGGGGTTAAAGGAGGTCTCTATCACCTGTTCTGGGTACCCTCTCTCTCTTAATCTCAGTTTCAAATCTGCAGATTGTTGCAGAAAACCCGCATCATCACTGTTAATACGTCTTAACCTCACAAATTGACTGTATGGCAACACATTTTTGGTATGAGCCGTATGAGCACTATCAAAGTGCAGAAAAGTATATGAAGCAGTAGGCTTGCGGAACACCTTAGTTTGAATCACCCCTTCTACAATCGTCACTGCGACATCCAAAAAATTCAAGGATTGACCTCCAAAATCATAAGTGAATGACATATTCATTGTGTTACATGTATTCATGTATGTATTTTGGAGGGCAATCCTTGAATTTTTTGGATGTCGCAGTGACGATTGTAGAAGGGGCGATTCAAACTAAGGTGTTCCGCAAGCCTACCGGTTCCAATACTTTGCTGCACTTTGATAGTGCTCTTACCAAAAATGCGTTGCCATACAGTCAATTTGTGAGGTTAAGACGTATTAACAGTGATGATGCGGTTTTTCTGCAACAATCTGCAGATTTGAAACTGAGATTAAGAGAGAGAGGGTACCCAGAACAGGTGATAGAGACCTCCTTTAATAAATGTATATCAAATTATGCTCAAATAAGGGATTCTCGCTTCGTTGACCGATCCACTAGGAGGATGCAGCCCCGTAGGTTTATTTTCAATTTTAAATTCGGCCCACTGGAATCAGTAATAAAAAACACCCTGTACAAAAATTGCCACATTTTACAACAAGATAGTGACCTAAAAGAAATGACTGCTGCTAAACCTTTAGTTACCTACCGGAGGGGTAATAACCTAAAAGATGTGTTGGTAAAAAACAGATTAACTCAGCCGTCTACGTGGCTAGAGAGGAGTAGCCCGGTCGGTAACTACAGGTGCGGTAATTGCAGATTTTGTCAACTGCATTTTACGGTTAATCCGATAAAAATCGGTTCTTTTGTGCATCATGTCAGGCGTTTTACATCATGCAGGACAAAATTTGTTGTTTACATTGTATTTTGCAGTTGCGGTCATTTTTACATCGGTAAGACCATCAGACCGATGTATGTGAGGTTCAAAGAACATTTTAGCTCTGTGATGTCTGGTAAAGGCTCTCCTCAGTTAATTGAGCATATTTGTAATGCACATAATGGTGATCCGAATGTACTGCGGTTCGCAGGCTTAGGCTGGAAACACATCTATGCGAGTAAAATCGGTCCGACTGGGCTGAAAAAAACTCGGCTGATTTTAGTTCACGTTAGGTCCGAGTGCAACGCAAGTGCGATGCTTTTTCTGAATAAATTAATGATTTTACTAGCGTGTGTAATGCGTGTGTAATACGTATTTTTTACTATGTCATCTGCCATTCAGCGCTGCTACATGGCCGCTGACAGCAGACACAGACAGCCATGTAGCAGAGCTGAATGGCAGATGACAGCAGACACAGACAGAGCCACACTGTCAGAATGAACTCGGGTGAACTTCACCCGACTTCATTGTCATGCTGCGGCTCTGTCTGTGTGCCGCGTCCTGATTAGCGGTCACCAGTGAAGGACTCACCGGTGACCGCTAATCCCCTGAGTGACTGAAGTTAGCAGCCCTCTCTCATACTCACCGATCCCCGATCCCCAGCGCGGCGCTGCATGGCATTCACACTGCTGCGGCGGCTTTTACTATTTTGAAAAAGCCAGCCGCTCATTAAACAATCTCGTATTCCCTGCTTTCCCCGCCCACAGGCGTAATCCACGGACCTCCAGCGTCGCTTCCAGCTCTGCTGCATGCAGGTGACAGGAGCTGCAGCAGACACCGTCGCTCCTGTCACCTCCACACAGCAACTGAGGTGAGTATCGCGATCAGCTGAGCTGTCACTGAGGTTACCTGGATCCAGCGGTGGCCGCGATTAACCTCAGTGACAGCTCAGCTGATCGCGATACTCACCTCAGTTGCTGTGTGGAGGTGACAGGAGCGGCGGTGTCTGCTGCAGCTCCTGTCACCTGCATGCAGCAGAGCTTGAAGCGACGCTGGAGGTCCGTGGATTACGCCGGACATGGAGGGCTTTTTGGGGCTTATTAAATTGCTGAACCAGGGAATTTGTTAGTGTTTTTAATTTCTAATAAAGGATTTTTTCGGGTGTGTGTGTTTATTTACTGTAACTTACAGATTAATCATGGAAGGTATCTCATAGACGCCTGACATGATTAATCTAGGATTTAGGGGCACTTTGCACACTGCGACATCGCAGGTGCGATGTCGGTGGGGTCAAATTGAAAATGACGCACTTCCGGCATCGCATGCGACATCGCAGTGTGTAAAGGCTGGATGATACGATTAACGAGCGCAAAAGCGTCGTAATCGTATCATCGGTACAGCGTCGGCGTAATCCATAATTACGCTGACGCAATGGTCCGATGTTGTTCCTCGCTCCTGCGGCAGCACACATCGCTGTGTGTGAAGTCGCAGGAGCGAGGAACGTCTCCTACCGGCCTCACTGCGGCTTCCGTAGGATATGCGGAAGGAAGGAGGTGGGCAGGATGTTTACATCCTGCTCATCTCCGCCCCTCCGCTCTGATTGGCCGCCTGCCGTGTGACGTCGCAGTGACGCCGCACGACCCGCCCCCTTAACAAGTAGGCGGGTCGCCGGCCACAGGGACGTCGCACGGCAGGTGAGTGTGTGTGTGAAGCTGGCGTAGCGATAACTTTCGCTACGCCAGCTATCACCACATATCGCTGCTGCGACGGGGGCGGGCACTATCGCACTCGGCATCGCAGCATCGGCCTGCGATGTCGTAGTGTGCAAAGCCCGCCTTAGTGGCAGCTGTGGGCTGCCATTAACTCCTTATTACCCCGATTTGCCAACGCACCAGGGCAAATCGGGAAGAGCCGGGTACAGTCCCAGAACTGTCGCATCTAATGTATGCGGCAATTCTGGGCGGCTGCTGACTGATATTGTTAGGCTGGGGGGCTCCCCATAACATGGAGCTCCCCATCCTGAGAATACCAGCCTTCAGCCGTATGGGTGTATCTGGCTGGTATTAAAATTGGGGGGGACCGCACGCCATTTTTTTAATTATTTATTTATTTATTTCACTGCACAGTATAGACCCGCCCACCGGCTGCTGTGATTGGTTGCAGTGAGACACCTGTCACTCAGCGTGGAGGCGTGTCTCACTGCAACCAATCATAGGCGCCGGTGGGTGGGTAAAGCAGGGAATACGAGATTGTTTAATGAGCGGCCGGCTTTTTCAAAAGAGGAGAAGCCGCCGGAGCAGTGTGAACGCCGTGCAGCGCCGCGCTGGTGATCGGGGATCGGTGAGTATGAGAGAGGGACGGAGAGGGATAGACCGACATGGACAGAGAGTGAGGGACAGAGATAGTGACCGACCGACAGACCGACAGAGAGATAGTGACCGACGCAGAGAGAATAGAGTCCAAGAGGGAGACACCGACTGACAGAGAATAGTGATTGACAGACATTGTGACACATCACTCGTTTCCAGATTTTTAGGAAACATGCGAGAAATGTATTTAGAAAATCGCATGTCACTAGGATGGTGTGAGTGCCGTCCCGTGACATCCGATTATTTACACGCTCCCATAGACTTGCATTGGAGAGACTCGCAGTAGAAACTCGCAAAAAAGCAGCATGCTGCGATTTTTTTCCCAGTCCGATTTGGACTGAGAAAAAAATCGCTGATGAGAGCTGAATCATTCACTAACATGTGTCCGATTCCAATGCGAGATTTTCTCGCATTGCTCTACTGCGAGAAACTCGCAAGTGAGAAGCAGCCCTTAGAGAGAGTATTTCTCCCCCCTCAAGGAGGTGATGTACACAAATTGCTCCTACAAACTGAGGCAAGACTTATTATAAACCCCTTCATGACCCTTGACGGATCTTTCCGTCATGGATCGTGTGAGGTTAATCCCCGCCCCCTGCCATTGGCAGGTCGCAGCGACCCGCGTAAATATCAGCTGTTTTCAACAGCTGACATGTGTGCCTGCATGTTCTGAGTGGAATCGCATTTCACCCAGAACATTTAACCCCTTACATCTCGCTGCCAAAGTCTGGCAGTGAGATGTATATGCTTGTGGCCATTATTTTCACTTACTGCCGCCCCCACCGGAAGTCACGTGCGTGATCACGTGACTTTCGGTGGTTGCCATGGTAGCACAGGGTCATGTGATGACACCTATAGCTATCATGAGTCACTTTCGGTTTCACTCGGCCGGGGACCGAATGAATCAGGAAGTGACCATATCTACTGTTTACAGCTGTGTAGCTATGATCAGCAGATAGGGCAGAGCGATCGCATTGTTGATCCATATAGCCCCCTAGGGGGACTAGTAAAATAAAAAAAAAGTAAAAAAAAAAAAGTTTTAAAAAATAAAAAAAAAAACAAAAAACCTAAAAGTTCAAATCACCCCCCTTTCACCCCATTGAAAATTAAGGCGTTAAAAAAATAAAAAATGTACACATATTTGGTATCACCGCGTTCATAAATGCCTGATCTATCAAAATATAAAATCAATTAATCTGAGTGGTAAATGGCGTAGCGGCAAAAAAATTCCAAACGCCAAAATTACGTTTTTTGGTCGCCGCAAGTTTTACGCATAGTGTAATAACAGGTGATAAAAATGTAGGATCAGGGCAAAAATGGTATCATTAAAAATGTCTGCGCGAGACGCAAAAAATAAGCCATCACTGAGCCATAGATCCCAAAAAATGAGAAAGCTACGGGTTTCGGAAAAAGGCGCAAAACGTACGCCACTTTTTATGGACAAGCTTGTGAATTTTTTTTAACCCCTTAGATACAAGTAAACCTATACATGTTTGGTGTCTGCAAACTCGGACCGACCTCAGGCATGATAATGACATATCAGTTTTACCATATAGTGAACAGGATGAATAAAACATCCCAAAAACTATTGTGCGATCACACTTTTGTTGCAGTTTTTCCCCACTTGGATTTTTTTGCTGTTTTCCAGTACATTATAAAGTACAACTTATGGTTTTATTTAAAAGTACAACTCGTCCCACAAAAAACAATCCCTCACATGGCAAGATTGACAGAAAAATAAAAAAGTTACGGCTCTCGGAAGAAGGGGAGCAAAAAGCAAAAAACGGAAAACACCCGGGGGCTGAATGGGATAAATATAGAGCCCATGGGGATTTGGGGTTAAATGACAAAAATGATCTCTCGGTTTTCTGCACATCTCTATGTGTCCGCATATTTTTGTATGTGTCTGTTTGTAATGGTTTTTTACCATGTTGATTTTAATTGTATTTTGTATAACATTGTCAGTATCATGCACTATTTTGTTACTTGTTGCACTTATCATCTGTTTTTAATTGGCAGTGACATAGACCTGACACAGCTCTCTCATAAGGCGATGGTCTATGCCTGTCCACATGGACCCGAGGAAGCGTATCCATACGCGAAACGGCCGTCGTCCGTGAGGGGGCCCGCTGTCAGCTCTGCTCCTGCCTTTTTATTGCACCGCACTTCAATAAAGAATTTTGCTTGATTCCGGTGAGTGCCGTCCCTTCTCTCAGTTGGATTCTGCAAACTTTAAACATGCTTGAATATACACTTTGGTCAGAAATTGAGTCTTTCGTGGTGAGCGTGCATACAGGCCATGGAGGGGGGTGTATTGCGTATTGTTTTCTTTGCAATAAGGCTGTGTGCGCACATGTGCATTTGTCCTGCATTTTGGCTGCGTTTAAAACTGCAGCACCTCAATGACAAAATGCATGCGTTGTGCTTCCCCAGCAAATGAGAAGTGTGCAAATTTCCATGCGCACGTTGCTTTTTTTTAGGCAGCGTTTTGGATGCCAAATATTTGACAAAATCGATGCGTATAAAAAAGCAGTATGTCACTTCTTTTGTGCATTTTGGTTGCATTTTCTACCCATTGAAATGAATGAGGTGTGTCAAAACGCAACCAAAATGTTTAGCTGTGCACTTGCACTACATTTTTGTTGCATTCTGCATGTTTTTTTGACAAACAAAACACAGGTCTTTCGGTCTTTCTCTCTGTCCGTATCGGTTTCTCTGTCTGTCGATCTCACTCACTCTCTCTGTCGGTTGGACTCTCCCTCTCTCTGTCGATCTCACTCACTCTCTCTGTCGGTCGGTTGGTTTCTCCCTCTCACCCCCTTTCTCATACTCACTGATCACCGGCGCGGCGCGACGCTGCACAGATGTCACACTGCTCCAGCGGCTTCTCCTGCTTTTGAAAATGCCGGCCGCTCATTATTCCATCTCATATTCACTGCTTCGCCTCGCCCACCGGTGCCTATGATTATTTGCAGTCAGAAGAAACCCCACGCTGAGTGACAGCTGTCTCACTGCAACCAATCACAGCCGCCAGTGGGCGGGTCTATATTGTGCAGCAAAATAAATAAATGAATGAATGAATGAATGAATAAATAAATAAATAAATAATAATTAAAAAAAAAAAAAACGGCTGCGGTCACCCCTAATTTTGATACCAGTCAAGGTAAAGTCACATGGCTGAGGGCTGGTATTCTCAGGATGGGAAGACCCACGTTATGTGGAGCCCCCAGCCTAAAAATATCAGCCAGCAGCCGCCCAGAAAGGCCGCATCCATTAGATGAGACAGTCCAGGTACTCTACCCAACTCATCCCGATTGTTCTGTTGCGGTGGCAGTCGGGGTAATAAGGAGTTAATGACAGCCCATAGCTACCACTAAGTCCTAGCTTAGTGATGGCAGGCGTCTATGAGACACCCCCATCACTAAACTGTAGTGAAATAAATAAACACAAACAGTGAAAAATCCTTTATTTGAAATAAAAGACAAAACAACACCATCTTTCACCACTTTAATAAACCCCAAACACCCCTCCAGGTCCGATGTAATCCACACGAGGTCCCACGAAGCTTTTGGCTCTCCTACATCGGAAGCTGACAGGAGTGGCTGTAGAGCACGACTGCTCTCTCTGAGCTTCACGGAGCAACTGAAGTGAGTCACGCTGTCAGCGGTGACGTGACTCAGGTTACCCACGGCCACATCTGGATCCTCCAACTGTCTCAGGTGGAGGAATTCAGCTGTGGCCGCGGATAACCTGAGTGACGGCACCACTGATCGCGCGGCTCACTTCAGTCACTCAGGTGATTTGCGTTCACAGGTGAGTCCTTCACTTGTGATCACAAATGAGGCCGCGACACAGAGAGCCGCACGATGACAATGAACTTGGGTGAAGCTCTGACATCACTGCTGCGGACCCCTGTGTCCGGCCACTGACCTCAGAGGTTCATCTGAGTTCATGACAGCACACAGTCACGGGATGACAAAGAAGTCGTGTGAAGTTCATCCGAGTTCATTCTCATCCCGCGGCTCTGTCTACTGTCACCGGGCATGTAGCAGAGCTGAATTGCCATGGAACCGCACTTTCAAAAATGCATCCAAAATGCATGTAAAATGCATTTATTTTTGTCAAACGCAGTGTTTACAGTTATCAAAGTCTGACAGAGGGTGCATGTTTTTTTCACAATTACAGAGCGCAGCCTGCGCACACACCTTAATTCTACCTACTGATTCCATGTCTTTCTCTAGCTCTCCACAGTTAAGGGGGCTCTACACGCAGCGATATTGCTAGCGATATCGCGAGCGTACCCGCCCCCGTCGTTTGTGCATCACGGGCAAATCGCTGCCCGTGGCGCAAAATATTGTTAGGAGCCGTCACACGGACTTACCTGCCTAGCAACGTCGCTGAGGCCGGCGAACCGCCTCCTTTCTAAGGGGGCGGTTCGTGCGGCGTCACAGCGGCATCACTAAACGGCCGCCCAATAAGAAGCGGAGGGGCGGAGATGAACAGCCGTAATATCCCACCCACCTCCTTCCTTCCTCACTGCAGGCGGCCGCAGGTAAGCTGTAGTTCGTCGTTCCCGAGGTGTCACAGATAGCGATGTGTGCTGCCTCGGAAACGACAAACAACTTGCGTCCTCAACAATCAACGATTTTTTGAAAATGAATGACGTGTCAACGATGGACAATTTAGTGAGTATTTTCCATTGTTAACGGCCACTTGTTGGTGTCAAACGCAACGACGTCGCTAACGATGCCAGATGTGCGTCACGGAATCCGTGACCCCGCCGATATATCGTTAGATACGTCGTTGCGTGTAACGGGGCCTTTAGTCCTTTGCTCTTGGACACCTCTTCTGATCATTTTTCTTCACTCCTCTGTCGAAATCTTGAGAGAAGCACCTAGGTGTAGCCGGTTTATGGTGAAATGTTGTTCTTTTCACTTCTGGATTATGGCCACAAAAGTGGTCACTGGAATTTTCTGTAGTGTAGTAATATTCTGTATCCAATGCCATCAATATGTTTTGCACAACATAGCTGCAAAAGTCGTGAGACAGCTCATTGATTTTACCCATCAGGCAATGTTTCTTGTGTGGCACCTTGGTAATGAGTCACTTGTTTTTTTTTTTTTCCAAAACGTTTTTTATTGATTTTTCAAATTTGTAAAAACATGACAAGTATCATTGCAAAAGAAGAACATTCGTCTGACAAAATGTGACATAGAGGTGGGTGATACCCCAATTTGGAGTTCCATGTTGCTGTTCGATTTAAGATAGTATACAGTAACATTAAACCAAAACATAGGTAATGAAATATAATATAACATATGCAATACAATTCGTTAAATCTCTGTGTCGTCCCTGAATGATTTCAATTTTGCTAGCGTGTCTTGGTATTCCCAACCGTCTCGTCTCCCCCTCCCGCCAGAGCCCCCTCCTAGGTGATTCTCAGTTTACCCAGGCTGTCCTGGATATCGCTCAGGATATACCACTCCGAGTGAACAAAAGGTGCCATCAGGTTAATTATTTCTCCCTGTGTGAATTGGCTTTCAATAAAATGTCTCCATCTCACAAAAAACTTGGCTGTCAACCCATCTTTATCCCTCTCCGCTTCTAGTTTTTCCCACTTCAGAAGGTTGTGTAGTTCGCCCACAACCTCCTTTATGGATGGGCCCTCCCTTTGAATCCAGTGTTTTAAGATGCAACGCTTAGCTATCAAGGCTATGTCATGCATTATTGCGTATTTCCTCTTTTCCTGCGTGCTCGGTCCTCCTCCTACTCCTCCCTCAAAGGAGTGGAAAATCCACACCATTAAGTCTAGTTTGCTGAAAATTCCCCATGTTGACTGGGCAAATAGTCTGACTTGGTTCCAGAACCTAGCGATTGTCTCACATTCCCATAGCCCATGCAGCATATCCGTTTTTTCTTTTTGACACTTAGGACACCACCTATCCCTACCTGGTATGTTGAAACCTATAATGGCCCTATGTAGAATTCTGAATTGAGTGTCTCTCCATCTCTCATTGGTAATGTGTTTCCGCACTTGTACCCATCCTCTCAGTATATCATCCACCACTTCTTCCCTTCCCAATTGTTTCCCCCACGCTTTTAAAGTCCGACTATCCTCCCGAGAGATAAGCACCCCCCTTAGCGATCGATAAATTTTAGAGACATTTATACTTGTTACATCACATTCCAGTAACTCATCAATCGAACTTCTGTTCAGCTCTCTTCCAACCACACCCAGGTCTCCTATTATTCCATGTTTCAATTGTTCATACTGGATGACATGTGAGCTATTAAGGTTGTACTTATCCAGCACTTCCCGACCTGTCATCCACCTCCTGTCCTCCACATTCATAACATCTATCATTCTCCTGACTCCCCTCTCTTTCCATCTAGTAAATAGCTTGTTTTCTCGTCCCAGGGGAAAATTTGGGAATGCCCAGGGGTTCAAGTACTTGGACACTTTCCATGAGAGCCCCAGTTTTTTCCTTACCGACTTCCATGTTAGCATGGTGTCTCGGAATATAATTGAGTTCCTTATGTGCCCTTCAACCCTGGATAGTGGGGAGTGCAGAATGGACGTCAGATCCCACGGTGACGCATATTTAGTTTCCATCGCATGATCTGAGTGCCTACTCGTTCCTCTCACCCAATCAATTACATGCCTCATGATACATACAAGATTATACCCTTGGACATCTGGAAAGTTTAGACCTCCCTCCTCTGCTGACTTCATCAGCGTACGCAGCTTTATTCTGGGTTTCCTTCCCCTCCACAGAAATTCTGTATACGCGGAGTTGAGCTTATTCACATCCTTTAGTTTTAGCAATAGCGGGATTGTCTGGAAGGGATACAGCAGCCTAGGAAAGCTCATCATTTTTATCAGGTGACATCTTGCCAGTAATGGAAGTGGCAGACCTTTCCATCCCTTTAATTGAACTATAATTTTCCTGATTAGCGGTCCATAATTCAAGTTATAGATTGTTTCCACCGATCTTCCTATATGCACTCCCAGGTATTTAATTGAAGATTGTGCTATAGGAATTCCACATAGACAGCCATCCCTTATTTGTCCCCCCATTGTCCCATGATGCCCCTTTAGGAACATGATCTCGCATTTTTTTTTGTTCAGTTTGAAACCGGAGAATGAGCCAAATTTTTCAATCAAGGCAAGAGTCTGTGGCAAATCCGCACCGGGGTCCCCCATATAAAGTATGATGTCATCAGCAAAAAGCGCTGTCTTTACTTCTGAACCCCTTATCTTGATTCCTTTAAAGCTATTTTGTCCCTGTAGTATTCTTGACAACGGCTCGATTGCCAGGTTGAATAAAAGAGGAGATAATGGGCAGCCCTGTCTTGTTCCCTTCATCAAAGGGAACACGTCTGATAGAAAGCCCGGAGTGTGAACCCTAGCTCCCGAGTTGGCATAAAGGTTTCTAATGTAAAGTCTCATCTTGCCTACAATCCCTATGGCCTCCATTACCCTGTCTAACCACCCCCAATTTACATTATCAAACGCTTTTTCT